>NC_141248.1:7594959-8169959 GCF_054856555.1 Leptonotus elevatus
GTCCTGAACTAACTGGCAACAGCTGAGAGTTTAATGGGCTCATCCCACATGAGACACCAGATCATCATGGCCAAAGGGGACCGCTATCATTGACTTCAAATCCAGTGGACTCGTTGCAGATGTTAAACAATCTCCATCCTTCACATTTAAACGAGCCAGTCTGAAGTTATACAATGCTTATACTGCCCGGGGGCTTGCATGCATATATCCCTGAGTCAGGAGGAAATAAGAAACTGCCGTGGAACAGTTTACCTCATTCTGGGCTCGACTGGGTTCTAGCCCACGCAGTCCGACTGACTGACTAATCTGACTTACTGACGGAGAGCAAGGGGAGCCATCGGAAGGTGAGAACACACTGACTCACTGTCTAGGAGGACGACGGCTTCTACTCTCCCTGATGACAAAAGAGTCGGAAAACACAACACACGTGAAGCAAGCATGACACAGTTCTTGAATTAAGATCAATTCATGGACTTTGGTGCGCATCCAAATTCAGGCTCAGTCCCGGAGTGATTAAAAACATACGTCGGTTTCTTCCAAGGTTCTCTTTCAAAATGTAAAGCTAAGTTACTTGGCATGTTTGGTACATCTGCACAATCTAAAAAGATCCAATACAAGAGTTATATATATATTTTTTTAAATGCTTTTACAAAGATAATGCTCACTTTTATTGACACTATCACAAGAATGATTATTTGATTATATTGGTTATGGTTTCGTACAATTAGTGATTCCATAAAAACAAACAAAACGCCATAAATTCATGGTTTCCTGTTCAGACTTTGTGGAGCACATTCAACAATATTATATTTTCGAATTCATTAAATACATGTATACTTTCATATTAACGATAGTTTAGGGATGTTCGATAGAATTCCACACAATTACCAGTACGCACACTCAACTCTTGAGTAGTCACTGATACCGATATCAAGCTACAGATATCAGTAAAAAAAAAAATGGACATACATTTTTAATACATAAAATTTCTCCTTCAAAAAAAGACAGAAGAATAAAGACCTATGTATCCCAATATAGCATTGCTCCTTAAAATTGCATGCAATTAATGGCAATTTGCAATTCTTATTTCTAGTTGCTGATCGTAAAATGGCCACAAGTACTGGCCCGTTACAACACATAGTATCGGAACTCGCCCATCTTCAACAATAGGTTAATAGGTCAATCTCTTGATAAGGCCAGAGCAAGTCAAATCATTTCTGCCATTAAAAATTCTACAATTTCAAAGTTAATGTTCAGTTGTTTGTAGTCACATGTATTGCCACTTTACCTAATAATGTGGCCATTGAGTACATGCTGCTGTGTTTGCACAGCGACAACAGTGAGAAGTAGAAGGCAGGTGGAAACTGACAACAGGTGCATTCATTTCCCCCGAAGGCCCCCCCCCACCCCGTCCATCATGCAACATGTTCACCTGCACATCTGCGAAATTGCTTTTGCACAATGCTTACTTCACTCCGCACATCAAATATCAAGATGCTGAAGTGCCAGTTAATGATTAGGCAGACCTCGTTTAACTGTAACGTATCAACTGTTTTCATTTCCCACATCACGGCAGGTGTAGCACACCTTGCCTTTGCTGAAGTTCTCAACCCAGAAGCAGCTTTTAATAAACATAAATTACTTTATTGAATGAAAATCAGAATCATTTTTTGGTATACACAAAATACTGAACACACAAGCTGGGTACAAAATTGAAATAACACATCATCTGCACATTGCACTGTAAAACATTGCCATACATCTTCAAGAAACTTTACAATTTGTTTTTGTACTATCCATTTACAGGGTTCTCATCACATATTAGGCAACCATGTTTCCATGGTGTAAACTTTAAAAAAAATATTTGGTCCCAGCCTTTTTGTTTTTAAACTCTTTGGTTATCAATGATTTGAATACTGCAAACATGAATTAAAGCCACAAACAGTAATGAGGTAAATAAGACAAAAGATTTAAAAATAATAATAATAATTTCCTAGGCACAAATTCATTTCACGTATGGCTTTGACTGGTATTATTAACACTGTGGTAACATTGAGTGCATGGCTTGTGAAGCTTCGGAAGTTCCTATCGTCGGAACTCATCAGTTAAAAAGAAGGTTGGGCTGTAGTCAAAATAGAGGCTTAAGATGACCGTCTTCCATTGAAAGACAAAAGTCCTTTGTGGCAATGCGCGGCATCTTTTTTAAAGCAAGGGCAGTGGACGTCACCTGCCATCCGCCAGCCAAGGTCACTGCCGAAGCACCTGTTAGCACCTCGTCTATCTACGCCACAGTACCAGGGACAGCTGTGTGTGCGCGATAGCTTTTGTGAATCTGCGTGTGTGCATGTCTGGAGACACACTGAGAGGTTGATACCACCCACGCACCCCTACCTCTCAGCAGCTGCGTCTGGGCAGTGATCCTGAGCTGTCCGGCACCAGGACGGAGACAGGAAAGAACACCTCTTACCCCAATGAGTTTAGTACATATTTGGTCTTCGGAATGCACACGATGGCAGCGAGGGGGCTGATATCAAGTACAGATCAGCTCGCTTCAGATTTGGTCCAACAGCCTCAAGACTTCAAAATAGTATGGAAAAGATTTGCAGAGGATGGCTAAGAGGCTTGTAAAATTCAGACCCGTGAGGACTGATTCCTTCCATTTTTCTTAAAGCTGAAATTTCATTGACAGTCAACCGGGCTTTTTGAAGGCGCTTTGTCCAAGGCCACAGGTCCTCCACCATCCTGATGTTGGAGCTTTGTCCTGTTGCGTCTCACACCGCGGCGGAGCAACACCCTGAGGAGCTGTGTTTCTGCAGCAATGACATGCGGCTGAAAGTGCGAGAGCAGACGCTGCACTGGTACTTCTTCACCTCGGCGTGGGTCTGCAGATGAGCTCGCAAATTGGAGCGGTCGGCAAAGGCTCGGTTGCAGTGGGGGCAGGAGAACGGACGCTCGCCTGGGGAGAACAAAAAGACGGAAACATGTTAAATCAGAAGTCAACCGTAAACGTTTCTTGACTAATAAAGTTATATGTGACTTCACTAGTCTAAACATGATATTCTAATTAATATTACATTTGTGGAATATGAGTTATGCAGCAAAATCGATCCGTTTTTATCCATCTCGGGGGGGCGGCCATTTTGCCACTTGCTGTCCACTGAAGATGACATCACAGTTGCTCAGGGCTCAGGCAACGACCAATCACAGCTCACCTGTTTTATGAAGCTGAGCTGTGATTACTGTGATGGTTACCTGAGCAACTGTATCATTTTCATTTAGCAGCAAGTGACAAAATGGCCACTACATAAGATGGATAAAAACGGCTGGATTTTGCCACATAACTCATATTCCACAAATTAATCAGAATGTCATGTTTAGACCAGCGAGGTCACATTATTGTCAAGAAATGTCTCAAGAAGCTGAGCTGTGATTGGTTGTTACCTGAGACCTGAGCAACTGTGATGTCATTTTCGCAAGTGACAAAATGGCTGCCTTCTGATATTGATTTTAAAAAACTGCTGGATTTTGCTGCTTGACTCATATTCCACTTACGCACTATTAACCAAAATACCGTATTTAGATTAGTGGGGCTGCTTAGAACTTTTTTTCTTCTTTTTTTTCTGCTTAGAACATATTATTGTCAACATTATTTTTTGGGGGGTTCAACATTGAAAATGAGACTGCCTTCAGAGGTGTCAAAGCATTTGGCAGGTGATGCCAAGGGCCGGCTTCACGCTCTTTGAATTCACAAGAGTCTCTTATTAACGCCTCCCTCCCACAAACACACGCATTGTGTAGATAATGAAACACTGGTTCGGTTGAAGACTGAGTGAATTAGCATGATTAAATCACGGCCAAATGAGATTAGCATGCTAACAAGTTGCTGCAAGTGCTCAGTGATAAGACCTCTTGATAAAACCCTTTTGTCTTCATTGTGTCGTCTTCCCCAAAAGCAACGATAAGACAATTAGCAATTGCGGCATTGTTGCCGGCACATTAAACACAATGAGTGATCAATGAGCACAGAGTCTACAGAAGGCTTCCCCACGTGATCGCATCTGTTGATCCCGTATTGAAGACATCACATTGATTGTCATGGATATCCTGCATGCCTTCAGGTCACAGCGCAAACGACACGAGACTGACCCGCTGACTCATGACTTCAAATGGAGACTTTAAGCTTTCTATATCTGGAGACGTGGATCTCACCTGTGTGCGTGCGGATGTGACCGCGCAGCAGCCACGGCCTGGAGAAAGCCTTTCCACATGTGGTACACACGCAGGGCAGGGTGTGTGAGCGGATGTGCATCTTTAGGGCCCCCAGGCTGGTGTACTCTTTCGGGCAGTGTTTGCAGAGGAAGGCAGGCCTGCTTGCGGTGACGGGGGCCTCCCTCTCCTCCTCCTCTGGAGGACTGACATGGGCTGTCACACCAGTACATTTCATGCGCTGACGAGGAGCGTACGTGTGCACGGGTTCGGGGCTAGGGGGGTCGGAAGTGCGCCCTTCATCCTCTTCGCCGCTACTGCTGGCACTGCTGCTGAGGCTGGACGGGGAACTGAGGTCCAAAGGGCCTGGGATGGTCGAGGGCTCTGCTTGGGAGGTGGGCAGGTACAGGGCGGGCAAGACACTGAGGTCCCACACCAGACCTGCCGTCAAGCAGGTGGCAGTGGATGAGAGCTCAGCGAAAGGATATTTGTCCAGTGACGTATCTGAGAACGAGATGGAGGCATTGTTCAAATGACACTACGCCAATAGGCTACAAATAAATGGAAATTTAACATCAGATCAAACTCATTGGATGCATGTGTCTGCTTGAATCACTTTATCTTCCACTTTGATCACCCATTTTAGTTTTTTTGGGGCGTAAAGTTGCAGCCATTGGAAGGTTTCATGGGCCGTTTCCTCCCACATATTCACAAGGGCTTGTAACATGAATGGAGCTCTGTCTGTCGCCACTAAGGGGGGAAAGTGCATCTAACGGGCCAAAACTTTATCGGGAAGATACAGGATGTGGAGTTAAACCACATTAAAATGAAAATAATAATAATACACATGCACACACAATGTTCCAGCATCTACATTGGAAAAAGGGGACTTTCTCACCAACATGCACAATTACGTAAGAAGGTTTTTCTTAACTCAATCACTAAAATAGAAGGCTACATCACTTACCATTCTGACATTCCAGTTCACTGTAGTTTGGCTTTTGCCTAGCAAAATACTTTTTAACCAAGAAAGACCGAGGCATTGTCCTTTTGCGTGTTCAACAACTGTGCGTAAAAGTATCCGGTGACGGGTAGGATTTACAATCTGGAACAAACAAGGTTAATAAAAGTGTCCTCTGCCAAATTGGAAATATATTTGTGAAAAACAAAACAATGTGTATGTTCCAATAGTCCAAAAGTTGCAGTGGAATTTGGCAGACCAGCGTGCCTGCAGCTTTCATGTAGAATGACTAAATGCTGGCCTCTGTTCTGAAATACTGACACAGGCGGTAGGGGTGTGCTCGCCCCCGAGGGCCCTCCCCACCACCGCCACCAGCTCCCTCCTGCTCCTCCTCCTGCTCCTCTTGCTCTTCTGTGCAGGAAAGGGGCTTCATGCTTACAACCCTTTCCGCAACCCAAACATGGAGCTCACAGACAGGATTCCAGCCGTGTGAACCTGCAGACAAGCAAAGGTTGCTGAGATTCATGAAAATTAGCACTTGATTGTCAAAACAGAGTTAGCACACCATCTATGTAAAGCACTTATACAATAGTTTCAATGAACTACATTAATAAATTAACCAACAGCTATACAAATGTGACCATTAATCAAAAATATTAACAATAGTCATCTAATAACGTGACAAAAACATTTAAAGACAAATGTTTAGATAGTGTTTAAGCCAGTAGTCCACTGCATGAACACTGGAAATAGCTTCAAGTAAAATGGAGACGCTGAATAAATGAGCAGAAATGCTCAATTCTCACACAGAACAGAAGACATATTCAAGGGTTTAATTAGAATGAAAATTGTGCGAATCAGATGCTGTCACACAGTCACCAGATCACATTAGCTGAACAACTTAAGAAGCCTTTAGGAGGGAAAAAACACTTGCACATTTGATAGAGATCCAATACAAAAGCTGCATCACAAAATCTGCATTTACAAAGATATCAATGATCATTATGACTTTGGTTTACGCGTCAGAATAGAAGAAAGTCCCATCGGGAGATGCAGTGCAGTACTTCAACAATTCAAGCTGCAACCAAAAATAATAAACATATTAGGTTAATGCCATTGCCTGTACCAGTCAAAAGTGCCCATTAACAAAACAAATTTAATACAGCTCCTGTGTTAGATATAATAGTAATTTAAAAAAATATATAATATTTTGTGTGTTAGGTGAAAAGAAGAACGAAGAAAGTTAAATTCCTGTAAACGTCCTCTCATGTCAGAACACTAGATGATGATCTTGACTTGTGAAATGATTGAATTTGACATTGGAAATTGATTCTTTAAAGTAACTGAACCGCATGTCGCAGGCACATAGGCAGTAGATAGATAGTTTACTTGACGTCAAATTTGTCACACTTACTGTAAACAAAGAAAACACTTGAGCCTCATGTGACGCACATGTCAAAATGGGGGCGAACCCAATAGAACTATTTCACATAGAGCAAAAGCGCCACCTGATGGACAAAAGGATAAGTGATATTTTACGTCATCTGACTCGGAATTCCCCGTGATTATGACGTTGAGCGATAAGGGTGGAGCTGAAGTCATATGACAAAATAAAATAAAATCAAATCATTATCTGTCTTGGGAGCAAAAAATAACGCTTCATATAGACGTGTGTGTGTGTGTGTGTGTGTGTGTGTGTGTGTGTGTGTGCGTGTGCGCGCGCGCGCGTGTGTGCGTGTGTGTGTGATACTTTAAAATACTGTAACCAAAATCTTGGGAAAAACAATTGAAAATAGTGGGACTGCAAAGGAGAATTATTCTTTACACGGCTGCCTCTCAAGTGGTGCCTGAAAAAGACCACTTTTACTGTTGTGTCATATATACGCTTAAAATGTGCATTCAATATTTGTTTCCAGTCACAAAGACGCTGACTGGAGTACTGTATGTCCTACGCTAGAGTGGAAGCAATGGGAAGGTAACTATCTTGTCCCCAAAGTGTGCTCTTTGACCAATTCTCCGTCCAAGCGTTTACAGTGCAGGGAGGATCTGCGAATTGATTGGTGGTTTCTAGTCGCAGGCGGAGTCATGAGCGCAGCCGCTGATTTCTCATTGGTCGAGCATTTGAAATGAAATGAAACAAACAACAGCTCAGTTGCCCTTTTAAGCAGTTGAAATTCGTGAACATTATTGTTAAAAATACAACATTTACTGTATGACAGTGAGTACAGCTGAGAAGCAAAGGTAAGAATCCAATTTGTATCTGTTGATATAGTAAAATAAATAACTATGTACTTCGATATGTTGCTACTATTTGGACTGACATTACTCGCCTATTGTTAGACTTGATTAAGAAATACATATCGTTATTACATATCGAAGTTTAATTGGTTTATGAATGACGAAATAATTGTTTAGGTAGCCTAATGACTGATAATCTGTCACTAAATCAACATTCAATCAACTAATCAAATCAAATCAACTATTGCTGTCGTGAAGCTTGTTGCTGTTACTGCCTATGTAAAAACAGTAATGTGAAATGATATACAGTATATTATTTTTTAGACGCCTTCAAGGGTCCGGGTTTTGCCAACATTCAATTAATGTATCCGCACCTTTGTCGAGACAAATGGCCCAAACAATGAATTTTGCCATTATTCAAAGCGCTTAACCACTCGATCTTTAATTGGCCATTCTAGTCAGCTGATCATACATTATTGTTGGACAAATGACAAAACTGCCAAACTGTAAAAGAGGATTAATCAGTATGAAAAAATAGTGTGTGATCATTTACACGCACACACACACACACACACACACACACACACACACACACACACACACACACACACACACACACACACACACACACACACACACACACACACACACACACACACACACGTTAAGAATCTGTATTATCCTCCTTAGCTAAAGAAAGATACGTCAGAGAGAAGCAGTAATGCTCAGAAAACTCGCTCATCTGCTTTTTGGAGGAGAGGACGACCCTGAGGAAGTCAGGTCCGAAGAAGTGCTGGAAGAAGAATGGCTTGTTGTTAGCCATCAAGGTTGGGTGTGCATCCACTGTACATACACTGTGTTTGAGTTGTTGTTTTTACGGCATCTCACTGTTTCACAATTGTTACCTGTTTTGGCGTTTTCTTGTTGACTACCTTTGCACAAGCGGTTATCACTATGTACATTTATAGCTACTGCTTATTTTGTTTACAAAAAAATTGTCATGTTCAGTAAGCATCCACCAAATGTATATTTCCTCAACATTGCTTTCACATCCTGGTTCTTCTCTATGAACATTTGTCTCCACAGAAGCCAGTTCCGCAGAGATCCCAAGTCTGGAGGCCCACACTATATTACCACAGTCTGCTCCTAATGCAACAACTATTACAGAACTAAAAACTACAAGGTAAAATATATGGTTAACTGTATACAAGCTACCTAGCTAGCCTTTAAACATCAAGAACTAAACGTTGTCAAACAGATAATTAAAAAAAATTCCTTAGAGTAATTGTAGAACTAGTCCATTTTAACATTAAACTTTACTTTGATGCCTGCTGGTTGCTGAAGGAGTTATATTTTATTTATTTTCTGTTTTTTTTCCGCCCCAGTATAACAGATCCAGTGAGTGAGCAGTCCACCATTAAAAGCAAAGAAACAGCCAGTAACATTCGAGGCATCTCAGAATTACTTTCGCCTCCTAAAGCCATGCAAGAGGCCACAAAGTTAACCTGCATGCAAAAATCCTGCACATCCCACTACCCCATGTCCCGAAACGCAATTCAGCGACACAATCGTGTTCGGCATGGATTCCAGCACCATTCCTTCCCTCTCCAACAGCCGGGACATCGCACCCTTGGCCATTAAAGTGCTGGAAGAGCAACCAGTAACAAATTTGTAGAGCTGATAGACCCTTTCTTTGTTTTATTCACAACAAATATTCTACAAATGGACAAATCACATAGTATTCTTGCTATTGTTAATTACTGCACTTGTTTTTAAATTAAACTGGCAGCTGTGTAGAAAGCATTTTGATTTAGAAAATCACTGAATTTTATATTGACATGCATTGTTTTTATTGATGCAAATGTCTTTACAAATTGTGTCTGTAAAAGTTTTGATATGTTATACTATTTTTTTTTTTAAACTTGTGTGCATTTGAGTACACACAGAAATAAAATACTAACAAGTGTATTATCTGTAACATGTTCATGTTCTTTATTTATGATCTCATTGGTTGGAAGGTAGCTATACCAGCTGTGTTTGTCTACCCATTGAGCTGAGGGAGGAGCGTAGTTCATATATAGGCAAGACACAACACCTGGCGCTGCAATCAACTTAACATCACTAACATTAGATGTTAGTGACCATGGAAGTCTCACCTGATGCAGAACTTAATCAACAATCAACAATTAATTACCAAAGTTTTGATTTTTCTCATTTGACGGATGGTTCCAAGCCAGGTGAGTTCAACAGTTATTCAAATAAAGAGCTCCTCACTACAGTATGGATGAAAGCTTTTAAACATGACTTACCATTTGAAGGTTTGAGCAAGGTCCAAATGCTGTACTTGTCTGACTTTGTTGAGAAAGAACTTCACTACCACGCATATATGCTTTTTTTCCCTCTTCTTTAAACTATCTTAGCTTTTCATGGCTCTTTACTTCTCCTTTGGTGAAACTGTGGTACTGCTTTTGATACTTGTCAGCCATTCTGTTGATTGTTAATTAATTTATGATTACTATGAATAAGGTTTTGACTGGATTCTGCTAAAATCACAATCTACAATCTCTTTTCTAAAGCCACATAGCCAACTGCAAGAAGTTTAAAATGTGTTCCCATACTGCCTTCACCAGAAGTCAGCAAAATCTCCAAGGACATACCATTGCACCAAGTGGCCTCTGGTTTGCCTCAATTCGGTGACCAGGAAGATATCAACTCTAACAAAGCAAAGATAAGCTCCAGTGGCAAGGCGCTTGTTTATTTTTATATTGCCTCTGTCACCTGTGTCATAGCGGTGACTGCTGCGTTAATGCTGCAGGTTTACCTGAGTAAAAATCCGGTATGTCATCTTATACTTAAGTTGGATATTTGCGGTGTAATGTATGCCAGGCTGTTATCCCAGTGGCTTGTCAGCTCATTGTAGAGGGAGTGTTGGTGTCGGACCATGAACGCTGCACAGCACTTGGCCAGGGAGTCCTTCATGATCAGGGTTCCAGCGTGGATGCTGCCATCTCTGCTACTCTGTGTATGTGTGTGGTGCATCCACATGTGCTAGGTATTGGTGGGTGAGGTTACTCAAGTTTTTGTGTACACACTCGTATGAATTAAAACACATGTCCACCCATGTTTAACATGCTCCCTTTTTACACAGAGGAGGGGTGATGCTCGTTCATGACATTCGTAGGAATAAAACAAAAGTACTAAATTTTCAGGGAACAGCACCAAAAATGCTCACTGAGGAGATGTTGCAAAATGGCTTTGGACGAAAGGTAAAGCATGAATGAAAGTGTTTTGACTATTTTGAATGATAAGCACGAGTCTGATTGCGGTGTGCAGGCAGGTCTGCTGGTGGGAGTGCCTGGCATGCTCAGAGGGTTGTACCAAGCTCACACAATGTACGGCAGGTAAAAAAGAAAAAAATTATGCTGTAAATGAAGATTTGATGTCTGAATTTTCAGCATTTTACAGTCAGATATATTTTCTATTTTACCGCAGTTTGCCTTGGAACAAAGTGGTTGCCAGAGCTGCTAAGGTGGCAAAAGGGGGTTTTAATGTATCAAAGAGTCTTGGTGAGTCACAACTTTACAGTCAGTCTTCATCGTGAGGATCATACTTTATTAATCTTGCTGTCTTCTTAGCTGATGCATTAGCAAAAGTAAAAGAAGAGCAGCTAATGGCCCGCTTCAAGAATGTGTTCTTCCCAAAAGGCAGAGCTCTGCTTCCAGGTTCATTTCTGAGAATGCCCAACTTGGCTCAAGTCCTTCATAGTGACTTGTCAAACTTCTACAGTGGAAATTTATCACAGGAGATGGAGGAAGAGGTGGTGTATGTTAACTAGCTTAGCATTATTGTTTATTTTAAACATTTCCGGGCTACAGTATTTTCAAGACATTTTAGATGAAAGCTTAAAGAGTAAGTCAACACTTCACATGTGTGCAATATGTTCAGCCCCACTAGTCTAAACACGGAATTCTGATTACGTAAAATCCCATGAATAAAATGCATTTTTTCCCCTATATAAAATTATTCACAATCGTCCCAACGTACTACACAGAATCATACAAATCCTCAAACTTTATTTTTAACATTTTATATATGTTTACCAGATGTTATAGAAAAAGTCGTACTTACATTTTAACATATTTAATGTCAAGTTACAAATTGATGTAATAATTCAATAAAATCTCAAGTAGATTTATCTAAACCTCAGATAAAACGGAAAATTAGGCATTAGCAGTAAACAAGCTTGTTGACTTTTATTAGAGAATAAAAGACAAGCCCTTTTGAGATCCCCAAATTATTTATGAATTGTCAAAAAATAAAATATCAATCTTTCGAAAACCAGTGCCAATTCAAAGAAATGGGTACCATTTTTGCACTCAGAAGTCCTGAATTACTCAAATCATTAAAATGTGCTTTGCACTGGGTGGTGGGAGGGATGTTGGGCAGTATATTAAAGGATGCCAGCCAATCAGGAGACCATATTACACACGGGATTTTACGGTACTATTTTGCGTTTATGGAATATGAATTAAGCAACCAAACTCCACCTGTTTTTAATCCACTTCTGGGGCGGCCGTTTTGCTTCTTGCTTTCTAATGAAAATGACATCACAGTTGCTTATGGCTCGAGGACTGACCAATCACGGCTCGGCTTGCAAATGTCACGTGACTAAACTCACTCAGAAAATATGTGTGGATTGATTGGTCGTGACCAGGGCACTGAGCAACATTTTCAGACAACAGCAAGTGGCAAAATGGCTGCCCTCTGAAATGGATAAAATCGGTGGATACACCCTACAGACGCAATATGAATCAGAATACCGTGTAGACTTAAGGTGGGGCCACACCAACATATTGTCAAGAACATTTTTGACTTGACTTCCCATTGAAGACTGCTTATATTTGTATTTTTTTCCCAGGTGCGAGGCCAAGGAGGAGTCCTAAGTAGTGAGGACCTAAGCAACTACTCTGTGGAAGTTGGGCAGCCATTGGAAGGACTTTATAAAAGTACAACCAGTGTAAAAATTATATGTAGATAAAAATAATTACTTAAATTTGTGCATACCAAAATATGGTTTCTTATGTTCTTATTCTTAGAGTTTAGAATATTGGTTCCTGCTCCACCATCTGCTGGTGCAGCTTTGCTATTGACTCTCAAGCTTTTAGAGGGCTTCCAGCTCCATGAAAACAATACCTCTGAAAATCAAACAGCACTCGGCTGGACCAGTGAGGTACTGAGCCGCAAAGCTTAAAGCATACTATATATATGTAATGAAATGTTTGTCTATTTTGGTCGAGTGGTATTGTTTGTCTTCCTCCCAAAAGGTCTTTCTTCAGGCTGTAAAGTCTCTGAAGGCAACTGTCACAATGGCTAGTGGTCTGGGCGACCCTAAATATAACTCGTCTGTGACTGAGCTGCTCTCTGACATACTAAGGTAAAATGTACAAAGCCATCGTTATGCCACTTGGACAAATCGCTTTGAACAGGAATTCAGACACACACTAAGCATGCATGTGCTCGTGTAACACTTAAATGTCTGTAAATCAACACTCCATTTTAAATAAATACCAAATATATTCACACATGTTAAATTCAACTTTAAAGATTTTGGATTTAACTATACAAATTTTTTGTCTTTTATCATGCAATTATTTGCCAAAGCACACTTGGATCTCCACCAGAAGACCACACCCTCCAGAAGGCAGAGTTAACTTTTGGACAAGTAGCTGTCATGGGACCAGATGACCTTATCGTGTCAGTGGCAGGGTGAGCAAGCACTATGCCATCAGTGATCATGACAGGATACGAGTTTGGTATTTCCTTTTGTAAACACTCTCATTCTTTCTCGTCATTTCCTGCAGTTCACTGAGCAGACCATTTGGGAGCAGAATCCTAACCCGCTCTGGTATCATTCTAAACAGCCTAATCCTTGATTTTTCCTGGCCAAACAAAACCCAAGGCCAACTGAAAACAAAAGGAGTGAGTGTCATTACACATAATAAAATCCATCAGTTAATCAGTTTTAAAACCTGTTTTTGTCATTTCAATAGAGAAACCGAATCCAAACTTGTAAAAGTCCTCTGTCAGCGTTGATACCCACAATAGTGGTACCAACATGGCGTATATGTGGGACATATATGGCACTGGTTGTATCAGGTGGACACAGTTTGACTACAATTACCCAGGTACCATTAACAATGCAGTTGAAGCTTTGCAAATACAATATGTGTTACACTTTGTAATGCAAAACATTTACCATATATGCTTTAGATGGTACTACGTTTCCTAGCTTATGAAAATGACATCTTGCTGAATGGACCTGATGCACAGTGTAAGTGTGTCAAACACATTTTACAACAGTTAACTGTTGAAATTCACCTCGCGCTTTTCATTCTTGTGAATATAACCTCAGCAGCTGAGTTTCCAGAAGAGAGGGCGGAGCTTGTGAATGCAACTGGCCACAGAGAGCGCAAAACTTTTGTCCATGGAGTGCTGAGGAACAACAATCTGATCAAGAAATTGATTGTTCCTCTACTTCTCGAATGAAGTTTCATGTTCTCATGACCCTTGTACTTGGAATAAAAATGTCAATAGGCCTATGTCTGTTTTGAGGACCATTGCAGTCGGCTGTTAAAAATGATTACTATCTCCCACCCCAAAAAACTTGCAAAACATTGAGGATAATGGGCCTTTAGGTAAAATTTCAGGAAATGCAGTAACCTTTACAGGTAAACTGAATTTGACCTTTTCAACTTTTAAGGTAACATAATTGCTCGATATTTCAGGACTTCTTGTGCAACTTGTTTTCTACCAAGGAGCGGCATAGCAAAATTCAATGTTTCAGTCATGAGTGAATACATTTCCTGGTTCGATTAAGATTTGTATTTAGCAGTCCTCTCAAAGACGACCCCTAACAATTGATCAACAGTTCCTTCAAACATCTCAGGGAAGTCTGAAGACTGGAAGAGTCACGTAAAGGCATAAAAGTGGCTGGAATTAGAGAATAATTTTGCCATTCAACTTTTTGTAGAACAGCAAGCCGTACAAAAAGTAAAGAAACCTTGAACAGTTGGACATGCATTTATTTGAAAGTTGAGAGAAGATCGGAGCAACTTAATCAAAGTCAAGTATCTCTGACTTTAAGTTCCTGTTATATGGTATTTGTGAATGCATTGTATATAATACATTTTGCCCCCCCCCCCCTCCTTTTTTTTCCCCCAAGAAAAATGAAACCGTTGCTGCCTGCATGCATGTGCTCACTGGGGAGCGCCAATCCTGTTATGTAAAGTTGATGTACAGTCAAGATATTGTCAAGCTTGCATGCCAGCTGCATCACAGGGTGGGACGTGTCACGAGTAGAGTCTGATGACAAACATGTCACTCAAAGTGCGTATTAGTTACAGTAAATATTTCTACATGATGTCTGTTGACAGTTTGCAGCAGCTGTGTAATATACTGTAGTGATTTTCAAGTTGCATTGAACTTTTATGTCCAATATTTACAAATTATTTTCAACTATTTCAGTTTGTCTTTCACAGGTCTAACATTATGTAGCTTGAAAGATGCCTAGGAACAACTGCTCTCTCGATCTATGGATGGAACCAAAAATGTGGTTTGTTATACAAAAAGCAGCCACCTGCCATTACGGTAGATCTCTCTGGTTACCATTTTATACTATTCAGTTTGGAAGTGCAAGTTTGCAGATGAGCTACCACTCTTAAAATCACGTCACTAACCAGTTCAAACTGGTTTGATCTTGCGCCACTTAGATAAAGATGTGATTGTACCATGCAGAGACGGGACCAATAAGCGCTATAGTCACACTTTTCAGACCACAGTTGTGGCCAGTAGTCAGTGACAGCAAATGGCCAACACTTAGAACCTAACATCTATTTGCTTAATTCAATGGCAAATGTATTCCCAATTGACAATTCCGAAATTACATCACAAATCAATGGTAGTCAACTCATTGAAATGACCCTCTGCGCCCATTGAAAAAACATTGTATTAAGGATTGTTGTAATTTGATTTATAAGGATTATTTAGATTTCCAAATGTGATCAAATGTCGTTTGACTACTATAGCCATCTGCCTGGTTTATGTATGATAGTCATAGGCAAAAGCAATACAATTCGCCGTTTGTTTTCGCCATATAAGGAGTTGCATTGGGAAAATATCAGTGCGGGTGTTCGGAATTGTCAATACTCCATTCTATTAACTTCGTAGCATTTCTCTTGTTTTGCACTGCTTCCTGGTGTGTATGAGGATTGATGGATCTTTGTCGATTCAAGTTTCAGCTTCTCTGTGCTGCTCAATCTAATCTGCACAGAGAGGGCCGTCAAAATCAGTAGCACTGGCTGTTTCTTTAATTAATCAGATTTCAAATTCGTGTACACTGAAACGTGCTGGCCCGCCAGCACGTTTCAGTCCTCTTATTCGATTGATTTGCAATACATGTATAATAATCAGCATTTCTGGTGAGTATGCATCTTGTTCACATTAAAATATATATATTTTTTGGTCATGTTATTAGATGAATATTGATTCTGAATTGCTCCAGATGATTTCGGCACCACATTGTTTGGTACCAGGCAGGTACCAAATGCACTAAAAGCCATTGATTTATTGAATAATCAGTTTTCCTGATGCAATATTTTGTAATAGTGTCATGGCATGGCTGAACTTATGCTACCAGTCTGAAAGATGTTCATTCCCCATTATCTTATCATCGCTGCAGTCACGCAATGGCATTTACTTTGTCCCGGTGAGTGCGCTTTTGTGTTCAGGGCGGAGATGAAGTTCTGAGGCAAGTGGGCGTGACCGGTCGCACTCAGGTCAATATTAGAACAAGCAAAAAGCAAGCTTTCACTCACTCTCCCAACTCGTCAGGAGAAAAGAAGACGCGTTTTTGAACGTCTGGGATGATTTCTTATGAGAGCTAAGATAATTTTTTCCGTGAGTTGCCGTTGAGTGGTTGGCGAGGGCGTCGTGTCTTCACAGGAAAACATCGAGGTGAGTGTTTATTTTGTCAACACTTCTGCGAAACAAATGAGGACACGTTCCCCCCATCTTGCATTTCAACAGATTTACGTCGCAAAACACTTGTTACCGTTATTTGGATTTAATGGAGTCCAACCCCGTGTTAAAAGAGACGTTTTTCATCGTCACACGTGGGAAGTCGCGCAAAGGTTTCTGTCGGGGATGCATTGGTCGGGTGGAGGCAGAGACGCAGCGCGGGGAGCTGACGGGGCTTCTCTACTCCGGCGGGGCAAACGCGAGGAAACCCAAGAAAGGAGGCGTCGTGCGGAGGGAAGACACATACCCTCTGAGCCGCCACCAAGCACAGCTCCTGCTCTTCATCTCCTCCGTAAACAAACGCCTGGAACTGCTGTGCAACCCACAGCTCTTCTCGGCCATCTGTGAGTTAACTGTGGATGACCTGGTGGTGGTGAAGAACAAGAAGGGCCATCTACCCGGACTAGTGAAAAACCTGATGCAGATTGGGAGGAAGGAAAACAAAGACGACCTGCAGATGTTGGCGTTTGAGGTGGAATTTGTGGTGGGTTCCTTTTACTATTACACGATTCAACACAATTCAAGTAGAACTGTTGACTTTACAAGAGATGCTGGTATAAGTCTGGCGGGGCGCCTCAGGCTGATAATTACTATACTTCATGTACTGTATCCACCCAAACCGATTAAGTGTACTGTACTATAAACTAGTCACCGTTTAAGTTGACAACCTTTCAAAGGTCCTTGAAATGTTGTGTTTAATCGAGCATATAGACAAACTGTGTTCTTCGACTTTGTTATTCACAATCTTCTTTTGTCTGTCTACCCTCTAGGACAATGCTCTGACTTTATCGTCTAAAAAGCCTGCCCCTCTGTCCCTGTTCAGCGCTGCGGACATCATCCAGGTGGTCCCATCTTACTCTATCCCCCTCGGGCTAAACTGGAATGCTGGCCAACATGGTGGTATGTATACGGTCAATGTTGCATTATTAGAAAATGTAAAAAACAAATGTGTTGTAGTAGAAAAACTGGTCCAGTTGCACAGGAATGCAGAAGAGTGGAGTCATCACATGGCTTGGTGTGGTTTTCGAGTTGTCTGCATAATTTGCACATACTGTCTACCTGTGTTGTTAGTCAAGAGCATGTCACAAGATTAAAGATACTATATGTCATATGATTTTTTTTTTTTTGTAACACGTAACCTCCCTACATTTTTACAGGCACAAACAAAAAGCCTGTGATGCGCATGAACTCCATGCCAAATATTAGATCTCTTGGACAAGTGAAGGGAAAACATAAAAAACAAAGCAACAATCCAAGTCCAAATCACAACACATCACATGCACTTTTGGAAGTGGGGTCTTTGGTGGAGATTGTGTCCAACACGGGAGTCACAGTTTATGGAGTTGTGAGGTGGCTGGGTGTCCCTGCAGGAAAAACTTCAGAATGGGCTGGGATTGAATTGGTGAGTCTCAAGATTATCATTAAAACTTGTTTTGTGAATATTTGCAATTGATTCTATCCTTTTGGTGCATCAGGACTATGATGTGAACAGTTGCTCAGATGGGACATATGGCAGCCAGCGTTTTTTCACCTGCAAAAAGAGCAGAGCTTTGTTTGTCCCTGTCACTAAATGCAACCCCGATAGCAGGTTTGTCTGCTCATCTACAGGAAGTGACACCAACAGCCAAGCGGAAATACCTCCAGGTTAGTTCCTTACCTACCATTTAGCAATTAAACGATGTGCAAAAATAGAACAATGCCAACAATTAATGCTATCTGATGTAATGACTTTTTAATGAAAGTAAATGTCTGAATAAAAGTGTGGAGCTTGTAATCTATGGAGGACTAAAACTCCCCAAAGCAAATAAATGACTAAATGAATAAAAGTGGGAGAAAAAACATACAAAAAATTAAATACAAAAAAATTATATAAATATGTATCTCCATAAATAAATACATAAAAAACAGGATTAAAAATATATTTAAAAAATGTCGAAATAAATACAAAAATAAATATATAAATAAAATATCAATTAATTAAAAACGCTCTGCTCTCACATTTATTTATTTCATGCTGCAGGTTGAAATGTTATTCAAATGAGGGGGCGGTCCTAAGCGTGTTATAGTAATCAACATTGGATGTGTGTTGCAAATACAGGTCATATTGAAAGCACAACATTTGTTGCTATTACTAATGATATCTGATTCATCACTGAAAAAAAATATGTGTGTTTTCTAGTTCCTCCATATGTGGACTCTGAGGAGTATGTGGCACCCATTGCTGAATCAGAGGCCGTGTCTTTGTTAGTGGGAAGAATGAAAGGGATTCAGGGCCACATCAACTCCTGTTATCTGGATGCCACTCTTTTCAGGTAAAACCAGTTCACCGCCCATCAGAATACTTGCCTATTAAGTGGTGTCGTGATGTAACTTCACTCTTGATGTCGGATGATGACGAATTAGCTACGTGCATCCAGACCAAAGCTGTTGTTTTCTTTCTTCAGTTTGTTCAGCTCCTCAGTGACTCTGGATAATATCTGGCAGACGCCTGCAGACACCGTGCAGCCGATTGCTTCCACACTGAGAAAAATAGTCAATCGTTTACGCAGGTATTATTGCGTTCCTCTAATCTAGACTACTTTGTATATGGTTTGTGGTTTCATATCCTCACATTTAGCTTGCAAAACAAACACATTTGAATGTAACCACATTTTATAAACATATTGATTTCTTGATATGGCGCGTGTATTTTCTCACTAACATGGCATGATGTGTTTTCATTCCTTGTTCTCTATTGTTTCGCCTTATGTCACTCACTGACTGCAAATGCATTTGTTGTAGACAAGGGTTCGTGCCTGCTGCAAGTGTAATGAATTTCCGTAATCAGCTTGGCTGTGACACCTTTCGAACAGAGGAAAAAGGTCCATACTCTTCCAAGTACTTTTTCAATATATGGCATTTTGTTCTCGCTAAAAAAACATTTTATTTTATTTTTTTCACTGCAGACCCAGAGGAGTTCATCACACTTCTCTTTCAGAAGATTCTTGGCATCGAGCCGCTCCTTAAACTCAGGTGTGACCTTGGGCAGTCCAGTTTTAACACTCTTGTCAGTTTGGCTGATTTAAGTTACTAAATACATATTCCTACCAGGTCGAGAAGTGAAAGTTATCAGGGGGCCTACACATTCCAGATCTTTCTGGAAAAGGAGCAGATGGCACAAATACCCACAGTTCAACAGCTGCTGGACACTTCCTGCCTGTCATGTGATGTCAAGTTTGAAGAGGTAAAGTTCACAGAGGACAAACAATAAATGATTGTCCTTTTAATCCTTTAATTCTAATATCATATTTCACTTGTTCCCTAGGTGCCGTCCTGTCTGATAGTTCAGATGCCAAGGTTTGGAAACAAGTATAAAATGTTTTCTCACATCATTCCGTCCATGGAGCTGGACATCACTGACCTCCTTTTCAACTGTAAGGAATATATCACAACAAAAATATTTAATCATTCAACACTTTAAAAAAAAATTTTTATTTGTGTTCTTACAGCTCCTAGGCAATGTTTCATCTGTGGGCAATTGGCAGAGCATGAGTGTCTCCAATGTCTGCCAGATCACAAAATGCATCCAGGGAGAATTAAACAATACTGCACAACCTGCAACACGCAGGCAAGGCATTTTGGGGGGTTGTAAATAATGTGGTTTATTGATAAACATTACTTCCAATTTATTTGCGTTCTTCTTTGTTTTGAAGGTGCACAGACATTCGGAGCGACGGGGGCATTCCCCAAAATCTTTCTCAGTTCCATCTGAGGTCGCCACCGCTTTCCCTGCACCTCGGCACACGATGCAGCTGTTTGCTGTGCTTTGCATTCACACCAGTCACTATGTGTCCTTTGTCAAATCTGGCTCCGATCCACACTCTTGGCTCTTCTTTGACAGCATGGCAGACAGATGCGGTGAGGATCTTGAGGGTTATTTGCCGTGTTGTTGTTTTTTTTGTCTAGGCAATGACGTATTTCCCCAAAAATGTTCGTGCAAACACTGACATGTTTTCAAATGCAACGGTTGCTTGTGACTGCTCGGTACAGATAAAGCAGTCTCAACAAAGGCAGATAAGGATGCACTCTGACTTCTTTGTCGCCTCAATCTGATTTCTAATCTGAACACTGCTCTTTCTTGCAGGTGACGATCAAAGGGGCTTCAACATCCCAGAGATCCGAGCTTGTCCAGAGTTGGGTGACTTTTTGTCCCTGTCAGAGGAGGAGCAGGCACGAGCTAACCCTGCGTGCGCTCCTGAGCTTGTGCGCCGGCTGCTGTGTGACTCCTACATGTTTTTATACCAGAACATAGCAATGACTCTTTCCAGTACAAATCATCAGGGGCCTTAAATGTATCACTGCAAGGACACAGTGTTCTTGCAACAGTGCCTTAATAATAACTTTGCACTTTATCAACCAGGGTTGGATTTTTGCATCCAAACAATGAGTGGGATTTTTTCTTTTTTCTTTTGTTTTTGCATACCACAAAATGCAGTAATGTTCAGAAGGAAATTCTATGGTAGCTCACATATTTGGACATGCCAGGTGTAAAACATACAATATTTTTTGGGGATTGGACATTTTTATTGTATTGTCCTTTTGTCATGAATTATGGCTATTTATGGTAAGATTTTGAATGTTTTATGTCAATGTTTTATGCATTCCCTTTCTAGTTTGTGCAATAAATAATCTGTTCAAGCACTTGAGATTGATTTAAAATATAACTGGAGCCTCCTTGACCGTTCATCTTTTGTCTCTTAACAAGTGGAATGGAAAAAGTACAAATCTGGTCAGATGTGTTTACTGTAAGCAATTGCACTGGGTGTCATTTTAATGTATGAAAACATTGCAGTTTCACTTTACTTTTTGATGGGTCCTTTATTACACTTTAACTAGTTGCAACTGAGTTAGGGGGAAAAAAAGTGCTTTTTTAAAATATCCACATAAGTGTAGGATGTTTTTGTAATCAGTTGCTAACGTGGATTGTAAACATTGACACTTGTTAAGCAGTATTACGTTTTAGACTAAGTGGCATTTAAGATTGTTTTTTTTTCTTGAAAAACAAAAAGTTAAATTTTTGATAAGCCCTTTCGTTGGAACGACAACACGTTGATTTTTAACGCCCTTTTTTGGATGGAAATTGGTTAGTCGACTCGGCATGTTATCCGCACACTATACACCGTCATTACACGTCATCTGTTATTTTGCTGGCTCACAGGTTAACCAAAACACGCAGTAGAGGAGACACGGTTTTCATAAGAGGATGATGTAAACAAAAACCATAGCGTTGCAGCTGGTGTAGAACATTTGTTAGTTGCTATAGTCAAACACATGGCCAGTGACCTTTACGTTCGGTATTGCACATCAACTGTAGTCTGAAACTCCTGAGTTATGTGATAGCTGCCTTATGTTGTTGGCTCTCAAGGTTACTGAGGGCAGGTTGGCCGGCCGTGAATTCTCTGGCCCACATTCTGGTCACCTCCATATTTGAATTAAAGGACTGAAGAATGTCATTCAAACAAGGATCACTATCGTACAGTAAACATCATGCATCTGTTCTGTGGATTCAACAAATGAACCTGGGAGAGCTGAGCTGCTACTAAAACGCAACACGTTTCTCCAGAGGAGGAGCTACACTGCCACTAAGCATTTAAATGCAGCGCATGCGCATTGTAATTCATTTGGGACTTAGGTCTTGCACAACCAAGTCCTTTCTTCATTCTGCTTCTTTGCCGGTGTGTGGTTACTCCTCACGTTTGTCGTTTTTAATTTTAGTTTTGGCAATCAGCGCTTGGGAAATGAGTGGGGACCATTCCCAGAGCGAGGACCAGGTAACGTCGACATGAATGTTTAGCGCGTACATACTTGCTAGCATTTAATTTGGCTTGACAGGGTAACTTGGCTAGCTGTGAACAGTGGCTGCTAATGCGCGTTGGCCGAGTGTCTTCTATAAGTCTACTCGTTTTCTTAATAATAGTCATGTTGACAACTTGTATTCAGTATTTGTTATTGAGGACACAGTAGTGTGCTGACGAGTTATCACATTATATTATGTGATTAGACGCACAATTGAATGGAGATGCCGTAAGGCTGCATTTAATGTGGCGTTAGCATTTCGCACTAGCAGTCTAGGTATTAGCCGCTAAGTCATATTACCAGCCAGCGTAGCACGTTAGCTCACCTAGCTAAGAAGCTAAGATACTGTCGATTTGCCATCCAGCAAGTTCAAAGTTAGTTAGCCGCCGGCTGGTTAGCTTCCATGAAATGTAACCCTTGTCTGTTTTCTAATATATTTCAGATCGACTGTGGCTCTCGGGTGAACGGTAAGCGTGTAACACTTCTAATCTACATCACGATTAAAATGCTTTTTATCTAATTTACACATATCTTCGGTGATAAATTACAACATGAGATTAGTTTGAAGCAGAGGACAGAAATGGCGTCCAGAGACTAAGTCCTCTCTTTCACTCACAAGCGTCTATTGTTCAAAAGGGAGGTCTTGCTACAGCTGTTTGGAAAATAATATCGTCACTTCGAATGCGTATTTGGGTAGAAGTAGAGGTGTTTTAGCGATTTATTGTGTTAAATGTAGCCGTCGGTCACGTTAAACGGGCGAATTTTCTACCTGAAAGTGAGGGTTTGGGGGTTGAGGACTTAGTCTCTGCGCCATTTTCTTTTTCGGCGCAGCGGCCTGACTACTGCAAGCTGAACCCAAGCTCACAGTCTCAGAGGTGTGCATGGCTGAGAGGGCGCCCCATCTCGTTTCCACCACGCTACAGTCGGGAACATGATGTGATAAGCGATAGCAATGGCCTTATTTACGACACCATAATTAGTGGTTCGACCGCCGGCTGTTAATTTTTCATTGCCAAGGAGAAAGTAACTTTTGACAGCACAAGGCTTTGGACAACATTTAAGTTCAGTTAAAGTAGCAAAACGGGGTTTACAAATACACCGTTTCAGGCATTTTGGTTAGATTAATTGGAACGTCTCAAATACCACAAATATGAAGAATGACAAGGTGACTGATTTTGCCTTACAAAATTGACACCGGGCTGAGATGGAACAATATTTTTTGGGACACGAATGGCTTGAGCGTCACCTGCCATTCAATCCATCAAACCTTTATTTAATCAGGAAATAAGAACCCATTGAGGTCTTTTTTCTTAAGGGTCATCTGGCCTAGAAGCAGCACACAATTCACATCTTGACAATACAATGTATAAATAAAAGAACACATTAAAGTTAACATAAAATGATACATGAAAGAACACAGGACAATTACAACTGTCAATGGGTTTCCAGTTTTTTAAGAACTTTATTGACTTATACATAATTTACAAACTGTTTCAAATTCCAAATATAAAACAAGCTAAACATGATTTATACAAAATATTTACTGTATTTTAAAACACACAAAATTCTAATAGTAAAGTGATTTACAATTGTAAAATGTGCTAAAGGGAAAATAATTTTTTTTGGCCTTATTTTTTTCTTTTCTTGAGTGACAGAGGATATGATATGACTGACCACGGTGTTACTAGGGGTGTTATAAAAAATCGATTCGGCAATATATCGCGATATTACAGCGCACAATTTTCGAATTGATTCGACATGCGGCCGAATCGATTTTTTAACATAATTTTTGAAATGGGAATATTTAACAAAACGTCTTACTTAGGGTTAGGATTCGCACATTACGCATTGAAGAATGTTATATTAATGGTACACCAAGCCTTAATATTTTATTTCAGTGCTGTTCAAACATGAAACAGACTGCAACCTGTTTGTTAAATGCAGTGGCTCAGTTATAAGCCGGAATTTTCAGATAAATAAATAAATTTTGACTGCAACCTGTTTGTTAAATGCAGTGGCTCAGTTATAAGCCTGAATTTTCAGATAAATAAATACATTTTCATACAAATCTTACAGTGTACGTGTACGTGTAAATCTTACTGATTAGTATTTTCTAAATTTGAGTTTTAAAAAATCACAAGTCAATTTATAGATTTGTATCGGGATTAATCGGTATCGAAACGCCAGGCAATTCACACCCCTAGGTGTTACTATCCACTACTATATTCTTCATGCACATAGTACACCTCGATAGGTTTCTCTCCACCTGGAATGGAGAGCAGTAAATACTGATGAAATGTTCAACAAAAAAACATGTCAGAGCACGAGCAACTGGTATCAAGAAATTTATCATGGTTTAGTCTGAAACTAGAAATAGAGACCAATGAGGCAGGCCGGTTTGAGTCGACTGAAGGTTTTCCAGGGCCAGAGGCAAAGGTATAATGTAGGCTTCTCTTGAGATGTGTAATGATTAATCGACAAATAAACGTCATGTTTTTTTAATTTATTATTTATTGTTTAGGAAACTTGTTTAATTTAAAGTTGTTGAAGTCCTTGGAATTTAAGCCTCTCCGCAGTGAATATTCTCTGATTTTTGTATCCTTCTGACTCATTATCAAATAACTATCTAAGACATTTGCAAACTTCTGCTTTTACTTTGGAAAACAATGACCAACATTTTACCTATTTTTTTGACATATTACAAACCGAACCAGTCTGCATCATAAATAATTTAACTTTTTTGAATGAAGGGATGGCAATGAAAACATTTTTATAAACTCAGATTCATAAATTTCTCAATTTATTAAAACAATTGTTAGTTTCAGAAAAATGCACGGTGCTGCTGGTTCTGAGACTTGTGGAATTATGAATAATCACAAACTAGAGATCATATAACACTGTAGTCAATCAAAAATAGTCATATACTATAGGATTGCACAATGTCTCTAAAAAATATTGATATTGGCCCAATTCAATATGCATATCGCAATAAAATTATTATGGAATTGTATACTTTTATCTGCATTTGACCAGTAAGAAACAAATTGAAACGTGCATCGCCATCCAACATTATCTATGGTAAAAAACTTAACTAAGAATACATTGAGCTTGGTTTTGTGCAGCCCTACTGTATATAAAAGTATACCAATTCTACAGCCTGCGTGGACCAACAAATTAAGAAGCAAAAAGTACAGTGATATGTCCTCTGTGCCGAGTTTGTAATCAATTTTAGAGCTGCATGGTAGAGCGGTTTGAGTTTGACAACGGGCCGATTAACTGTGACTGCATTTTCAGCCAATTTTGTTTGCTTGCAGTACATAATGCTTACATTACTTAGAGATTTAACGTTTTCTCTTTAGAGCACTCACTGAACTTTTTTATTTTTTTATTTTTTTAATCAGAGCTCTGAACTGCAGTATCCAAGTAAAATGAATAAAATGACCTGTATTTATATAGGGATTTTGTTTTGGCTGTACTCGGCTGGCACAAGCCAATTTTTAACACAATATTGGATGAAAAGAAGCCATACACATACACAGTTTTCAGAATCTGTTTGCACAATATCGCCAGCTTTAGAAATTTTGACCCACCCCAAAACTTATTAATAAAGCCTGACTTTATTAATCTATGATGATAAAACTGTCTTTCTTAGCTGAGAAGTAAGGCAAGACGTGTTCTTTTGCATGTTATAACATGTCACTGTTTCACATTATCTTAAAACAATGGCTGTCTTTGTATCATTGATTTGAAGTGATTTATTTATTTCCTGACACTGCCCATCTTATTGGGATATACAGTATAGAAACTCAAACCATATTTTGTTTGCCACTCTTTAACTACCTTCTTTTTCTTGTAGACTCCCACAGGCATAAATATAAAGAACATAAACACAAGGACCACAAGAAAGATAAGGAACGGGAGAAACTAAAGCATGGCAATGGGTATAACGTTTATTTTACAATTTTAAAAAATGCACACCTCCCTAACTTGGGTGGTGCCCTGTACATTTTGTTCCACTAAATCTGATCTCTAGATGTGTTTTTCATTTATTGATACATCAGTGACCACTCATCTGACAAAAAACACAGAGACAAGGAAAAGCTGAAGCACAAAGATGGAAGCACAGACAAATTTAAGGACAAGCACAAGGAGAAGAAGGTGGGTTACAATGCCGTCTTTGCGTGCATATTTAGCCTGTAGCCTGATCCTGCTGCTTTTGTCACATTTGAATTGCACCAAAAAGTTTTGAAGGGAATGACTGTTGATTAAGAAACGTGTTTACCTTTACAGATGAAAGTCATTGATGGTAAAATCAAAAAAGAGAAAGAGAATGGATTTGCCAGGTATGTATTGAGTTGTTTTAAAGGATTTCATTGTGATACGCAGGGTGGGCAATAAGTTTACAAACCCTATGTGGAAACTTTTGGCACCCCTGTATAAAATTGAAAGCATGATCATTTTGCTGCCTTTTCAGCCTAGCACATGTGAAGTGTGAGCCAGACGACATATACCACTCCCCGAAACATGAGAAGTCTCTAAAGAGAGAACGGGATGATGATGACGAGTGAGTGACTAATAAACATTTGAACATACCATTGTAATCTTGGTGGTCTTTTCACTTGACATTTTTAATTTCCATGTTTCAGTTATGATTTTAAGCCCAAAAAAGTAAAGACAGAAAATGACAAGAAGGACAAGAAAAGGAAACAAATTGAGGTAAGCACCTACATTTTAAATCAGGCAAGTACACGAAAGACTGGGGAGACTGTGTCAAACATTATTCTGATATTATTTCAGCAAATGTATCGAATTGTAATTCAAATAAATAGGCCTGACTAAATCACGAACTCTTCGACATATAACCCAGGATAGTTTATTTTAGCACCATAGAAGTGACAAATGCATGTCAGAGATTACATGGAAATTGTATTCACTGAAATGATTTGTTACATTGCTGCTGTTTTTTTTTTTTTTTTATCATTTGTGTATGGATTGGATTATAAACCCCACATTACTATTCACCATTAGTTATAACAGTAAACCTAGGGAGCACTAGCATTAAGTTGTATGTATGTAGTTTTGGACTTTTTGTCTTAATTTGTTCTCACTTGGCCTCATCACAACCCCTAAATGTCTTGCTTTAACTCTTGTGACTTTTTCGGGTTTGAAATGCATTTTTGGAGAATTAATTGTAGCCTGCTCTTGTATAGCTTCTATTTTTATTGCATTTTTGTTTCGACCTCTTAGTCCTAAAGCTTATCAGTGGTTAAGGACAAGCACAAGGAGAAGAAGGTGGGTTACAATGCCGTCTTTGCGTGCATATTTAGCCTGTAGCCTGATCCTGCTGCTTTTGTCACATTTGAATTGCACCAAAAAGTTTTGAAGGGAATGACATTTAGGGGTTGTGATTGCTTTTTCCAGTAACAAGAGTACATATTGCACATTGAGTTTGAAATGTCCTTGTTCTCTTTTTAACCTGTTGTATCTTAAGATCATTGAGCATGTTCTAGGTTATTTATTTGTGCAGAATTCAACTCCGAGACCGCATTTGATGTAATATGCAAAAGTTGCAGCTTCCATCTCACTTCATTTTTGTCTTCCCTTTTAGGACATAAAGCCTAAAAAGACGAAAGATAAAAAAGGAGAAACTGCTGATGGGAAAAAGAAAGCAAAAAAGGAACCAGAAGAGAAATGGAAATGGTGAGTTAGTTTTTGTGAGTAGGTTTGGCGCAATTCTTTCAATATGTTGCCACTGAGTCCAGGTGGGAAGAGGAGAGATACACAGATGGTGTCAAGTGGAAATTTCTGGAGCACAAAGGGCCTGTGTTTGCCCCACCATATGAGCCCCTCCCTAACAAAGTCAACTTCTTCTATGATGGTAAGACACCTACGTTTTACTTAACACAACTTCTACCTGGCTGATCAACACATCTTTTTGTCTTTAAGGTAAGATAATGAAGCTCAGCCCAGAGGCAGAAGAGGTGGCCACATTCTTTGCCAAAATGCTGGATCATGAGTACACCACAAAGGACATCTTTCGAAAAAACTTTTTTAAAGATTGGCGGAAAGTAGGTGGAAAATAAGACATGTTTTCTTTGTAGTGTCTCCAATCTTCATTTTTTTTTAAATTAATAGTATATATTTTTCCCAAATTCAGGAAATGTCAACAGAGGAAAAGGCTAAGATCACCGACTTGAAGAAGTGCAACTTCTCTGAGATGTCAGAGTACTTCAAGGCTCAGTCTGAAGCCCGAAAGGCCATGTCCAAGGAGGACAAATTGGTACTTTTCTGTCACTTTTATTACTATGGCAAAATGCTGATCTTTTTTAATTTGCACATGTCTGCGACCAACTCTAGTTGATGTCTTGAAATCACAAAATATTCTACTGAAACTGTTTACGACAGTTCTATTCCTATAGCGGTGATACAATGTGAATTTGTTTTCACACATAATACCACTAACCTAAAATCATTACAGTCTGTGTTCACATTATATGAATCTTGTATAAATTGGATTATTATAAAACAATCAAATCATGAGTGTGCTGCATGGAGGCAAATTCTTAGGCCACTGAGAGAACTTTCATTGCACACCATTAAGAGGAACACCTCAACCGTTTCTCAATCATTATCAGTCCTAATGCGGGATTTTTTTTTTTACATCACAGTAAAAAAATAAAAAAATAACTAGGGAACAGTGACACACACACACAATTATATTATGAGAACACATATATTTCATGTGGAACACCAAGCAAACAGCATCTGTAGAGCTAATCCTGCTAAACTTCTTTGTGTACCAACATACATGTAGAAGAACATTCTCGGTTTGTCAGAAGCCAAGTCTGCGTTTCACGTTATCTAACTTTTTACTGTGCTCATGGCATTGATTAATTTGTTTGTGCCTTCATAGAAAATAAAAACGGAGAATGAGCGCCTCTTGCAGGAGTACGGTTTCTGCATCATGGACAACCACAGGGAACGTATTGCTAATTTCCGCATTGAGCCCCCTGGTCTGTTCCGTGGTCGTGGAGACCATCCCAAGATGGGCATGCTTAAACGTCGGATCAGACCTAAAGACATCATCGTCAACTGCAGCAAGTGAGTGCTTTTTTTGTTTTGTTTTTTGACAGCAGCATGGTTATGTATGTGGGTTTGGGAAAGTCACTGACTGCTCATATTTTTATTCAATATAGACTACAAAAGGTAATGTCCTAAATATACTCTATTGTATCTTGAAAAACCATGTTAGGTGACAAAAACACAAGTGCACAGTTAACATTGCAGACGCGCTGTATTAATGTATTACGCGCACAGGGACTCCAAGCACCCGCAGCCTCCTCCGGGCACAAAGTGGAAAGAGGTTCGTCATGACAACAAGGTGACTTGGCTGGTGTCGTGGACTGAGAACATCCAAGGCTCCATCAAGTACATCATGTTGAACCCCAGCTCAAGGATCAAGGTGGGCCGCTACATGAGTTGCCGTTTTGATCATTGAGCATCCTCCCTTATTGTGTGCAATGTGGCATCGTCTGCTAGAATCATTTGGAAGTGTGTTGAGTTTTTGACTAAAGGAAAGATCTGGGCATACCAGGCAGCTCCTGTAAAATCTCTTTAAGGCCCAATTTTATCCTGAAAGATATAAACTAGACACAAATGCTTGATTAAGTATATGCCGTGTCACTCATTTTAAAGTCTGTACTCGCAGGTGAAGATGTAAAAGTTGAGTGATGGTGTAGGAATGGAATTCTGTCGCCCTGTTCTGCACAGTAAAGCAGTGGGTTGTGACAGCTCTTAAGAACACAATTCAATAGAAACAATGTGCTCTAGTCTTCAGATGTGGAGACATGAAACCTGTGAATGAAAATAATAGACCTCAGCTAAGCGCAAAATGAAGTATGTCGGCCTCAATCTGACATCATGTAGTAATGCAATTGTTTCCTATGTAACAACTGTTTGTGTGCAGGGAGAGAAGGACTGGCAAAAGTATGAAACGGCCCGCAGACTAAAGAAATGCGTGGACCGCATTAGGACCCAATATCGCGACGACTGGAAGTCCAAGGAGATGAGGATCCGACAGAGGGCCGTGGCGCTTTACTTCATCGACAAGGTGAGCTCCACGTTGCCCGTGTACGGCGCTCTCACTCGCAATGTGACAAACGCCAGCTTGGTCTCGTTTGCTGCAGCTGGCTCTGAGAGCAGGTAACGAGAAAGAGGAAGGAGAGACGGCCGACACGGTGGGCTGCTGCTCCCTGAGAGTGGAACACCTCAAACTCTATCCCGAGAACGACGGTCAAGAGTATGTGGTGGAGTTTGACTTCCTGGGGAAGGATTCCATCCGATATTATAACAAAGTCCCGGTGGAGAAAAGGGTGAGAAGAGATGTCACGCTGAAGAAAAACGGCCTCACTGCAAACTCTTATTCATGGCTGTGCTTTCTCTTCAGGTTTTTAAAAACCTTCAGTTGTTCATGGAAAACAAAGAGCCAGATGACGACCTGTTTGATCGCCTGAACGTAAGCTGGGAAATATGCAGTCGTACCTTGGAGTTCAACCACAATCTTGTTTCAAGACGCTCAGCAACATTTCAGCATTGTCATGAATTTGCGAGTCAAAGTTAACCAGCCAGTACTTAAAAACAATGAAGATGCCAAAAGGTGCAGCCGGAATTGACTCGCAACTGTCGAGTACTTCATTTGATTTGCACTCACAACATTTGATATGTTGAAACCCCACTTTGGGCCATGTTTGTCATCAGCGTTTTGGTTGAACTCCAACGGGGGCATTCAAACTTCAAGCTGCCACTGTGCCGCTCTACATACAGGGGGTCCTTGCTTTGTGATGGTTCCATTCCTTCAGCTGAGACGTAACCCACATTTGAATATACATTGGTAAAGTGCTGCAGTCTATCACTAACCCAATGCGATAGTGACGTCGTCATTTTGTAAGCCAGTACATGTAAAACAAACCAATGAATAAAAGACGGGAACTGAGCGTGCTTTTTTGTGTTACATATTTTATGGGCACTGCACAAACTTATTTGTTGCACACCGTCACAAGGCAAGGACCCTTTCGTATTTGGAATGTTGATGTCTTGTTCACATTCAAATTTCCTTTCGTCAGACTTCGATTCTCAACAAGCACCTTCAGGAGCTGATGGACGGTCTGACAGCCAAAGTTTTCCGTACATACAACGCATCGATCACCTTGCAACAGCAACTCAAAGAGCTCACAAATAGTACGCTGCCGTCTGCAATAATAATTAAGCGTCTGTTTCCGTCACTGTCAAATCAACATAATCGCCGTTTCATCTCTAGTGGATGAGAACGTCCCAGCCAAGATCCTGTCCTACAACAGGGCCAACAGAGCTGTGGCCATCCTGTGTAACCACCAGAGGGCTCCACCCAAGACGTTTGAGAAATCCATGCAGAACCTGCAGACTAAGGTGAGCATGGGGAGTGGTGCATGAAGTAATCACTCTATTTAAATAAAAGTACAGATACAGGTGCAAAAAAAGAATAAGTAAAATTATTCCTGGAAAAATCTACTTTATTTGAAATGTATTAAAAGTATAAATAAAAGTACTTGATCCCAAGTCAATCATCTTTTTATTTATTTATTATTATTTATTTATTTTTTATAAATCTTATTTCAAACGTGTGTGTATATATATATATTATTTTTTAAGAAGTGAGAAAAAGGGAAAAAATGACTGGTAAAAGTATATCTATGAAGACAAGTGTACTTGTCAAAGTACAGAAAATATAAAAAGTCATTAAATTATATAACTAGCTAGCATAAAAAGACTGCGCTAATTTATTTAGAACTGAGTGCAGTAAACGGTGGTGGTGTTGAAGTGGAAAAAAAACATTTTTCTTTTGTAAGCTTCGAATGAGCGTTTTTTTAAAGCAAGCAAAGGTGGCATTGGAAACAAAGGCCTCTTCGGATTTTCGTTTTTGCCTAAGACAATTTCCTATCCTATCTGAGCAAGATTTATTTATTTATTTGGTCACGTGAATAGTCAATGAAAACAAGAAATATAAGTTCAAAACAAAAAGGACAGAAAAAAAATTCTGAACAACTTTCCTTCCATTATAGGTTTGAGAATCAAATCATGGAAAAACATTCCTTCACAAAAACAATCACTGGATTTTTTAATGATATATTTTTTTAAATTTTAAGTCCATAAGTGAGAGACTTCGTCAGGAATACTCGCCGTCGCACGATGATATCAGTTTGGAAAAGCGGAATTTAATTTGTGTAAAAGTGTGCAGTCCTTTCCTGTGTTTGCAAGGAAACGCCTTTTCGTTTCTCCTTGACACGATGACGTTATCCAGTAAAGGTTAGATTTGACTTTCTGAGGCCCAGAATTTATTTATAAATTGTTTTTTTTACTTCCCAGACACTAAAATAGCTTTGTCAAGTAGGCTTACTGCATCGCCGTCGGCGGACTCCTCCTTTAGCCATGTATGTCATGTGCGCAGTAGGTTCACTCTTGATTTGTATTGGTTTATCAGCCATAGATGTGAATAGGTAGTAGATATGACATGCTTATGGCGATGCTAAGCTAATGCTAATTACGTTTTGATGGAGCAGTCACCCCCACTAACTTGGCTGCTACATTGAACCCCCTCCCCCCCCCTCCTTTATTTTTTCATTTTTTTAAGATTTCCCTAGCATATTGTAAGTCTGTGACGAGCACCTGTGACCATTCTGCCTCTCAAAGGCACCACAGCGTCTCCGTTTACCGAGTAATCCCCTTTTATTTGTCTCAGATCGAAGCTAAAAGGGACCAGCTGTCGGACGCCAAAAGAGAGCTGAAGAGCGCCAAGGCTGACGCCAAAGTACGGAGGGATGAAAAATCCAAGAAGTGAGTGGCCCTAAGATGTGCTGCACTGCACTTGTTGGGTTCCGCCCTCCTCGTGTAATCATGAGCCGTGACCGTGCAGGGCCGTGGAGACGAAGAAGAAGGCCGTCCAGAGGATAGAAGAGCAGCTGATGAAGCTGGAAGTGCAGGCCACCGATCGCGAAGAGAACAAGCAAATTGCGCTCGGCACTTCAAAGCTCAACTATCTCGACCCTCGCATTTCTGTGGCTTGGTAATACACATGATTTTATTATATAAATGTGTCCCTCCTCCAAGAAAAGGTGTCCAGCCTGCTAACTTTGGTTTCTCTTGCCAGGTGTAAGAAGTGGGGCATTCCCGTTGAGAAGATCTATAACAAAACCCAGCGCGAGAAGTTCGCCTGGGCCATCGATATGGCAGACGATGACTTTGAATTTTAAATTCCAGGTTGTGGTTTTAACGCTACTTTTTAATCGGATACTTGTTTTTACTATAATGGTTTTTTTTCTTGATGGACTGACCGGATAAAGCTTTTGGGCAGGAAAAAGATGAGATGAGGCCACGTTCGAGTGGTAGTCTAAACATCTGATCTGCGATCAGGCATCAAGATGAACTGATGGCATCAAAGGCATAACAGTGCCAGTAGTTGGATTACCCCCCTCACCTTTTTCTCCGTGACGATGCCTGAACTTTGAACTCTGTGGTCCTATTGCTTGTGTATTAAGCAAAAAAACAAAATGCTTTGTATCATTGTATCTTCATTCACTGTTTTTATTTTAGCCCCCTTCATGTATTATGAATGCATCTATATTTTGATAAAGTCAAATCAATGAATTCCTTAATACCACCCGCAGGCCTTTTGAGGACAAGGACAAATGTGAGTGCGAGTGTGTCTGTGCGTGATGAGTGAGTGTGCGTGTGTATTATGGGCCCCGACCTTAAAAGCTGTTTGTTTAGGGTGATTATTTTAAACTGGACTATTTAAAAAGGTGTTTAGCATGCAGATGTCTGGGGGAGTGGGCTAGCTATGGGGGGTTGGAGGAACACTGCAACCATGTTAACATTTACTTAAGCAAGCAGAATGTGAATATATGTTTTACAGCCTTTCAATCAGGGACTTTATTTTTCCAGTGTAAATGTGAATCAATCATTTTGATCGTCACTTGCAAGCCCCCATCCCCTGAAGCTGCTGCTCGGCCCCCAAAGTCAACATCTGGGTTCAACTTTAATTTTGTTTTTCTTTCAAGGAAAATAATCTCCCCTGTTACTTGAACTTAATGTATTTAAGTCTGTAAAAGGAAGTGTTTCTCATTGGAGAAGAGTGTGTGTGTGAGGGATATCAAGTTTGCCAAAAAATAATCACCAATCTGTTATGATTTTAGGTTGTGTAAAATTCAGAATGAGGTTAAAGCAATGTAACATTTTAATGTGAATTCATTTTATTCCACTCATGATAGGAAAGTTGATGTAAGTAGTTGTAAAGTCAACATCCTATTCCTGTTTTACCTTTTTGTCCTAGCATTTGATCATGTTAAGTTGTATGCTCATTGTAGGTTAAGAATATAAATAAAAACCCTACACATAAAAATGTCCCTTTCTTCCTTGTGTGTTTGTACCCTAGAGTTGTGCTTAAAAGTGTCCACCTGTGTTGCTCAAAACTCCTCAAAAAATACATTTGTGCACAAGAAAAACTGACTTGTATTGTTGTTGGTCCCATTATGGGACTGATTACCTCAAATAATATTTGGCATCACTGTCTCTTCTCATGTTTGCAAAATACCCACAACAGTGTTTCTCCATGATGAGAGAGTCATTGTCTACCAAATACATATTTGAGGCTAATCTCAACTCCCATCTTGCCTTGTAGTATAAAAAAAAAAGGGGGGGGGGGTGTAACCAGGCTCAGTTGGCCTGTTTCCTGCCAGTTTTTAGCTTTTGTCAGCGCTTCGCCAGCAGGTGGCGCGCTAAGCAATGCAGAGGCAGTCATTTCAAAAGTATCCCACAGCTTTTGTTTTCTGGCATCATTTTCACTCCCGCTGCAAGGTGGGCTTTGGAACAAATAACACAATTCTCATTGGTGAGTATTCAGTTTATTCTGTAAAGATTCAGAGAAAGTGTAGAAAGGATGATACAACAGTGCTTTATGATCAGGCTATTTCATAAAAGTTTTTTTTTTTTTTTTTTGTAAGCGATCATTACACCGTAAGTCCAGATTCCATTTATCTCAAACCAAAATAAATTTGTAACATTCGACACAAGTGCATACACTGCTGGTAGGAGATGAACCTCCAATTTCACTTTGGATGGTATAGCACCGTTCTTAGCTATTAGCAGCTTGACAAGGATGCAGCTTAATAGGATATCCATGTAGTGACTGTTTATATAAACACAAGAAAATTCAGAGGATAACTTAATTGCTCCCCATTTGGCTCTCTAGCTAGCTCGAGATCTCACTCTGTCAGTGTCAAAGGATCCAATTGGTAATTTAGCTTTCAAACAACAATTGGCCAGCCACAATATTTGATACAATATTACAGTTACAGCTCATATGAAAACATCTCCAAAGTGTACAGAAAAGCAGCACACGATTTTTTTTCCTCACAGATATAGACCAACAGCGATCCTTGATGCACTGGCTTTTTATTTTTATTTTTTTCTCTTTAACTTTACAGAAAGCGCAGTAGCTGGAAAGCGAGCTGATGGACAAACAGGCCATAAACACATGGACAGAGCTGAGTAAGGCAACGTTAGCGTGACAAGCTTGTCTCTGTTCAGCTTGCAGGGCTTTGTAGGTTATTGATCTGGGAAAAGCTGTCAATACCTTTGCAGTGGGGCAGTGGGATTTTGAGCATTGCTGTCTTCATTAGTGCATTGTTATTGTCTCTTGCGTGTAGCTTGAACCACAAAGTGATCACCAACATTGATACAGGTCTAAATAAAACATGTTTGATTGCATCTGGACTTACAGTGACTAGAAAAGTAAATAGAATTGGAGGAAGAAAAAAAAAGCAAAAACAAAAAAAAGTAAAAGTCAAGGCAGTGCTGAAGTACTGGTTGCTAAAAAAAAAGAAGTAAAAAATATCACAAAGCCAACAATAACATTTCTTTGACACATCTTTTGTCCATTCAGTCAGTACAACCCCTCTTTTATAGTGCAGTTTCGATCATATACTGTATATAGATTTCTCGTGTTGACCCCAAAACATTATCTCTCGGCCTCATCCCATCCTATTTTTGTTCATTCAAGTCAGTTTTCCAGTCAGTGTGCGTCTTCTTTCTTTTCTTTGATCCCTCGACTGACCTCATTGTGCACCCTCCCCACACGACCACAAAGAAGCATGAAAGGCTGAAACATCACAGGACTGAAGAAGGTGAGAAGTTCTTTCTTCTGACATGGGAGGAAGTGATGGCAGATGGAGGAGGAAGAGGAGGGGGTGGGGGGTATTCACAGTTACAGTCAGAGTCTTACGGTCCAGCTACAATCACATTTGCTGTCATTACAAACACTCTTTTTTTCTTTTCTTTTTTCTTCCGGAGCCCGGCCTGGGAGCAAAGCAGCCTTGCACGCGTGTTCCGAGCGACTTCATCACACCTCCAGCAGCTCCATCCTCAGGCGATCCCTAAACATAAGCAAACAAACACAACGGGCACAAACTGGTGAGGATCGGATCGAGGTTATATGGAAGCAGCGTGCACCTTGGAAATCCACCCCACTGAACACAATCGCCATGATTTATTCACATATATTAGCATGCGCTCTCAAATCTATAATTCAATGGGGTAGACTCCTACTTAACCTAAAAATAGCTTCTTCTTTTTTTTTTTTTTAACAGAGTTTTGATTGGCTGAATGGAGCATGACTGAAAACTGAAACGGAAAACAAGTTGGTATGCTTTCATCACTTCCCCTCGCGTGTAATTTTATTGACTTGTAATTTTTTCTGGTACATTGCGGATTTTTAAGCGAACATTTTTGACAAAATATAATAAAAAATAAATAATGCAAGCTCAAGTTTGGTGTAGCACGATGTTGTTCAAAAGCAAGAAGAAGAGGCAGAGAAGTTCACCAACTAACCCCCAACTAACTGGTGGGTCTTTTCAGAAAGTTAAAGCAATACTTAGGAACTTTTTAACCTTACAGCTAGTTGAATGGTACCTTTGTCATGGCTTGTGGGGGTCTGTATCGCTTTGAGGAGGGTGGCAGGAACCCTGCCACACAAAAACTACAAATGTGAATGGCATACGTCACTTCCCCCTTTCCTTATTTGTTACAAAGACAAGAAAAGAAAAATGGAGACTATCCGGATATAAAGGACAGTCAAGGATCAACATTAGCCCGGATTTCACTCACTGACGTGAGTTTAAAGACGACTCTATGTGCTGGTCCTCATGGGAAATGTGGTCTTCCTACGGGCAAAACACTACCGCTTTTGTCCTATGGGGCCGCCATAATCAACAAAAACTGAAAGCTCGTTGGTGTTGCTTTAAATCTGCTAACCTTTATAGCACCTTCCATAAACTTTGTGGAAATTGCCATCAAGAATTCTTATAATGATGTAACATTTAGCTAATGAAATGTAGCCCACGTGATAAACAGGAGATCACTGTATAGGTCCTTTTTTTTTTAGGTGTAAAAAAACAAACCTGTCCATATTTATAGGCTATTTAAGTAACAGTTGGCGCTATAAACCTAACCATGAGGCTGTTTTAGCCAATCAGAAGTCCGAGGAAAATCATCTATTGAAAGCTGGTCCAATAACAATAAAGATGGACAGTTAACAGGCAGAGTTTGGGAGTTTTACATCAAATTTAAATATGTTGCAAGTAGTCCAGACTAGAGCGCAAACAAAAACAAGGTAGGAACAGAGGAGAATGAGACAGATTAGTCAAATTCTAGTGTTTCTCACGTTTTATTCAACGATATTTGTGGGCAGAGGACAGTTCTGCTGTCATTTGCATTTAATCTTTAAGAATGTTTTGTTTTTAAATGTTCATTTAAAGTACAATTTTGATATCACTTAAATACGTTTGAATTGTAGAATCCAATCAATCAATATTTTACTTTTATGTGCAATACATTTTAATTGTGTCATTAGGGGTTGATTGCTAGCTGGCTAGCTCGCTAGCAAGCAGATGATGAGATAGCTAGCTAGCTAGATAAATAGATGTTGTTAATATAGTTTTTTGTGTTTTCATTTTTCATAGAATAATTGAAATAGATTCATAGCGTTTTGGCCCAAAACACTTTTTAAAAACAAATAACTAAATCTCAGGCTTACTTCTAGGTTTTTGGCCTGCTCATTGCAATTACCTGGTCTGATTGGCATCATTGGGTTGTTCAATAAGTGGCTGGCTGGCAGTTAGCTGCTGATGGTCTCGTTCTGGCCAGGCGTCCTTCAAGACTCCCGGCTGTGTGGAGGTCTCAGCTTTGATTAGCTCGCTGCTTCCTTCAGTCCCCATCAGAGCGTGCAGTGGTGAGTTTAAATCCTGCCATTGAAGCCGTTGCTCGGTGTTGACGTCTCCTTCTCCTCGGAGGGATTTGTCCACGTCTTGTTCAGTATGCTTCTTTTTGGCAGCCGGCTGGTCCTTTTGCGATTTGGCTTCAACATCTCCTCTGCCACTGGCTTCCTGCGCGTCAACAGCTGGTCGCAGATAGCTCTCCAGCCACTTCAGCTGTCCGTTCTTGTGACTGTAGCGGCTGTCACTGAACCAGCGCACCACCTCGGACTTGGGCAGGCCCGTCTGTATGCTTAACTCCTCGTACTGCTGACTGTTGGGCCAGCGTGCGCTGGAGAAAGCCTGGCGAAGGATGCGCAGCTGCTGGGCGTTCTTGTTGGCCCAGGGGGGCGAGAAGAACCCTTCGGTTATGTCTGACTTGTGTTCTTGATGCGCAATCTCAGATGTGCTCTCGCTTTCGTTCATTTTCAGCCTCTTGAAGTTGATCTTGAAGGGTTCCATTTTCAGCTCTGAGCAACTTCGGTCTCGGGTAAAAAGGTCGTCGTCCTTGATAAGTTGCTGTAAGATTGACATGCCCTTTATGCTGAACTCCTTGTTGCGCTTGCCCTCATCCATGACAGATGAGGCGCTTTTTGTGATGACGGTGGTGCTGGTGGTGCTTTGAGAAGGGGAAGTGCTGGCATGGTTCACGTGGGGACCGCTGTCTTTCGGGGCGGGGTGTTCATTGGTAATACAGCTGTCGTTGCTCTGCATGTTGACTTGCTCGTCCTTCCTCAAGGTGTCCGCCTGCTCTTGAGGACTGATCACGCCGCTGTTATGATTGTTATGATTGATGTTGCTGGTGTTTTCTATGGCGCCGTGACTGTTTAAACCTTCCAGTCTCGTCAGTAAACTGTTGCGTGTTTTGTCATTGGGGGTAGCAACATAGTGCAAATCGTTATTGCTAACATTTGTCGAGCAGGCGGCAAAGCTGTGGATGCCGTTGGTGGGGCTGTTACTAACGTTCTTCCGGGAGACATTCTCGCCACTAATACCGCTGCTGGAATAGCTGGTGATGCTGCTGCTACTGCTGCAAGTGCTGCTGCTACTGCTGCTGCGGCAGCATCCGGCCGCCACGTCCGCTCTGAGGCCGTTGCTGCTCTTCTCTGGCTCGGCTTGAATATTCTTGGTGGGCTTCTGCGTCGTCCTGACTAGAGACGGAACCTTCTGAGGGAGAAGCGGAGTAGAGTACGAGACCCTCGTCACGTTGGGATTCGTCGACATGCTGGCCTGCTTGGCTAGGACTCCAACCGGCCTGGGTCTCACACCGAAGGGCACTTCAGCCATGGGAAAGTTTGGTCCTTTTGAACCCGAAGGGGCCATTACGGTGTGGTGGGTAACAATGTGATTGACATGACGCTGCGTGGCAGGTTGCTTTTGGGGCGCTCCGCCCTGGAACACGGTGTTGAACATCTTCCTCCTGGCCTCTTCGATTTCCTCCGGAGACCAGCTTATGCCCTGCTTGAGTCTTTGGGCAGTAAACCACAGTTTGATCTGCTCTTCGGGGAACTCCGACACCACTGTCAGGTAGCAGAGCTCAGCTTTGGTCGGGTAGGGGAACTTGCCAAAGGATGTCTTTAGAAAGCTGCTGGTGTCCATGGCGGCGTCGTAGGTGGGGATGCTGCTCAGAGGGATCATCACCTTTGGAAAGTCTTTATTGGAATCGGAGGAATTGGGGGAGAAGAGGGAGGGAGTGTGCTGGTGAAAGACTTGGTTGGACACTGTTGTCGCAATCACGTGACTAACAGCTGTCCGCGGCATAGCTTGGGCGCCAGAAACACTGAGAGCCCCGTTTTGGAGTTCAGGCACATTTGTCAGCATGTTGGGGTCTACATTTTTCCCACTGACTTTCTTCAATACTTCCACGGTATGAGACACTACAATCTTTTTGTGCTCTCCCTTGGCTCTCATCATCTTTGCGATTGGGGTTTTGCTAAGGGAGATTCCAGATTCTCGGTAGTGGTCTCCATTGTCCGTGAAGAGGCTTTGCTCCACTGTCGTGATGCCGTCCCTCTTGTTGACACTCAGGGAGGCGGTCATCACGCCCTCCATGATCTTGGGGTGAGTGTTGGCGTTATGCAGCGCCAGAGCCTCAAAGCGAACAACCGAGATCCCACAGTTCAGGCAGTAGAAAGTAGGCTGGGCCCTGAAGTCCAAGTGGCAGTTGTGCATGTGATCCAAAAAGTAGTTTAAATCTCTGGACTCGAACGAGCACGGGGGGCAACCGTACGTACCTCCTTTCTGCACCTCGCTGCCACATGATGAGTTGTGAGAGACACGGCCAGACTCTTCTCCAGAGATGCTGAGTATGCCGTCTTCCGGGATTGTGGGTAGGAGTTCTGGCAGCGAGCCCAGTATAATTTCCTCGCGCACATGTTTGGATTTGGATGGTATCATGCAGGGTACGGTGGATTTCCTCTTGCTGGCCATTGTGTCGCTTTGTGGAGATGGGAAAGTGAGTGATTGATTGTCCGGTTTGATGAGAGCAGAGGGCGAGCGGAGTTTAGTGTCATGGATCAGCCACAGTGTTGCTTCATGCCTTCTGCTGCCGCGGGACCCTCGTCCAACTTTAAAAGCTCCCAGGGAACCTGTCAGGCACAAAAAACAAACAAAAAAAAGACAGAAAATTAGATCAAATGACTCCGGTAGTCAAACTTGGGGTGAGTGTCGAAAAACAGAAATAGTAGCTGACCAATCGTAAGGATGCGCAGCACACACACGATACTTCTTCTAACACATAACAGCAGTGTGAATGTGGGGAAGCTAATAGCCCTACGCAGAGTAATAAGTGTAGGTGGAAATACAGTGTGACAATGTAGGTGGTGTTGCTCCACAATCACAGCACTCAAGTCAAACACTTCCAGGCCTCATTTCTTTAGCTCAAAATAAAACCAGCTTATATAAGTAGCATTGAGTATCACAGATAGATGTAAAGCAGATATATTTTACAACCTCGTTTGAAAAGCTATTGATAGCATCAAAGCACTTATTGACGATTCGAAATAGCCTTGTGTCAGTCTTAATGTGTTTTTGAAACGACTATACAAAGACAATGGCAATTAAGCAGGAAGATGAACACACACACAATCACTCGCACCTGTCAGGGTTCTGTCAATTGATTTGGATTTTCAGAATACCGTCTTGCTGTCACTTCTCATCAATTCCAAAAGACACCACAGTCAGCATTGACAATGTCTCGCGTTTGCCATATTTGTTGACTGCTGCCTTAGGTTTAACTCAGCTAATTATTAATGGCATGTGTCCGCGCAAGTATTTTTTTTTTAGCAGCGCTTCATGATACAAAGAAAGAAAGGTGTAATTAAACTGTAGGCTTGCATGCCAACTATAGCCGAGGTGCATAGCGAGTAATGTGATTTGCCGGGTTTGAATGTGACCGAGGATATTTGTTGCCAGATGCCACCTGGCTTCCTCAAGGAAGGAGTTATTATCAGTGAATAAATATTAGCCGCACACTTCCTCGGGGATTTTCAACCTATTGAGTGGGGGTGTATTTCCCCCCCACACCCTTGATTGATAGTACCGCATGTATCCCACCTTTCCAGCTGTTTTACATTGCACTCGGGCAAAAATATACAAAAATATGCACATTGTTTTTGTCTCCAGAAGTAATGAGTATTCATTTCATTTTTTAGAAGGGTGTCGGCACAGTAAAATATAAACTTCACTGGGTATCTCAAAACCTGTAAACACACATGGATTAAATGACAATTTTAAATTTACAGTATTCAAATGCATGTAATCTGAAAAAAAAAGTATATTTGTTAAAGTGTGTATACATTTTTGTGGCACATCATCATCATTACATACACCTGTTACTATCTAATGGGAGCAAATGCAGCAGGAGCCTGACTTTACAAAGATACACATGCTTTGCTTTAGGGGTGTTAAAATTAATTGATTAATCGACAAGTAATCTCTTATCAAATTAATTATTAACTATTTTAAGTCCAAAAATCATTTAGAACATTGTCTAATTTAAAATAGTCCAAATCCTTTGATTTTAGCATCTCAACAGTAATTATTCTCTAATTTCTGTCGTCCTTCATGAAAGCAGATTGATTATCTTTTGCGTTTAATCAAAATAAGACATTTGAAAACATCTGTTTTTACTTTGGAAAACATTGACCTAACCAGTCATTGAATCAAAAAACATCAATTCATCTTGTGTGTTATTGCTCAGTTGTCATTTAGTTGTTTTTTTTAAACATGGTTTTGTAATTTACTCAAATGTGGAATCAATTTCATCTGATTATTAGATTAATCGATGGAATAGTGACAGCCCCTTGATTGACACCTGTCATTAGAGTGTTATTTATTTAACTATTTAACTATTCTATTGTGCATGATTACGGTTGTTTGCATCACTTTTTTTTGTATTTACATTTGACTTGAGAAATGGATGTGGTGGGAAAAATGTAAACAAGTCAAGATGTATCTAGTGGATAATAGTACAAATATGTCATATTGTCACAGTGTGACAGAATGTTAGAAAATCAGTTAGAAAAAAAAAAGTACAAAGTAAAATACGTGTGTCCTAATTTTGGTTACTGTGCTTCATAAAAGGGCAAAAATCCTTTACTCCTTCCAAACACAGCTCCTATACAAGATTTTGAGATTGCACACGTGTTTGTGTGACGGTTATAAATACATTTCCGAATAATTTTGCTGGCTCAAACTATCGTGTTGCGCGTTTGCTAAAACGCATGGATACAGCCAAAGTACACGCATCACCGAATGCGCAAATCCATTTGCAAACCTCATCCACTGTCTTATAACACTTCAGTCATGCACGGCCAATTTCTTTCCTTTCTTCACTGTATTATTATGAGGTGAAAAATATGCCCCTCACCAAGTCATACATATTCCAATTTCGAAGACAAAGAAAACACTATGGACACTCTCGCCTGGTTAGTGTCACATCAGCAATACAGTTGGCTTTAATCGCAGTGTAGGAATGGAAAGTAAAAGGGGTGAAAAAAACCGAAAAAAAAGTGAAGTAAATTCTTCACCCTCTGCCCTCTGAATGAACTTGTGACACACACAGAACCTCCGATCACATTTCTCTTGTCTTCTTTTCTGGGACCGGAGAATTGTTGACGTGTGGCGTGCTGGGGGGAGTGAATCGCTCTCACTCTGTCCACATCACACCGCTTTAACCTCATCTCGTGAGTTGATCGGGCCTGAGAGAAACACCAACCGCACAAATTCAACGTTCATACAACAGATTGCCAAGATCCAGTTTAGCTAATGTGTGTCGGTTATATAGTTACATATTTGACAGTATTTTTTCATCACGAGGCGTTTGGACGCAGTGAAGAAGCCTTCCACAGACTTTCATTTTACAGAAGCCACCCTGGTGGCTGGTAAATAAAAGATGAACCTGTTCGGAATTAAAACCCTCAAATGACTGCCCAACAGCACTCGACGACCACGGATGGCGACAAGCTCCTTGTGACTACTTAAAAAAAATATAAAAAAATTTAAATGCATTTTATTTTACAACTGACAGCTGCTGCTTTCACACAGGAATAAAAAACAAAACAAAAAAACACAAAAAAAAAAGTAGGTCACCAGCATCTTATGCAGTAATCCTGGTTGACTGCATCCAGACGCAGGCATGTGCTGTACGTTTCAGTGCTAGACAGGTCATGATATCCTTGGATGGAACACTCAATTAACCCCTGCCAAGGACACCGTGTTTGTTCACCCGAACAAAAGATTTACAAGCGTGTTCACGCAACAGCAGGATGGAGACATGCACATTTGAAACATCTGCATGAAAGATGGCATTATGCTTTTGGAGCGTCCAGACAAATCAACGTTGACGCCATTTACTTTAACTGCGCTACGGATGACGACATTTAGCACATCAATGGATCATCACAGCACAGCAATCACAACAAAAAAGTTCTGGTTTCGAATCTCTCTGCTTTTTTTTACTTTCTTTCTGGGTCAACTAACTTTCTGCATGTTCGGTTCGGACAACTCTACATTGCTTGCGTGAATGTGAATGGTTGTCGGTGTCTGCGTCAGCAGACATAGTGCGATTGACTCGTAAGCACCCCAAGGCCTTATTCCGTTTTTAACAGAAAAACAGAGCAACACTGTGTTGCTTTGGCAGTTTGTTTAAGCCTGAAAATAATCGACTCAAAGTATACGTTTCTTAATACAACCTCGCTTGCTATTATTTCTGCCGTAAAGTATATATGAAGGAACAGACCATAGCTACGTAGCCACTAAGTATATGAATGAAAAACAAGGCGAGCAACAATCACTGATGCATTTTCAGCCGCTTGCTGATAAGACAAACAGTCAAACACAATTATAAACTGAAAATTCTCACACATCACTCACGAGGATTAATGGAATTTGAATTAATTGCAAGGAGGAAACTTTAGCGAGCTTGGTCATGGAACAAAATAATTAAAACTTGTAAATCAAAGAACCTGTATACTTACATTTGTCCAATTTGGAATAAGACGTGCCTAATCAAAAGACGGGTTTAGATAAGGACAACAAGTTTGTGTGAATGTATGTAGTGGATCTTTCCAAATTGCCCCTTTACGACTCTGACACGCCTATTACAATGTTTTTTAGAGGTCCATCATGTGACCGGAGATTATTTTGACAACTTTGTTGTCTGTAAAGGAAAAATAAAAACAGAAAGGAAAAACATTCCTAATTGTATTTGGTCTCTGTCATATAATTGTACCCTACATGGTTCAAGTAGGTTGTTGTGTAGACATGGGCAGTGGAATGAGGAAAAAAACGGACAGAATTGGCAAGGCTTTTACCAAATGTTGATACAAACCCCAAATGGTTCGATATCTGACAATATGACAGTCGTAAATTGACAGATGGGCTGTAGGCAACTCAATTGGAATTGGACAATTAGGCCTGCCGTGCAAATAAAACAAAGCGTGTTTGTTTGTCCCTTTGAGGACATTGCCGCATTCACAAAACTGTTGTGGCTTGGCCCATCAATATATTTCGATGTGTGACCATGTCAGCGAGAATTGCTTTCAACATAAACGGTCGTGGACAGTGAGTCTAAGGCCGCGGGTGACAATGGTCCGCCTTTGGGACTACTTCAGAAGCCAGCAAATTCCACAGTCAACTAACTGCTCCATCATGCAAATTATTTTTTTTTAAATGCTGGGCTGGCATAGATGACAAATACTTAGCTGTAATAGGCTGAGGCTATGACCGAACTACTGACGTGGCTTGTTTTTATGTAAATTCAATTTAAATCTATTTAGAAAACTCTGCAATGTATACTGTGACTTTACATGCAGTCACTATTTTGGTTCATGTCAAAATCCCGTTTTTTGAACCAATCGAGACAGCCCGTTTCCGCGCGCGAGTGGACAGAGTTACTCCCGCATACATATTGCCATCTAAAGAGCGACGCATGGACATCAACATCATTACGCAAATAGACGTCACTTCCGCTTTTAACTTTCTACCGTCAATAAAAGACTGTGTGGCCATGTTCCCCCATTTTTGTTTAACTCTGCTTGTGTATTTCTGGTGAGTGGCGTGCCAGACACACTTATATATACACGCATGTGTGTGTGTGTATATATCTATCTATCACAATTTGCCACAGAGACAGAAAATAACAGAAAATGCTGCGGAAAAATTTATGTATTCAAGGCTCATTTAATACAAATACAAGTAGTTCAGACCAAGTTTCTTCGCGAATAGAGCATGAGCAGAACACAAACCAAAAATCCATTGAAACTAATTTCTTATTCTTGTTTTTTTCAAAACCCAAATAAGAGCAATATTGAGGTTTTGCACATTTTTTACAAGGTCTTTCAAAACTCCCAAAATGCCGGTATTCATGTTTTGAAAGGGATTTACCGACTGCGTGTAAACGTACGGAGGTCATTTCCTGACCTAACACTTGGCTGAGGACTTTTTGTGTGCCTTAATTTTGTAATTTGTGTATATGGAAGGCCAGCTGTGCTGCCGTGATCAAACTAAACTACGCCATGGCCAACTTCTTGCGAGAAAAAAGACTCGGCGTTCACATTAATGGTGCGTCAGTATTTATTTGTGTGTGTTTTGGGCAATTGAAATGCGTTTTACTTGGTTTTATATATTCACTTTAACAACGTTATTCGATTACTATGATGTCTGGAGCTCTGTCGCTCTCTTCCTCCCACTGGCCAAAAGTGATAAATACATTGATGCAGCCATTGTAGTCAAAAAAGCTGTCGAAGGCTCCTAGAGCGAATGCACAGACGCATGAATGGCCGGAGAAGGTAATTTTGTAACAATGCTGCAGTGTTACTCGAGCAGCTGCGTTAAAACGGGACAACAGTCAACGGCAAGGCGGAGGGGGTCGAATACAGTAAAAAACGCTCAGTCCCTCGGTGACATAACGCAAGACGAGTTCACAGTTTGCATAAAGAATCAAGTCACCTATCCAAAGGACGTAGGGCCCACTTGATGTGCAAGAGCGTGACTCGAGGCACAAAACAAGGGCTCGTTCCCGAGACAGCGGCCCATTCAGTGGTGCCCGTGAAAAGGCAGGATTTGTGTTTCGGTGGCAAGGTGAACAAAGCGTCGAGCAACAGTGTCCCCACAGGGTGTCACATGGCCGCTGTGGTGCGAACGCTCAGATGCACCTTTCTCCTGGGCACCCACGCAAACAGAAAGCCTGCCACCAAACTGTTGCTCCATTGAAAAACAAGCGTTTCCAACCAAATGGGATTAGGCTCCATTCTGTTGCGTTTTTTCTTTTTTTTTTTACGTTTAATGTGATTTAATAGCGGCTTTACGATGTGAAGGAGGGCCTGCTTTTATACTGTCATTTCCATCGCAGTATTATATTTACATGTCATTAATGTATGATTATAATCTCCACTTTTCTACGGCTGAGTGCTTCTACCTCCGCAAGCAGCACCGGCGTCCTTTCATCACTTCATAAACTGCTGCAGCAATTAGAATATTACAACGTGAAAAATCTACAGCGCGCCGCCACCGGAAAGAGAGGCGAGGCTGCAAAGTGGTTGCTAGACATTAAAATTTAATTCAAAACAGCCCACTGATGCAGACACTCCCAGATTGTTGGGTCAGCTACAGTTGACATGAACAAACACAGATTTGTGTTTTTTGCACCGCGCCGCCTGTCACATGAAGGCGAGCGTGGCGGCGGGAGGAAGAAGAAGCAGGACAAAGGAAGACAAAACTCAGACGTCTGGGAGTAAAGCGAGAGGATGACTGATGATGATGACAGCCGGCGCTCTTTCAATATTCCTCCCTGCTGACACCTCCTAGTCGGGCGTCTACACACTCTCACACACTCCCTCCTCACCTCCGCAACATTTAGCGCCTGCGACGCTCTCAAATCTTTCTCTTTGAACCAAATAACTGGCAAGGAGTCTCTTGATGCGGCGCTTGCAGAAGAGTTCAACACAAAAGGAAGGAGAGAAAACAATCTTTCACTCTCAAAATATTTGTTTTGTGGTTAATTTGCCCTGACAGTGATCCACGCCTGCGTTAAAAAAATAAAGTAAAATAAAAAATCGCTCTATAAATGGGGAAAAGGGGGAAGAGCCCTGACAGATCCATTTGAAAGATCAAAAAATGTGTCCAGAGGGAATATTCTCTGCCTGGCGTCCAATTGAGGATTGGATGTCATGTGAGGGGATCAGCTGGACACCTAAATAAAAGACAGAGATAAGGCAGAGACAGAATATTACTGTCTTGCAAAGATTGGGAACAATAGAGGCTCATTTATGAGGCAAACGTGACCCGGCGCTTTGGGCTTTTTAGACGTCTCACTGTCGACGAGCCATAGTTGCGTTTGCGTCCGCCGAAGCAGAGTGGACGGCTTTCCCATCATCTGTGCCACTGTACGGCGTGAAGAAGTGTGTGGCTGGAGTGATACGTGTGCTGCAATCCAAGTGGGAGATGTCAGGGTGATTAGCACAGCGTTTAATAGAGCGACGTCCACGCCGGCCCAAGACAAAAAGTGACCTCCAAGTGTCTTCGTCTCGTTCGCGCCCTCTTTTTTTTTTATGTCTACGTCCGGCGTATTTGTGTGTGTTTGTGTCTGAACGTCTGCGACGCAGGTGTTGTCAGCCATCTCGCCTTCTTCGTCCTCCCTTTTCTCTCTCTCTTTTACACACACACATGCACAAACCCCCCCTTACCTCCATGACTGTAGCCCCGTCCACTGGGAGACCGGTCGGTCGTGCCACTCATGTGTTAACATTGCCATGGCAACCCTTCTCCTCCCCTTGCCCACTATGCCACACACACACACACACACTCGCTGCCGAGACACTCGCACACGCCCACCAACCTCAAGACTCATACACACTGAATTCCTCGGACTGCATCTGGCGCAGGACAAACTTTAATCCACACAGGCCTGTGAGCCGCATCGTTGAAAAGTCCATTCACGGTTCGGGTCCCTTTCAGGCAACTTCGGGTGAGGTCCGAGCCATTTTCTTCCAAACCAAAGCCGCCTCTCAGCCTCTCGATGGGCTTAGTTAAGGAAATAGCACAAGTGCTGCAAATGACCTCCTGTCGCCACGTTTCTCAATCAGACGCGGCAGTGACATACTTAGCGTCTCCTCGCACGTGTTTGCTGTTATGTGTTAGGGCGCAGCTCGCTGCGGAGAGCGTACATTGTTTTACAAAGCCTTCTATCTGCGGCCCAGATGAATGACGGACAAATAAACCATGGCGCGCCGAGGAAAAAAATTCTGAGTCACGCATCCTTTTACATCACTTTTCATGAATAACTTCTTCAGTTCTGTAGCCAAGACTACAGGCATTCATTTGGCAACTTAAGAAGAAAAGGAAGAAAGATGGCGGCGTACCACACATTGTACTGTCCATCCTAAAATGGCTGACATCACAGCCTCATCCAAGCCTGGCAACTGCCAGCTCCTGCATGGGACAGAGAAAGTGGCAGGGGTTCTTTCCCCCACTATTCCCACGTCACCCCCCCCCCCCCCCACCAGAGCACAAGTGTTTCTTTTGCTTGGAACTGTGCAAACATGCTGTTTTAGAGCGGGCCGAGATTCGATATAGCCGAGACGGACGTCAAAAGCGCCCCTAAATAAAAGCTGAAAGCCCTGACTAAATTGCACCTGCATAGGACACCGTCACGTCGCTCTGGGACGAAATAACCGAACCCTGCATTGTGGTTGCGAGCGTTTACTGCGAGGCTTACGAGGTATGCCGTTTGCATGAAACACAGCAGGAAATTTGATTGGTTTGGCATTAAGACAGTCGATTCTCTTCTTAGAACTTGAGGAATGTTGAACACTCCATGTCAGCTAAATCTGCAAACCATGACCATATGACCTTCCTTGGTATTCTCAGGCAGGGGTTTCATTTGGAGCTGTGGGAGGCACACACACGAGCACAATAGCTAAGAAAGTGCTGTCAGAACAGCGCACAAGTGCACGATTGCAGGTACACACAAGCGCTCTGAGGTGGCCATAATCGACAAGAAAAGTTTTTTTTGTGGAGAGTGTGTATGGTAGGGGGTTGTGAAGCCACCACAGAATAGTACAAAACGTGATAGCAAAGAGCAAAAATGATTATGATGACCCTTTCACACTGTATTGTACCTACATGGGTCCGCTGTGTTTTAGTGGTTGGTTTTACACTTCATCCAGCAACAATGTGGAGAACGGGGGTCTTCTCCATTCACTACTCCACATGCGGACGGAGACCATTTTTATTCAAGAGACTAGCGAGTACAAAAAATAAACACCGCAGCAAAGTGGATATAAGGCACAAGCACAGCGCTCGCTAACGTTAGCATGTGTGTTTATTGTAGTTTCTAGCCATGTACAGTACGGATACGGACTGATCTGCTCAAATGCTCTCCTGTACTTACAATAATTTTCCAGGTAGCCTACGAAGGAACACCTGACCGACTAAAGGATAAACCACTTCCCGTTATCTCTTATACTTAGCAAAATGTAAACAAAAATGTAGCAATGGAAACTCGCTTGAAGTTGAAATTCGTTTAGGTTCTCGCGGCGCAATGTCGGGCACAACCACTAGAAACCGAGTGAAGATCTGACCGCATCCTTTTAATTTAAGGCTGCTTTCTCTCTAATGATCTTTAGCACTAAGTTGAAACTACCTCGAAATGCTTTGCCAGTCTTCTTACGACCGTCCAGATCCATTTGTTCTATTATTCAGTAAAAATCAAACAAAACTGATTTTAGCTGCTAATCACCAACGAAGAGTCAAAAAGAGAGAAAACGTATTAAAAAAATAATAACTCAATTTAATAGCGAGGTTTAGCAAGGGTGTGTATCAGCAAACATCGAATTTAATTAATTTAATTAATGTGCTCAGCCAACGGAAACCCTACTAACCAGGTACTAAGTAGAAAGATGCCCTTGTAGTACCAGGTGGACAGCTAGAAGAGCTGTGACAAGCCGGAAATGGGCATTTTGGCGACGCAGGAAGAAGATAAACACATTTCTTTCTCTTAACTACAAGTGCATCTCAATGAATTAGAATACCTTGGAAAACGTTTAATTAAACAGTTTAATTCAAAAAGCGAGGCTCATATTTATATTGAATCATTAAATGCAAAAGTTAAATGTTTCATGATTTTAAATCGATTTTAATTTAAAATAATCTGTCATGCTTTTTGGGGGGTAAATGTTATGTATCAAAAGTACAAGTGGTATCGGTGACTACACAAGAGCTGACTGAGTAGCCCTAATTTCATCATTTCAAGCTAACAGCTCCTGTAAGGCCCAAATACGCCAGCGCCAACGAGTCCAAAAAAGTCATCATAAATGATAAAAAAACAGAATGTATCGTGGCAAGTGAGCTGCATTTAGTCTTAAGGTGCAGCAACTCACCTCCCAGGTAAACACGGCTGCCTCCGCGCGTTTGCCACTTTATCGGTCATTCGTCATGAAAGCAATTTTTACATTTGACTTTCTTTTCATTAAAATTCTCATTTTACACTTGTATGACAATTAAGAATGGTACTTAAATCACTACCTGGAAAGCTGCAGATAGTTATCGTGGTTCATGCCAATATTTTGCTGTATGAGGTACTTACAGTAGATTGCAGATTGAGGGACAAAAGCGGACCCAACCGCAGTCCTATTTCTGACGGGATGAAAGGGAGACTGGCTGGCCTCATTAGAGCACAATTCCGAAACACGGCAGCCCGTTCCCAGCGTACATCCGGCTGGAACGAAAACCTCCACGCACACAGAACTCACCGGGCCAAGAGCTCGTCTACCGCGTCTTACTGGTCAAGCGCACACACACACACACCCACGAGTCAAGTATGAAGCATGTCCACAGGACAGCCGACTACCATACTTGTTCTGGAACGGCCCTGTGGAAAACCTCAGTCCTTTCCTTGACCTACATTATATGTAACGCCCTCACATGGTGAAATAATTAAAGCCCATTCCCAAAATTTGCCAGTGAATCACGCCTGTCGAGCCGGCCGGGCTGCCACGATTCATCTGGCCTCTTGTTTCGTGGAGCCACACAGCAGCCCATAGTGGCAACAAACAGTCAATCAGGCAGGCGGAAACACTTTCACGCTGTCCCTACTCCCGTAGCACTACATTGGGATTGGCCATATAGTTTACTAAAAAAGTCCCACTAAAAATACTTGTATAGTGATTAGGGAGTAGGGAATGAGTGAATAATTCCGAATGCAGCGACTGCGTTCAGAATCATTCATTATTCCCTACTCTCTATCACTATATAGGGATTTTTACATAGTGGACTGGATCCATGTGTCATACTGTCGCATAATTAAAATAACACATTGTTTTAAGATGCATGTATTTAACAAATTCATAAACAAAAAAAAACTTCTTGTCCATCTGTATTGGGTTGCTTTACATGTATTAAAATATATATATTTTTGCACCACAAATCGGAAATTTGTCTCGTGTCAAAAATTAAGCAATACCCTAAAACAGAAAGTAATTTTTCTGCATTGGTGCAGTGCATCATGGGATGCGTCTAATTTTCCAGTGACCATAATTGCTCACTACTTTTCAAGTTGCATTAGGATACATTGAGGACACGACATAGTGGATACTGGAGCGGGATTGATTTCAAATACAGTATTTGAAATCAATCGGTATTCGGGATTTTACCACTTTTGTCAGAGTAATGCCAGTACGCATACGCAACCCTATACCAAGTACAGATACCATTAGAGTAATTTTGATACACAAAATTTCTTTTAAACCATTGGTAGATAATTTTTAATGAAAAACGTATATGTTCAATATAACATTTTCCCTTCAAATTGCATTATATTAATGGCAATCTTTTTTTCTCCATTTGTTCATAAAATACATATTTTGTAAAGCAGACACAATAAAAGGAATAAATACTTAGGGATGGGCGAGTACCAATACCAGGTATCAATGTCTGGCCGATACCCGACCTTATTCGAAGGTACTTGTGATGGCAGCTGCCCTTTTGTGGTTGTTTTAGGATCAGTAATGAGAAATTAGAAGAATAGAAAATCACGATTAATTTCATGCAATTTTAAAGAAAAGATTATATTGGGATTTATAGGTCTTAAATTATCTGTCCTAGGTTTTTTTCGGGGGAAATTGTATGTATCAAAAGTATTAGTGGTATCGGTACTTGGTATCATGACAACTCAAATACTCATACTGGTATCGGTTTGAAAAAAGTGGAGCAGACAGAAAAAGTTGCACTTCTTTTAACCAATACTGGTACCGGCCGCCTTCGCAAGTAGCTGACCTGATACTTTAAAATAAGGCCGGTATCAGCCCAATGTGATAACTGGTATCGGTACTTGCTCATCCCTATTCAGTATTTACGTACACTTATAAAAATGTTTCTTGGCCGGAAGTGATACATTCAATATCTCACTGGCAATCCACACTCAGGAAAAATGTGGAAATGAGCAAGCCTTATACTTGTCTACTAGTGTTGACGTGTGCGTGCGCGCGAGCGCGTGAGTGAGTGGGTGTGTGAGGAGGGCAGAAGCACATGTTGGTGGGAGGAAGAGGAGGAAATGAAAGAAAAGAGTCCTGTGCATTTGGGCCTACCATAGCAGGACGTGTATAAAGGGGAGGATTTGTGACACTTGTGCGTGCGTGTGCGATTCGGCCGTTTTATGTTATATGTGAGCTCACACGGCTCTGTGTGTATGTGTGCGTGTGCTATACAGCGTGTGTTGTTGGTTGGCAAGTCTCTTCCAAACTCATGGCGCTCAGCAGAGGCAACACGGCGTGTTGTGCAATAAATTAAAAAAAAGAAATAAAGAAAGCAGATCCGCTTCATTGGAGGCTATAGCAAGCGAACGGGAGCGCATACGCAGCGGGCTCCAAGTGTGACAAAGTGACGCGTAAAGCCATTTCAAGTCCATTCACAAGGCTCGGGAAGCCTTACGCGACCTCCCGCGACACTTGCCAACGGTCACCTGGCACTCTATATAAACCTTAGGAACAGTCAAACCCTCTCCCCCAAAAAATCCTCCACCCCCCCTCCACCTAGTGTCGCCATTTTATACATAGGCGACTTCATATAAACTACAGCAGCGGATCAACATCCACAATTCAAGAGCGAGACGTCATTTCGGTAAACAAGTTCGTAGCTCGCACTGCTCCGCCTCAAAAATAGTAGATGTGTCCTTACCTCAACAGTCGGCACGGCAAAATGGAATCCGACATGAATATATAAATGAATAATATTGGATTAGCTCCGATCGCCGCGCTTTAAGGAGGAGAAGAAGCGAGCAGGGGGTGGGGGCTCTCCTCAAGTGAACCCGGCGAACTGGCGTGAACCCGTCAGTGACCACGGCAAGGTACATTACATGACAGGAGCTGCCCGGCCCGCTGCAAAACAACTATGGTCGGCGATGCAGGACGAGGCAGCTCCAAAAAATATAGCCAGTGTATTTCCTAGGAGCACGTGATTGGGAGCGTCATCCAAAATCCAGAAGCCCTTTCATCTCAAATTTTGGAGAGGGGCGGGGATAGATGAGCGTGTGTAATAAAAAATAAAAAAAAGGAGGAGGGATGTATAGGCTGGTTCTGTGCAACGTCACCACCCCCGAGACACACTGGATGGCACACGAGAAAGGAGGCACCAGTGCACTTGAACGCAGCCAAATGTAGGCTAACCGAGATGAATGAAAACAGACCCAAAATCCCAGAAAGTGTTTTTGCCAACTGAGATATTATATGAGCAGAGGCAGTAGCGCAAAGTGTGTGAGTGAGTTGCCCAATAATGTACACGCACTCAGCACACTGCCTCTCAACCAGGAACTATTTGGATCTGAGGATTAAACATATTTTATACTGTATTCCAAAACAAATATGTTGCCAGGATACTTGGACATCTAAAATCCATACATGGTCTGGAATCCTGTTGAGTTCATACTTTCTTTCTTCTATTGGGCTGAGAGTCCAACATTCACATTAATGTCATTCTGCATCACAATGTGTGTTATTAAAACATGTAATGGCATGTGACAGCATTGCTATTTCTCAACTGATTCAAACACAATAAAAGAACAAAATGTGCAGCTTATGCGGGTGGATGATTTATTACTTTTCTAAGTGCAAACACTCCCTGTTTACAAAATATTGGCGTTTTTCTGCAATGTTGTTGAATTTGCAAGATGTCAAAATGGTGGCCTCGTCGTTTGCACGTCTGCAAGTTAAAAGGTCCTCGGTTTGAATCTCAGCTCAAGCCCTTCTGTGTGGAGTTTGGGTTTCTCCTCCCACATTCCAAGGACATTTTAATTTTAATTGAAGACTCAAACTCGCCCATTGCTGGAATTGGTTCTTTGTATTTATTTTGCCTTGCAATCGGATTGCCACCATCTCAGGGCGTGCCCATATCATTGTCTTCAGGTCACAGCGAACCATAATGAGGACAAGTGCTATATGAAAGCGTCACATCCAACAGTAACTTCTCTTGTCATTCATGAAGTTATATTGTAAATTAAATAATTAATAATTTAGAAACAGGCAATGTGGTCGAACCTGCGCTCAGACCTTCTTGTGTGGAGTTTCTGTGCTTTTTCTCCATGCTTTCCTACAAGTACTCCCAACATTACAAAAACATGCAAACTTGAAGACTTGTATCTGTGGAATAATATGCAAATACAACACAGGGAACTATTGCAATTAAATGAATTAAAACAAAAACCAAGCTGTGAAAGCAAATATTAAAAATTTTCATGAGTTAATATAAATATTGTAAACGCTTGTAGCCTACTGTAGGAGTGTTTTCACATATTACAACTTCATTTTACATTAATAATAGTTGTCTTTGTCATACCAGTTTGTCCAGGAATGAGTTCAGACGTTGCCTGAAAGTAAAATTCAGGAACAACAAGATTATCAATTGCTAAACCTCTGCATAGAAACAAAAATGTGGGTGTGGCGCGAGTATTACGCCGCTCCAAATGTCCCTATTTGGCAGCTACTTTAATCATCAGGATTCTCAACTTTGCATGCCAGTAATAAAGTTATCAATGGAAAGATGCTATCACACATCACATCATACTTTTCCCTGTCAATTAAAGCAGGTGTAACCAACCTTTTTGAAATTTAGAACTATTTCCTGGCTACTAATTAGTGTGAAGGGCGACCAGATTGATACACACTTTTGAAATTCACCCATTTTCCCTTTAATCATATAATATTATTAACAATGTTAATGATTCCTCACAATATTTACAAAACTGATAAATATCAATATGCAACACTTTATTTCTATAAATCTCACCAGTGTTTACATTTTCAAATGATCACTTATACAACATTCCTAGAAAATCACAATGTCCCACGTTGGGGACACCTGAATTAAAGTCTACGTGAAGGAATACGTTTGGCCTGCAATCACCTCATATGATGGAAAATTGCTCTGCAATTGACTGGCAACCAGTCCAAGGTGATGATGCTAACATGAATAAATGCTAATAATATTATCATAATGTAGCCAAGTGCAAGTGGGAAAGCCAAATTGCCATGTTTTTGCAATAAATAAATAAATAAATAAATATATATATATATATATATATATATATATATATATATGTGTATTGTAACCTTGTTTCAAAATGTTCTGTATTATTATTAGTGTACTTATAGTCTGGGGGCGTTTTATTACAAAAGTCAACTGTACTGTATACTGCATAAGGAAGTGTTTCCCGATTTAAAAAAAAAAAGCAGGTGAGCGTGGCGCCATGCATAGACACAATGCATAATGCAAGATGAAACTACAGTGGCAAAAGCAGCTCCACCATGAAACATCTACTGCATGATTTAAAAATGTACAGTATTTAGATTTGATCCCGATTGCAATCTCTCCTAAACTATGTTAAGCACAACGTTCTGATGTAACACGTGGGCAAGATTACAGAATAGCAAAATCAAGGTCAGAGTCGGAAAACACCAAACAAACCTAATCCGAGAAAGGAAAGGAGCAAAGTATTTGTACAAACCAAAATGTTCACAAGAAGTTATAGTTGAAAGAGCGATTGGTTTCATCAAGCAAGTAACCAGGCTCGCGTGTGCGGGGGCGGGAGGGTGTGTGTCAGTGCAGAGCAGCGGTACGCTGCGGGAGTCATGTTTGCATCCAAATCAGCCAATCATATTGTGTTTACATTATAATGACGGTCCAGTCTGACCAATCAAGAGCCGCTTTTATTCCCCAGCAACCAATAGAGAACCGGGACAAAGAGGAACACAAGGAAACCACAAAATACGAAAGTGTGTACCTGTAAATCAAACTACCTCCACCCGCGGGACGGTTAGCGCTCAGGTTGGGAAAGGTAAGATAAGAAGCAATGGCGCTGTCTCAGTGTTTGGACGACTCACTCTTAAGACACAAGTCAACACCGACTGGGGCCGCGCAGTTTAACCTGCAGGAAGTGTACAATGAGCGACACCGGCTCGCCTTGGAGGAACTGCTCTCCGGGGGGCTTCACAACTTTCTAGCTTTTCTCAGAAAGGAGTCCATCGCCAACTTCCTGTCGGATGAGGAGATCCAGTGGATCCGGGGCGCCGCCGTGGCCCCGCGGCGCGTGTCGGTCCTCGGCGAGGACCAAGAGCAGTCGCTCAGCAGCTCGGTTGACTGTTTGTCGATGACTTATTTCCCCGAGGTGTCAGACGTGGAGCCGCCGCCGCTGGAGATCGGCTGGCCCGCTTTCACCGCGGGCTCTTACCGGGGAGTCACCAGGGCTGTGGCTCATTTCCAGCCCAGTTATGGCGACAACATCTACGCTTGCAAAGAAGCTGCAAGGAAAATGATCAGCAGTGCCAGAGAGGTACGCTGCAACACTGCAGGCCTGCATCATTTATTAACTATCACTACTTACTGGAAAAATATATGCTCAATTAAATAATTTAACTGTCCACTGTTTCATACTAGATTACAAAAAAAAAATCTCTTAACATTCTACTCTTCACTTAGTCAAAATTGACTTTTTTACAACCACCGCTGATGGTGACACAAAAATGATTAGAGATGTTCAATAGAAAAAAAAAATCTGACCGATACTAGTACACCGATACCACCACTAGTACTACATACATCATACATACCAATATTGCATTTGTCCTTAAAGTTACATGGCACCGTCGCAAGTACCAAAACCTTAAAATAAGCCTTGGTATCAGTCCAATATCGATACCTGGTATTGTTACTCGCCCATCCCTAAAAAAAGTTGCAAATAAAGAGAGGTAAAGTCAGGTGGAAAAAGCAGCAACATGGAAGAACATTAACCAGAGAGCATTAATGTCAACAGTTTCTGAGAAGCAAGATATTACCCATCCATGGCCTTTAATTCAACTGTTTGATTGCATGACCTAGCAGCCGAACAGGACAGGTTTAAAAAACAAATCAATAAATCAGTCTAACCCGAAAAACATGAGATGTATTTTTTTCTGTTATTAATAGCTAATTTAGCATTTTGGGGTTAGTAATTTCACAACATTAGGAAAGCTGTGTGAACATATCGTTTTTATAACATAAAACCCAAGCTAGCTCTTGGTTTGAAGTGACAGCGTGTGGTAAGTTTTGCCATTTAGTGGCGAGCTAATAAAATGCAGCGACCAAAGTTCGAAGGCGTGCATTTTGAAGCACGCACATTATGGCCTCTTAGAGAGACCACACTTAAGCAAGTCTATCTGTAGCAAAAAGATGGCGGCAAAACATGTCACCCTCCTGTAAGGTGAGGCGCGACCAGTGTAAAATGAGCATTTACTAGACCTACGAATAATATAAAAAATATGTACGTTCATGTGATAGAAAATATTTTTGGGCATATTATTATTGAAATTAATAGTGCGTTTATAAACTGAATGAACGTTGAAAAATCAAACATTTTTATACAGTACACTGTTCTTTTAAAAACCGTGAGACGTGTACAGTGATTTTGTTTTTTCTTCTTCTCATTGTGAGCACGATTTAAATTAATAAGAATTAAACCATTTTACTTAAGTGCAGGAGTTGAATCAATACTTGTACTATTAAAAAAAAAAAAAAAATCTTTACCTGTACTGCAGTATGAGTTCAATCTTTTGACAGGATGATTGATTTTTTCATATACTTTTACAGGAATAAAAGAACTAAAACAAAATGTCATCCTAAAAACCTGCTGGATAGTCCCCATGGAATTGAGTTTGATCCTCCCGTTTTCTTTGGTCTGGCTTTTTTAATGAGATGAAATGACCAAAAGAAAGGACAATCAAAAGTAAAAGCAAAATGAATATTCATTGTGGTGTCATGTGCCTTATTTGAGCTGTCAGCTCTGTCTGCTGTTCAAAGAAGGAATCGTTGTGTGGCTTCAGCGGGACCTGGGGCCTTTGCAAACACTGCAGCAGATGTGTCTCAACTCGCTTTGCTAAGTTGGCTTGCTCTTCTATTAAAGAGCTGTACTTCCCTCCGTGGTGCTAAACAATGTCTTTTTGTAGACAGTTCTCAAGTAACCAGATCAATCTGGAAATGAGACATTGTCATGGCCTTTTGTAGTCGCCAGACCTTCCTAGCCCACAGTCTTTGCCGTACAAAAGACTGTAACTGTGCATAATCGTCATTGGGCAGACATTTTGGCACATCCTCCTTAAAATAATCCGTGCATTTTCATTCAAATAAGGCAGATTTAGATTGTATGTGTCTATGACCAGATTGAAGTCTTAAATCTGAGATTACGCTAACATCCGTGTCTAATCCTCGACACACACGCTTGTGAAATTCCACCCGTCTTGGTGAACGTGGAAGATCTGCGCAAAACAAATCTCTTATGAAAGGTGCCTGTCTCGTTTGGGGGGTAATTTGTTTGCTGACCAAGAGTTACCGCTGATTGCCATGGTAACACGACTGTCGAAAGAGGGCACACGGGCACACGTATTGGGTCTGACGGAGGGTTGTGTTTCAATAAGGCCTTGCGTTTGATACAAATGAAAACACAATCATGTGCCGCATCCCACAAAACGCTGCAGCAGCCCTGAAAGTAAACCATGTGCTCTGTAATTTTCCACTGCAGGTGATTGCCATAGTTACGGATTCCCTGACAGACCTGGATATCTTTAAGGATCTTCAAGAGGCGTGTTCTGTCCGCAACGTCCCCGTTTACATTCTGCTGGACCAGTCGAGCTGTTCCGCTTTCCTCAAGATGTGCACAAACATTGGCGTCAACTTGGATGACCTTCAGGTACTTCCTCGGAGCACCAATATCTGCTGGCGACAGTGCAAATATTGCCATTAACATTTCATATGACTGGGAAGGTCTGCTCACTGCTGCTCTGTCTCCCTCTTTGTTTTTGTTTTTTTTGTTCCGTTCTTGAAGCAAATGAGAGTGCGAACCATAACTGGCACGACTTATTACACAAGATCAGGAGCAAGGATCACTGGGAGAGTTCATGAGCGCTTTATGCTGATTGACGGGAACCGTGCAGCCACAGGTTCATACAGGTATCTATCTATCCATCCATCCACCCACCCATCCATCCACCCATCCACCCATCCATCCACCCATCCATCCATCCATGCATCCATCCATCCATCTCACTTTTTTTAAGTTTCACATATTACGCATCCAAACTAAAATTTCCAACCATATGAGGAAATGAGCACAAAGGCCAGATGTATCGCTGCATGCTATGCATTATGTCACATTTTTGGCATGACGAGGGTGTGGCTTGAGCAGAACAGATCCGAATAGCAATCTGAATGCTTTGATATGTTTACATCTAATTTAAAATGGAAACGGGTGAAATTTAAATTTACAGCTCATCTAAAAAAAAAACACACACAATTCTGGTGAGTTAAAAAGAAGTTTGAGGTTCAATAGTACATTAAAAATATTCCTCAATGTTCCTTTATCGCGTTTGCAAGATAATTTGGGTTAGAAATGAATATGGTGCAACTTTTTAAACTATTTTGTTTATTTTAAATGCCTGGCATGTAAGAACGTTGAATTTCTCATTAATATTTGATATATAAAAATATCTGTTAGCTGAATTTTTTTCTGCCAAATATTAGTCTGCAAAAGCCTAAACAAAAAATCAATATTGGTGGGGTGTGAATTAGCATACACATTATTATTAATAATTAGTATATTAACAATCTTATAGTTAATAGTAAACTTGCAGTCTTATAGTATACTGTGCATAACTACATGTTAACAAATATGGTTAGTGGATAGGAAATGGTTAATATTTTACATTGGATATACAGTAATATTTGTTGAGATGTTGATCATGGAATGGAGAGGAAGGGATAAATTTACACTTTTTCCTATTCCTTTTTGAACATGTAATTAATGTGCAAGCGCATAATTTATTAGCAGATAAATTCGGTTGAATACATTTTACATCTCTTTTGTTGCTTTCATTGATGCTTTGTTTTTGTTTGTATACTTGTTGGTTTTGTCTTTTTTCCCTCACAAGTGTACTTTTAAGTTGTTGTTTTTTTAATTCCGTTTTGTTAAAATAACCCAAACAGGTTTTTGTTACACGCATACTTATTACGTAGTGCTCTCTTATATCATCTCTGACATTTAGTTGAAAGTGGAACACAAAATTATAGCATTGCATTTTAAAATAAAATCAATTTATGAGGATTATTTTCACTCTTTTGTCAGAAAACATAGTACACAACAAGTATTTTTGGAACCGTCTCATTACTGAGTCACATAACAAAAAATATAAATAATTATTACATTGGCCAAGATGTAAGAAAACAGAGAACCAATCAGACAATCACAACCCCGCCCCAACCGCACCCACCTCTTCCTAACAGACGAAGAAAATAATGAAAATAATGCCCTGGCCGAGCATGTTGGTACTGTAAATGTTTTTGTGTGCAGGTTCAACTGGACCGATGGCAAATTGAACACCAGCAACTTGATCGAGCTTTCTGGACAGATAACAGAAAAGTTTGATGAAGAATTCCGGATCCTTTACGCGCAGTCTCTTCCCATGATTCCCCGAGGACCTGCAAGTGTCCGAAACAGCGGCATCTTTGAGCGCATGCCCAGCAAGCATCTGCTCACCTCCTCCCCATACCTGAGCAGGGAGAGGCTCTTGGAGCAAGCGTGTCTGACCAGCACACCAGGCCAGAAAATCAGCACTTTCCCCCTGCGGCCTCCCGGCGAGGTCTCCGCCCCAAAAGTGGGTCAAAACGGCAGCGGCGCATCAAACACGTCCACTATTGGTGACGACTGGTTAGATCAAGACCGCATGCAAGAAGAAATCCTGGCCGCTGGTCCGAGCCCCCCGGCGGAGGAGTCTGCGGCAGGTAAGCCTGTTCCGCCGAGTGTGACGTCATGCCCCGCGGCCACCCAGACTAGTTTTTCAGCAACGGACAGTGACGCGCAGACAGACCTGCAGCTCACCCGCTCCATCGACGTACTCAGCCCGAACAAGGCCGCCTCTCTCAGGAATACCGCCCCCACCCGGGCCGCTCCAGCTGGCACCCTGAAGGACTGCCTCAGCAGTCTGACTAAAGAGCGCCAGCACCACTACTCGGCCATCCGCTCCAAGCTGGAACACATGATGACCACTCTGTCCCAACGGCGGGAGCTCGCAGACATCGCCGTAATGACTCAGGGTAGGCGAGGGGCACACAATGAGCTGCCTGGGCCAGACACTCGACTGCTTGCTGAAAATGCAGCCATTGCCGCGTGGCCAAGGGCCAGATGTGTACGCTAGCTTTACTCCCCAATCCCCGTGATGAATTGTTGCCTTTCTGTTGTGTTTTTATGTCCTGTCCATGTTATTTTGGGTGTAATGGTCGCAGAATAATAGTTGATCAAGCAATGTAGCAACTGTGCAATATTACTGTAATTGCAGACACAAATTAAATAGGTGAGCTGCGTCTAACTTTTTTTGCTACTATTCTTAAAAAAAAAAGTTATTTTAAACACATGTATAACTGCACTTCACATTAATCAGTTACTCTTAGTTTCTAAGAGGTTGGTGATACAGTTTGCACGTATGAGTGATTGAAAGTGCCTTTATGCTGATGTGGGTATTTAAATCAAACATGGCTATGGTAAATGCATCTGAATATACTTGTCCGTTGTGCCTTGCTAATAATAAAGTGTCCTTTTTGCTTCTTGATTGTGTTCACTTAAATCCAGTTGTATTTTGAATTGCAAACACGTCTTTAACAGAAGCTCAGAAGCAAATCAAAATGCCAGCGCGACTAGCAGAGATGGGAAAACTACTGACATTCTCTACTTGAGTAAAACTGCACTTACTTGTGTAAAAAAACTACTTTGGTAAATGTAAAAGTACTCAAATAATGACTCAGGTACAAGTAAAAAATTACAGGCTCTGAAATATACTTGACGAGTAGAAGTAAAAAGTATTTTTAACTACGTCAATTTGAAAGATATTAGCTAATGAAGCAAAAATGCGTATATATTGGCAGTGCTAGTTGTTCTAATCTAGCCAATTGCACGTCATGTGACAGCGTGTTGTAGAGCCAATCACAAGCTGGGATGTGTGTAACGCTTCAAATGATTGGCGGTGCCAGGAGACATTGAGGTCAAGTATTTTAATTGTCTTCAGACATTTAAAAACAAAAGTAACGACGTTGTTTTGAACTTGTGTCAAGTAAAAAGTATAGATACTCATGTTAAAATGTAACATAAAAGTAAAAAGTGTACAAATAAATACTCATGAAAGTACAAAGTACTGAAAAAACTACTCAAGTACAGTAACAGAGTATTTGTCCTTTGCTACGTCCCATATCTGACGACTTGAGAGAACAAGCAATGTTTTGTTTTGCTTTTCATTTTATTTTATTTTTTTACTACTGTCTAGACTAAATTAGTCAAGATGGCATCTGAGACACTGGAAACTATTTGGAGAAGCTTTGTCAAAATTGCCAGTGACTGTTTACACACACACTAATTTGCCTTAAACAGCTCATTTCTTTCACTTTCAAAAAAAACAACATTATTTCTAAGAACACAGGCCCACCAGTCAGAAAAGAGCAGATATCCAGACAGAAGAGAAGCAGGGGGTAGGAATTTGTTCCATATTAGCGATGCTCTACTGAGCGTCCTTCTGAATCCCCCCCCCCCCTCCCCCCAAAAAAGTGGCTTTGCACGGGCGCAAATGCTGCTGAGCCTGGCATGAACAGTGTTTTCAACTTCCTATCGTGCACCCAAGACCCTGCTGCGAAGGATCAAAACACATCAGAGTCTTGGCTCTCGTAGTGAGAAGTGTGTTCGGTTTTCATCCCGCTGAGCTTGACGTGTCGAACGTTTTGCTGCCTGAGGTGCGACTATTTCGTATCAATGTATACAGATTTATAAATCTGCAAAGGAGGAACCTGCTGGAGTTTTGGCACTACAAGAGTCGGGGCATACAGATCCAAAAACAAAGTGTTAATCAGTTAAAGAACATTTGGTTATTTGCTCTTATTTTGTTAATTTTCCTTTAAGCAAAAGTCAAGTTTAGTTGTATTTTTTTTTTAACAGTATGAGCATATATTGTGTGTGTGTGTGTGTGGGGGGGGGGTTAAGAAATTCTCAACCTCATGGTGGCCTCCTTGTTTCAAATGGGGAACTTTGAACTACATATTAGTAGCTCTAGTTTAACATCTGCCAGTACCTGATATGGCAACTCCAGACCGGTATCTGCTTCATTTGTCTCCAAAGAAGGAATTGAAATTTTTGGAAATTGCCCAAGTCTACACTTCAACAACGGCTTTACTGTTTTATTTGAAATCTGTTGAGACATGTAAAAAATGCACAAATTGCTCGCAGCTCTAGTTATTATTCTCTTTTTGTCTTTTAAATTTGGACACAACACGGTGTCGAGGCTACGTTCACACTGCAAGCAAATCCGACCCAATCGTTTTTTTTTTTTTGCCCAAATGCAACCTCTATCTGACTTTTTTCTTTTTTTTTTATGTCAGTCTGAACGGCTCAAATCCGATTTTTTAATATGCGACCTGGGTCACTTTCATATACGTATCCGAATTTTTGCAATGCGACCGCAGTCTGAACGGCCAGGTGGGGGCATTAAAAGGGGGCATTAAGCTTGATTTATACGTGACGCATCCGCGAGGTCAGGCAGACGTCACGTACGTGAACCGGCAAAGTTGTTGTATATTTGACTTTAATTTAATCCTACTTGAAACATGAAGTATAAAGATGGTATTTGTGGTGGTGATATTAGTAATTTAGCACCGCAGACTGCTCATTTATTACGCGCGGCAATGGCCGTGACGTCATTGTTAGGGATATAAAAAGAAAAAAGAAAAAAAAAGGAAGAGTGCGTGAGATGAGGCGTGCTCGAACAGGCTCGCCTGATTTACACAAAATATTATTTCTACCTCCTTTTGCATCACTTCTCTGTAGATATGAGATGGTAAAAACATGAGTTTATAAAAGTCCGTGGCCTTGATACGCTGGACCATACTTATTTACTTCCGTAAACACAGGGTTGTGAGTGACGTTGTATCTTCTTCTGCGCATGCGGGTCACTTTGGGGACGCATTACGTCCACACAGCAGACAGACAGAGGTCGCAATTAATAGGTAATGTGAACGCTTACAAAAAAAATTAAAAATGTCGAGTTTCACCCAAAAATCGTAATTGAGCATTGTGAACGTAGAAGTTTGCGTGTTCTCCCGGTGCTTGTGTGAGTTTTTAGCGGGTGCTGCGGCCTCCTAACACATTACACAGGCATAGTTAACTTAACTGAACATTCTAAATTGGCAATTGGTTTGAATGGAATGGAATGTGTTGGCTTTACCACTCCAGGGTGTATTCTACCTCTCTGCCAAAGACAGTCTGGACAGGCGCCAGCTCACCTGCAACCCGAAAGAGAACAAGTAAACAAAATGGATGGCTGAGTTTTAATATGATCAAAATTAGGGATATTCGATATCACTTTTGTCAGACCAATACCAGTATGAGTACTCAACTATACGACTGATACCAACAGTACTTTTGATAAATAACATTTCTATTAAACCAATGACAGATCATTTTACAAAAAGACATATAATCCCATTATAGCATTAAAAAAAATATAATAATAATAATTACATGAAATTAATGTTAATCGTATATTATTCTTTTCCATTTCATAATATATATATATATATATATTTTGTAAAGAACACACAATCTAATTATATTTTTTTATTAGAATTAAAATAAATAAAATGAAACAAATAATTCAGTGGCCAAAAAATGGCCTATTCAATATACGTGGTTGTACATTCGTCTTTCAACCGATCAAGGTCAAGGTTTATTTATATAGCACATTTACCTGAAGTGCTTCACATTTTAAATACACTATGATAAAAACAATAGGAAACAAAGAATGAAAATTTAAAATCTAACAAAAATATATAAAATGGACATATCCAAATCAGCTAGCATGTATATAAAATGTAATAATCACTATTAAAACTAGAAATTAAAACAGCACAAAGACAAAACACAATAAATAAAACATAGAGATTAAAACAATAAATTTCAGGTGTCCATCTTAACTCTTGTTAACTGATACTGGTATCGGTCACCATTGCCACTTGCCAGTCAGTGCCTGATACCTTGAAATAATGCCATAATAACACATATGGTATCGGTACTCGTCCATGCCTAATCAAAATATCTTGGATGTTTTTGTTTTATTCCACTACAGGTAAAATAACAGGGTCAGATTATACAAATTCATCTAAATAAATGTAAGTACCATGGAAAAGTACATTTATTTTAGGAGTTCAATTAAAAAAAAGTAAATCACAATACAAGAGTGAAATATTTCACGTAATTTTTTAATTATGTTGATGATTATGTCTTGCAGCTAACAAAAATGTACACTTCACTATTTCAAGAAATGCACTTTTCTTGAAATAAATTTGATATCAAACAATTCAAATCCTTAATATAGAAATTAGGTAGGAAAAAGCCTTGTAAAAAGTATTTTCCAATGAGTTATTTTGACCCTGTATAATGTGTGATTTTCACTTAATGAACTGAACAAGTGAAATAAACCTGTAGCTGCTCGTGAGCTGAATTAGATTCAACGGTGAGCTTTGGTAATGTGCATGCTTGCTGTATGTACAATTGTGAGATCATTTATTGACTCCAGTCATTGCGCTCGTGTGTTTTCTTCAACAAAGACCTGTTTAATGTGAATAGCGTGGCCAAAATAGCAACTGGGATTCATGCATATTAACATTTGACTGAATCAAACCATCTGAGCATGTTTTTCAGTCCCTGATGGATACTTATTGCCAGTTGACTGCTTAATGGTGAAAAAGTTGTATACACTGCTCAGGTTCGATTCTGGATTGTACAAAATAATTAAGCATCACAGCAACTAACACCAGTGAACCAGAAGGAGCAAATTAGAAAACAAGTGAGTGTTTCATATAATGCCACATTACGCCTGTTCAGACTTAATTCAGCAGACACTTGAAAGCATTTTAAAGGAAGAAAGTAAGAACAGCAGGCCCTCGGGCGGCTCCTCCTGTGGAGCGCGCATCTCCTACCAGGCAAACACATCAAAAGCCTCGGCGTTCATTATGTAAAATGGCACAGCTGAGAGGGGACTGATCTACAAGTAAATATAATGGGGGTAATATGGAAGAGCACTGTATTTGATTTTATTAGGCTGCTGCAAAGCAACCACTGGCTGCAATTAGGGAAGCAGCAGGGGATCCACAACACAACAGTGTGCAACTATTAGGTGAGGCTCACAGGTAAACAGAGAACCTTTGCATATTTTATTTCACTTGTCAATTAAAACACAATATCTCGGATGTTTTTTGTTGTTTTCCCCCTGGACTTGGGGGCTATTCACTAAATATAGGCCTGCTTGTACAAAGTATCACTTGCACCTTTCAGCCACCAGAGAGTGCCCTGCTCTTGCATATATAAAAAAAAAGTCATTCGTTTTTGTTCAAGCGTTGAAATAAATACAAATAGAATACATTATTAAAACATGACTATAGTGACTGTAGATGTATAGAAAGAAAAGTATATTATTGGTATACCAAATCCATTTTTTTTTAAACTAAATAAACCCAAATGTTTTATATACTACAATCATTTTCTGCTAATGACAATCCAATTAACATTTAAGATAATTGACAAATGCATGCTGATGGATTTTTCCATACAATTTATATTTGTTTATGAAGATCGCATGATGTCAAATCTTTGTTTCCTTCAGCATTTCTGACAAAAGGTGTCATATGATATCCTTCCAAATGTTGTGCTGGGCTCTAATCCAGTTAGCTAGATTGTCTAAGAATCTCAAATCACTGCTATTCAAATGTCAAATGATCGTTTCATCATCTTTTCTTCATGCACCTTTTAATGTGCATGAAAAGAAGAACAAAATCATTCAGCTTTAATAGTAAATCATTTCCTCCAGTATCGAGATAAACATAAAAAAATGTATGGAAATGTATACCAATATCACTGCTATTTTTGTTCATAAAATTTCTCCCCAAAAAACAATAACATCATTTTAAGAAAATACCTATGCTGTATATCCCAATATCAAATAGAATGGGATAATGGCAATGTTCTATTCTTCTAATTTCTTGATCCTGATCGTAAAATGACCACAAGAGGGCGGCTGATACTGGCATCGGCTGCCATCGCGAGTTGATATGAGGCCGGTTTGGCCTGAATCCGATACCTGGTATCAGTACTGACCCATCCCTATAAATAAGTACAGTACTATAAAGACAGTCATCAATACAAACAGAACTAAAAACAGGAAACTTAAGAGGTTTCCCAAATCAATGTGAGACATTTTGCTGGTTCAATCAAAAACAATATTTTCAAGACGTCTTCTAATATTTCACGTTATTTTCTCGGCAATCAAGGGTATTGGCAATACATAAATGAATGGATGTCACAGTTCTACAAAATGCGCTTTGTACAAGCTTAATGAGTCAACTGGGACTGCTGCGGAGGACAGTGCTTTAACACAACATTTTGAGTTGTTGGATTCTTAAAGATCAAATCTGTATGATAGCTATGCAGCCATGAGGGCAGTCGGTGTTTATGATGTTCTATTGTGGCAGTATTTTACACGGCTTCCCCTCTTCACAAGCCTCACTGGACCAAATAGATCAGAATGAAGCAGACAGAGTGCTCTCGTCACACAATTGATTATTGGATTGATGTACATCTACATGTTTATTTATAGGCTGCCTGATAGAGAATACACATTGGTGTGTATCTTAGGTGTGTCGAGATCAGTTAGCCTTCTGTCAGATGTTCAGTTTTGGGTGTTTTGCTCCTGGAAACTGCCCAGCTCGGTGGCACAACGTAAAAGCCCTCCTGATACTGACCTTTTAATTACCACAAAGGTGCTTGATGAGTTTGAAGCTTGATTACTTGGACTTCATTACTAAGTTTGTGAGCTGCAGAGACTCCCAGAGGCACAATTTGGCACCCTCTAAAGAATCCCAGCCAATGTTTAGCAATCACATTTCCTCTGCAGTGTACGCCCAAATAGGTGGGAGCACCCAAATGGCAGTGATGTGCTCGTAAAATATATATTTTTCCTCATTTTTATCATCAGCCTGAACAAACAGGAATGGCTGTAAAGTACAAATTTCTGTCTGTACGTACATTACAGAACATGACTGAATGGAGACACTGATAATAAAAAAAAAAAAAGAGCTTAGGTACGAATTTTTGTGGAGTTTTGTTTTCTCGCAGGCGAGCGGGTGGCTGTCACTTTTCTGACCAGGGTTTGTTCAACAATGTGCCGATTGTAAATATTTTGATGTGAAAAAGCAAAGTGTCTGATTCTTGTAGTCATGATCCTCTCGTTGTTTGGTGGCGTGAGTCACGGTGACATGCGCTGACGTTCCCGCCGCACGAGTCCCTGGCTTCCTGTGTGATAGCGCTGATGCTAGGCTTCATGCAGGTGGGAGTTATTGTTGATAAGCTTTTCTGTGCTGAACTGCATGTTGACTCCAACGTGTGCCAGGAGCAGCCTTCACGCTATTTTTAGACGGGTACAGCTGCTCCTGAACGCCCACCTCTCAAAGCAGCCATTCTCCAGAGATTTATGGCATGGACCCATTAGAAGCAGCTGTAGTGTCTTAACACTTGCGTGTCCACGTCGTGCAAGATGAGGTAGCAAGCGGGGCATCGCATAGAATGCGTTTACGACGGTGCCTATTCCCAACAGCTGACCCGGTGTGGAATGCAGTTATCAGAGAGCGGGATGCTGCTGGATGATGAAACCGCAAGCGATGAGTAAGCCTCCCGTCATACAAGCACCTGAGTCCGACACGGTCGGCATTTGTGGTGTGGGACGCTTGCACACGGCACGTTGTGTCCCGGGACAGTACAGTACACTAAACTTATGGCTGAAACAAAAGCAAAGATTAGTTGTTTCAGAGAAAAGTGACTCTATGTTCCATTCATCTCCTTATCTTTGCACCTACAAAAAAAAAAAGATAACTTTGTTATATTTCTATGCAAAGCACACTGGACTAGTGATTCAAACGTGTGCCTTTGGACCTTGGTCAGGCCCTGAGGTACTCCGGCTTCCTTCGACATTACAAAAACATCATGTTAGGTTACTTGAAGACTCTTAATTAGGGGTATCAAACACAACGTAAGTTTGGGTGTATCTGGGCTGCTTTAAAGGGACATTCAGTGATCCCGAGCGCCATTTAGTAGTGAACTTTCAATTATCCTAAAGTGCAATGACAATTGGCCATCTTAAATTCACAGTAAGGTTTCATGGTGGATAACACTTGTGTAAACTACAAGTACAATTTCTGCACTGGCAACCTAACTGAATGTATAGTGAAGTGGTTAATGCGCTCACCGTTTGAGCAGAAAGTCTGTCCCACTCAAGGTTTTTTTCTTCTTCCCCCCCTCCCCTCCTCCTCCACTACGATTTCTTGCAGCAAGGAGCCGTTTTGTTTCAAATGTTTATTGAAGAATTGAACATCCATCCATTTTCCACACTTAAAGAAGACACGGTTGTACTGCAAGGAATAGCCGGTCTTGCGTGGCAGAGTAGTGCTCGAACGCACAGTTCCAGAGTTTTGTGGGCGCGGCAACCACACGGGGAGAGGCGGGGTTTTACTGAACTGGGCGTTTTACTTCCGCTTTAGAAAAATAGCCAGAAAAATACCTAAGATTTCATAACAAATTACATCGTTATGGTATCAAAGGTAAGATTTAATCATTATATGCCTATAGTTAACTGTGGAAGGGCTTAAAATACCGTGCTTTAGTACCTTCAAAAAACGACTGTTTATGTCAATAGTATGCAAAAGATTTTTGTAGGTCCAGTAATCACTACTTATATTACATGGATGTAATCTGAGAGATGCTCGTTTTCTCACGCAAAATAAGAATTGGTGGCAGGCTTGCGAAATGTGGTCTCTCTGAGCCACCGTAGTGTGCGTGTTCCTGCGTGTTTCTAATGCTATTCTTTGACCACTCGATGGCGCTAAGGACTGCACACTGGGTATTTAAGTATAAAAAAACAAAACAGGGTTCAAGTAAAAAAAAAAAATATATACAACTAAACCAATCTTCTCAATCTTTATTGATAACAATTAATTGTTTGTTTTTTTACAATTATTCAGACGGATCGTCCCATCTGCCTGTACCTCAATCAACTTCACCAAAATTCCATTACATCACCTGCACCACAACTTAGACCTGCTTTTAGCTGGTCTAAATTACAGCCTAATTTCTGTCACCAAATTGCCAGGTGCGCCAGGGGCATGTAATAAAAAATGCCCACTGGAAAGCCCAGCAAGGCTGTCTGCCAAATTCCTAAACACAGTCAACAAGACTTGCCCCAGCACAAAAATGAAGATGCACCAGTTTTTACACCAAGCGCGCGTGCCTGTCAACCTAAATCGGGTTCTCCGTCTCCTATTTATTTCCTGGAACTGGCCTTTTTCGTCACCAGCTTTACTCTTCACAGCAGGTTTTGAAGAAGACATGGGTGGTTTACACTTGGTGTCAGTTCCGAATTTTGTCAAAAGCTGGCATGAGCCTGAGCTAGCTCATAAGTGATTAAAAAAAGGGCAAAGACGGCACAAAAGGTGAGTGCCGCAGTAACATGAAACTTTGATGTCATGACTAGTGAAGTCATGCGATTAATTATGATTGAAAATGTATCTCCTGATGCCCCTAATTTTTAATAATATTTTCTTTCTTTTTTTAAAGAAAAAAGAAAAGTTTATTAAAATTTTTAATTCAAATTATTATTATTTTTTATTAATTGCAAAAATAAGAAAATATTATTAAAAATTTGGGGCGTCAGATGATTAAAATTTTTCGTAATTAATCGCATGACTTAACAGTCAAGTGTGGGGCTGCAAAATATCATTCTGCGGCCCGCAAATGACCCCTGTGCTGCAAGTTTGAGACCCCTGCTCTAAATTGTCCATGGGTGTGGAAGGTAGTGGTTGTTTGGCTTTACTATATGTGCTAGACATACTCTGTTTTAAATATTATGAAATATTAAACACACGTTGGTATGAAAGAAAAATAACATCAGCTGCTACTTCTAGTGGGCCGCCACACCTCTGCCTTTAACCACAATAATTTTGAAGTAAAACAATGGCAGGAAATTGAGACTACTGGTGATGTTTTATTCAGTCAAGTGTTTTGGGGTTTGGCCCTTTAAATGTCGCACATCTTAGTTCCTTGTTGTCAATTAGTTTGTTGCCTGCATTATTCAACAGGACACCTTACCAGCCAGGATGACCCGCATTAGCCGTCTCCGCTGTGTGTGGCACTCAGTGATGTTCTACAATGTTCACCGTTAACTCTGGTGTCTATTACAGCAGCTCTCTATCCATGTATTGATGCGTCTTCTATTGATTCCGTCATTGATTTGCCTTGCAATCCATTACCCATCTGTCTGTCTCAGCAGGCTTTCAAATGATCCATAAGATTGAGCTATTAAGGCGAGTAGCGGTGAAGTCCAAAGGTTGTTGATGCATTCACGGAAGGTGTGCGTGTGCATGTGTGTGTTTACGTGCTGTTCTTGCCTTGCCAGAGTTGGAAGAGTACGACAAGGGTGTGGTATTTATTGAATAGGAATAACATTCAGCATATATATGAAAATCAAATTTAATCCCTCATTAACTCATTCACTGCCATTGACGGCTATAGACGTCAAAAATTCATATTAACTATTTGTATTAGTTTAACATTTTTCCCACTTTTGTGAGAAAACCTACAAAACGTTTTTTTATTGTACATTTAGAACAGGTATAAAATTGGTGAATAATCGTGAGTCAACTAGTGAAGTCATGCGATTAATTATGATTAAAAATTAATCTCCTGATGCCCCTAATTTTTTAGTATATTTTTTTTAAATATATATATATATATAAAAGAAAAGTTTATTAAAAATGAAAATGAAAATTATTTTTTTTAATTAATAAAAAAGAAGAAGAAAATATTATAAAAAATTAGGGGCGTCAGATAATTAAAAAAATTCATAATTAATCGCATGACTTAACTAGTTAACTCACGATTAATCACACATTTTATATCTGTTCTAAATGTACAATAATTTAATTTTTTTAGGTTTTCATACTCTTGTTATCAAAAGTGGAAAAAATGTTAAACTAATATAAATAGTTCAAATGAATTTTTGACGTCTATAGCCGTCAATGGCAGTGAATGAGTTAATAATATTTTGATGATGATTGAGGAAACATCAATTTACTTGTCAGTGTACAGTCCTGCTCACCATTATTGGCACCCATGAAGGTAAAGTACATAATGTGGAATATCTTCTCAAACAAATGAATCAAGTAAAACATTTTATTTTTTATGGAGAACTTGTGTTTTATCCGAAAGACCAAATGATTAAAAAACAATTTAAAACAATAAACAATGGGTGGAAATAATAGAAAACTTCAAATCTGCGCTGTGCTGTCACTGGTATTGGCACCCTTTCCTGTAAATCAGTATGGAAACACTTCACCTTTGGTAAATCACAAATGAGAATTCCCTGTTTTGAATTGTCTGTGCCCAATTGACATGAATTAATCAATGAATGATGACTTTGATGTTTTAAAAAGACACCTTTCATCCCCTTTTCCTTTGTCACAATCGTTTAAACAAAGAAGCTGTCTGAGGACATCAGAAGTGTGACAATTTGCAAACACAAGACCTCCAAAGGTAATAGAGCCATCTCCAAAGACTTTGGTAACCCTGTTTCAGCAGTGCGTAATGTGATTAAGAAGTTTGACGGGCACGGAACTGTCAAAAATCTCCAAGGATGTGGGGGGAAGAGAGAAATTGATGACAGAAGTCTTCGACGGTTGATGCGAATGGTGGAAAAAACAACATGTTAAACATCCAAAGACCTGAAAGCCAACCCGGAACAGTCTGGGATCATGGTTTCAAGAAGCACCATACGCCACACACTAAACCAAAAACAGGGCTATTCCTGAGACAGACATAAAAAAAGAATGGCTAACCTTTGCCAAGGAGTACCTGGACAAACCACAATTCTTTCAGGAAAATGTTCTGTGGACGGATGAAATAAAAATAGCTTTTCGGCAATGCACGCTAACAGTTTGTTTACAGAAAACGCAATGAAGCTTCCAAAGTTCCAAAGCTTCCATCATTCTGGGGGGCTGCTTTGCTACATCTGGTACTGGAGGCCTTAGTCATACCACAGGAATCATGAAATCTGACAATTATCAAGACATTCTAGGGGGACATGTCCTACCAAGTGTTAGACAACTTGGTTTGAGTCCAAGGTCATGTGTCCTCCAGCAAGACAAAGACCCAAAAGCACAAAGGAATGGTTAAAAAGGAAAAAAAAAAATACTGTTTTAAAACAGCCAGCAATGACTCCTGATCTCAATCCGATCTTTGATATGAGCTGAAATGTGCCATTACGAAAATAAACCTGCAAACATTCAAGAGCTTGAAGAATCTGCAAAGGAAGAGTGGAGGAAAATACCAGCGGAGAAGTGCAAGAAGTAGGGATGGCAACAAGAAACGTTTGGAAGCTGTCATCAACCAAATATCAAAGACGGATGCCATTATTGCTGCACATGCTGTGTTTTCGATTTCTTCTTTGGAATTTGAAAAACAATTTCCTTTGTTGAATTACTTTGGACATCCAATTAAAAGGTCCCGATGATATACATTTGGTACATTTCCATTTATTTCTGAAGATATTGTAGAGATCATGCAAAAAAATGAAGGGGTGCCAATAACAGTGAGCAGGACTGTACATTACACACCTTGGGTTTCTGCTACTGTTTTGCTCTCGATTTTTTTTAACTTTTTTAGTCATTACAAAAAATATTGATATGCTTAAATTGTGTTTAGAATATGAAACATTATACTATGCCTACATGGCATTACAATAAACAGCCTTTAACAGCATATACGGATATGGATATGATTTAGTTTTTGGCTCTATGTAGAAGTTTATGTTTCATTTATGTCAATAATTTGGCATCGGTTGTTAATATATATCTTTAACTATTGTGTCCTTACTTAACAAACACCATCAGGAGGTTAGTGTTATTTTATGATTTGTGTGTAATTGTTTGTGAAATGTTTTGCTGATTTTTGTCCAGCTAGGGGAAAAAAAATCTGGTAAAAAATAATATCACATATCCCAAAAGATTACAGAGAAATGGCATTGTCTCACCAGTCAACCATAATTATTTTTGTCTATAGAGCACCACTGCAATGTCCCTTCAACCCACTGTGGTTTGTTTAACATCATATTTTACTGTAAATGAATATTGTCTGATAATTTTAGCGCTTCAAATAATTTTGTTATAGAAGTGTCCCAGTGATGCAAACATTTACCATTCAAGTAATTTGGAATGTGTTATTTTATGGTAGCAGTACTAAAAAAAAAATTGGGGGGGGGGGGGGCACATCCATCACATTTCCTTCCGATAAACTGCCTAGCAAATTACAAATTCACATCTTATATTTTTATAAAAGCAGCATGGTCGGGTTTTGCAGGATACCACTTGAAGTACCTTGTAAGAAAACACTTTGAAAGAACAAAGACAATGGCGACAGCTGGAGGGAGCTTCAGATTGATATGCAAGATGGATTCATATATATTCATGAATTCAGTTGGAAAAGTCCGACGTAAGCAGTATGACTGTATTTTCCCCTCTAACTGTTTTAGCTGAACTGGAGCCACTTTTAGACACATTTTGACGGCAAACGCAGCCGTGATGCAGTAAGGCCCGTCAATGCGCAGTGAGGTCAAGTGGTGGTTATGCCTAATCCCTTCGATTTATGGTCAATGGAATGGCTATAATTTGTCCTTGGATAATCAATTATGTGTTTAATTAAAGTAGACATATATATAATTGAACTAATGACTGGCTTTGTTGAGATGTATTTGTCTTGTAGCACATTTAGGCTGCCAGCCTGAAGAGAGTGGAAATCAAGTCTTTCCCTCGACTTGACTGAATCCTCTGATGAGTCGAACCTCTGACTGAGGCCCTTTTTTTTTTTTTAGTTAAATAATCTTGCTCTTGCCTCAGGATAAGAACTACAAGCCCACAAAAAAAGGAAGACCCGTAGGAGCGTGTTTCAAACTATCATGTTTTTTTCTTCTTTCCATGTCAGTCTGTGGATACATGTCAGCAGCCGTCGAAAAGGTGCTGACAACGCTGTCCAGCAGCCTGCTCCCTCTGCGTGAACTTAGATTTAGCTCAAGGGTATAGCTACCCTGCTAATGTGATGGAGCGCCAAGAAGGAAACAAATTGGCTTGACGTCTCATACTCTGGCTTGTCTTGATTGTGTGACGACTTCCACCGCTAATATGCTACGATGGGTAGACCTGCCCCCACGAGGGCGTGTGTGTGTGTGTGTGTGTGTGTGAGAGAGAGAGAGCGAGAAAGAGAGAGAGAGAGAGAGAGAGCGAGAGAGAGAGAGAGAGGGTGGGGGAAGGGTCTCAGTTTGCAAGATCAGCACAAGTGGAATTGCATTGATTCAGTTAACTGCAGAGTTGGAGCGTGATGTGGAATTCTGTTTATCACGAGCGGGGTTACCGCCATAGACTACATTTTAATCTCATGATCTATATTGTGTTTAAAGACATTCCATCATTTATTAAATACACATATTCTTATCTGGACTTTCAGAATTATGTTGAGTAAAACAATGACTGTAAATACTGTATATATTTTTTTACTTTAAATTGTATCATTTACATAGAACCATTGTTTATTTTTCCCTTTAAACTAAATTTACCCGGGAATATTCATCAAGAAATGTGCAGCATCGACTGCATAATATTTTGGATTTCAATTGAAGCTGAAGCAAAGCTGCTGAGTTCTAAAAGACCGCAGGGTAAAACTCGCAGTGATTTGAGGATGATTACCCATCTTATATCAGATGTTTTTGGGGGGGTTTTGGGGGTCAAAGTACATCGAAAGTAAGATGAGAACCTGGTTGCAATTTAGCATTTTTATCTTGAAAACAGTATCAGCACAAGCTGGCATACAGATGGGACTCACATATTGTCAGTGCATATTTTCTTCTTCACCCCCCTTTTCATCCGCAAATGTACCCATCTAGTTGTAGAACATTTCTTTCTCAAGGTTTATCACAGTGGCCTCATATTTCCCTTCTATACTTTGTCATTTTGCTGAGCCACACACTTTTTGGTATTTCAGTATTCTTATCATTCGCCGCCAGTAAGAGGATCCATTTTACTTATTTGTTCGAAGTGTGGCTGGAGCCTAAGTCAATAACTCCACAATGAATTTGGAGGATTGAGGAGGGGCCAAGTAGAGAAAGGGGGAGAGGGGGGCGCTAGTTAGCGGAGGTGATGCTACTGGTGGGACAGGACACCTTTTTATCCAGAGTCAGCAAGGGTAAAATGTCAAGCATTTCTTAGGCGAGCGACTCCATAGGGCTCTATTCAAAGCTTTAATCTTAAATGAGAGCATTGCACATTGATATTCCATAGGCCTCTTTGCCCTTCGTCTCTCAGCTACTTTCATTTAGAGGACAGCCGTGCTGCACCAGAGCATGGGGATTGCTTTGTCAGACAGCCAAGAGGCAAAAGGCAAGGTCAAGCTCTCTTTGTGATGCTGGCTCACAATGGAGCCAAGGCTTCACCTTTATGATGCCGTCACTGCTTTTTGTGGCTCAAATTTGCATCTTCATTAAATGGAAGAGAGGAAAATCATCTCACACTTCTGAGGTTCAGGGTTCATAACTCGGCATTGGAACTCTCTCCATGCTCGCGTGGGTCTTCTCTTTCCTCCCGCATTCCCAAAGGATGCATGTTAGGTTAAATGAAGACTCTAAAAGTGCACAGGTGTGAGCGTGAATGGTTGTTTGTTTTTATGTACCCTGCTAGTTAGCTTTTGGACACTCGTCATAATAGGTGCATTTTAATCTTAATTGTAATCATGATATTTTGGACTATTTGATGCTACTAACTTGATGTGAAGGCCCTTTTTTCTATTTTGATGTGTTAAGGCTGCGTTCAGACTGCAGGCATATCTGATTCCAATTGGATTCCTCCACAAATCCGATTTTTAGGGCTGACCGTCCGCACTGTTTTTTAGCAAGCGCCACATCATTATTGACTCATCTGACAGGTTGCAACGATGTCAAACGAAGGCATCGCCCAGCGCGTTTAACGTCACATTATTGCAACATTTTTTTTACCGCTCCGCACTGCCCAATATAGATAGATAGATAGATAGATAGATAGATAGATAGATAGATAGATAGATAGATAGATAGATAGATAGATAGATAGATAGATAGATAGATAGATAGATAGATAGATAGATAGATAGATAGATAGATAGATAGATAGATAGATAGATAGATGATGCATAACATCAACTGCAAAATGAACTTTTATCCCTGTCACTAGTTTAGCCGTGTATATGTTGTGCATGATGTTTAAATATTGAATTGGTGGGAGGAAGATTTGTTTGGAAGGTGTAAGGTACATTATGGTTGTAGGCTAGCGGGCTAGCTAGCAAGAAGCTACAGCGTAGCATGCTGCTGGACTCTCAGCTCAAACTTTCGTTCCGAGTAAATTCCAGTGAATACCGGTTGCCATTCCCTCCTCCCGTCCGTGAAACCTTTTCAAACATCCCGCGTGTGGAGGACATGACCGTAGTCCGTGCACGTGCTCTCTGTCGCGCTCTCTCTCTCTCTTTCTCTCTTTCTCTCTTTGTCTCTCTCTCTCTCTCTCTCTCTCTCTCTCTCTCTCTCTCTCTCTCTCTCTCTCTCTCTTTCTCTCTCATCGTAGACATTGTACACACATTGTAATCCCTCGAAGTAATTCACATTTTTAATAAATGTATCTATAATCTGATTACATGTTTTTCCTGTAACTGTAAGGGAATACAGTTTTAAAAAATTGTAATCTGATTACGTAACGGCGGTACATGTATTCTGTTACTCCCCAAGCCTGGTGATATACAGGTAACTTTTCATTTATGTATTTATTTAAATGTCCACTTAATAAAAGATGACACTGGGAACTCCCTACACTTTTTTTTTTTTTTAAAAAACAAACACTTTAATTAAGAAATTATGTTGAAATTTTGTAAAACGTGATTTAGAGTAGAAAACCTTAGGGAGCTTTTACTGCAAATGAACATGTGCTTGAAATATCGGTTATCGGCCTCTTTGACAACTAATAATCGCTATCGGCCGTGAAAAAAAAACATTGTTCTATCACTAGTATTCCTGTTGCGCATGCGAGGAGCCGACAGGGCAGTGGAGCCTTTTAGGCGTTTGACTGCTGTAGCATGCGAGGAACTAGTAGGCGATGTGATACTGACAGCGCTTGTGTTCTGCAGAGCGTTGTGGGTTTTGCGTCGCATAGACTGATGTCATAGACAGGATCTAATCTGTGTGTTCAGAGTGGTACACATCCTGTCTAAATCGGATATGACACTACCTCCCGAATGTGGTTTCAATCCTTCACACAAAAAGTCGGATTTCATGTGCTTTGTGACTGCCCAGACTACAAAAGTCTAAAAACTGGATTTTGGCTGGTGGTCTTAACAAGGCCTTAAACATTTGTCCAAGAATGAGCTTCATCAGAGCTGAAATGAGTGAATGGAACTTTATGCATCTCACCAGTTAAAATTCTCAATTGACATACAAGAGTAAAAATAAGTTATCAACAACAAAAAGTTAAGCACAGAAAAACATTTCATTGATGCCGAATGGCTGACTCAAATTAGAGTTTGTGCTTAGAATTGGAGTCACTCACATAAAGACAAGACATTTCATGTCCAAATGTTTTTTTCCCCTTGCAAATATTCTCTCATTTTGAATTTAATGCCTGCAACACGTTCTAAAAAAGGCGGGGCAGCCGCAACAATAGGCTGGGAAAGTAAGGAATGCTAAAAAATAAATAAAAAAAGATTTTAAAAAACACCTGTTTGGAACACATTCCACAAGTGAACATGTTAATTGGAAACAGGTGAGTGTCATGGTTGGGTGTAAAAGGAGCATCCCCAAAAAGCTCAGTTGCTCACAAGCAAAGATGGGGTGAGTTTCACCACTTTGTGAGCAACTGCGTGAGCATAAAGTCCAACATTTTAACATTTCTCAACATACAATTGCAAAGAATTTAGGGATTCCATCATCTGCGGTCCATAATATCATTAAAAGCAAAACCAACATTGAATGCCTATGACCTTTGAACCCTCTGGCAACATTGCATTAAAAAACAGCATGATTGTGTAAAGGATATTGCCACGTGGGCTCCAGAGACATTTAAAAAAAAACATTCTCAGTTAAATGCCGCCGGCTTCTTTGGACCCAAGCTCATCTGAGGGAAACTGACGCAAAGTGGAAAAGTGTTGTGTTGTCTGACGAATCCGCATTCCGAATAGTTTTTGAAACTCATGGATGTTGTGTGCTCTAGACCGAAAAAGAAAATTCAATCCAGATTGTTATCAAACATTCAAAACCCAGCATCGGTGACAGTATGAGGGTGTGTTACTTACATGGGTAACTTGCACATCTGTGAAGGCACCATTAATGCTAGAAGGTCCATACAGGTTTTGGAGCAACATATGAAGCCATCTACACAATTTTTCTTTTTCACAGACATCCCTGATTTTTTTCAGCGACATTAAGCCACATTCTGCATATGTTAGGTCAACAGTGAGGGCTTCTAGTGGGGCTTTTTTTTTTTTTACTAGACTGGACTGCCAGCAGTCCAGACCTGTCTCCCAATATAAATGCGTGGGGTATTATGAAGTGAAAAATACAACAATGGAGATCCCGAACTGTTGAGCAACTGACGTTGTACATCAAGCAAGAATGGGAAAGAATTTAACCTGCAAAGCTTAAAAAATAAGCGTCGTCAGTCCCCAAATGCTTACTGATTGTTGTTAAAAAGAAAGGTGACATAACACAGTGGCAGGTATTACAAGCATCAAATTCAATTGTGTGAATATTTGAAGAAAAAAAAAGTTGATCAGTTTGAAGATAAAATATCTTGTCTTTGTAGTGTATTCAATTGAATATAAAATTGGAATTGGGACAAAGGTCTACTTATACCATTGAAATGAAATGTATTAATTTCACTGCCATTGACAGCTATAGACGTCAGTATAGACATTTTTTTCCACTTTTGTTAACAAGAGTATGAAAACCTAGAAACAAATGTATTGTACATTTATAACAGATATAAAATGTGTGATTAATCTTGAGTTAACTAGTGAAGTCATGTGATTAATTACAATTAAAAATTGTAATCGCCTAATGCCCCTAATAAAAAAGAAAAAATTATAAAAAGTTAGTCAATTAATCACAAATTTTATATCTGTTATAAATGCACAATAAAAAAAAATCTAATATAATTCAAATGAATTTTTGACGTCTATAGCCGTCAATGGCAGTGAATGAGTTAAATCCACTCCGCTGCTACTAAAGAAACCCAAGATGCTGTTGACAACGCGCACATTTAGTCTCAGAATCAAACCATGCCATCAATACTTGATTCAATGACACCATTTGTGTCAAAGTCCCAACTGTGTGCACTGTGGCTTGCAGCAACCTGCAATCCTGACACGAAATGGCCAAGCAGATGCACCGATAAGTAGCAAATGATCAAGTAAGATGAGGCGCGAGGAGAGGAAAGTGTGGGATGACAACACTCTCGTTACTCCTGTGGGAAGTCTTGCCATGCCACCTTTCCAAAGGCGATAAATACACAGAAACGCATAAAACCTGTTTACGGCTAAGAGCATCGCCCCTATCCTTGGGCCTGAGGACCAGGATTGCCTCCATTTCTCATGATCCTGTCTCAGTCCACTGCTGACATAGATATACAGTCGAGATAGCAGCAGCGATAGGCGTGTGTATATTGAAGTAGCCCTCAAGGCGAGCAGCCCTCAAAACACAAAGACTGAAGGCATAACTGACAGGTTCTTATGGAGTATCTGTAGTTCTGAACGATCTATCGGGTGATCGGAGCTTGATAAAGCTTCAGTGAAAATGCTCCCATTTCAACGTCTGCTCTGGCTGTGTGGGAAAGCCCAATGCTTGAGCTTTCCACCGCCTCCACCAATCAGCCACCAGCAGCCTTTACAAACACCTCAGCTGCAACCAACGCATCAACACAGTTCAACAGCACATCTACCCTGACAACAAAGCCGCTCAGCTCCTCAGCAAGGGGTCCCATTTTCTTCCTAATCAATCAAACCTATTCCAACGGAGCGGCACAATAATTAAAATAATACATTTTTCAAACAGGGAGCTTGCTGTCCAAAATACAAACTTCCCATTTCACACTTCAGACGTACATGTCATCATCAAATGTACTCAAATAAAAACTAGCATAAAGTCATATGGATGCTGACAATGTTGTATCAAAAGAGGGTCCGCGCATGAGCCAAGGCTGTTCCTCCTAGGATTTAAATATAGCCCCGTGCGCCATTACTGCTGTCACTCGCACACTTGCACTGACCTTTTGACCTCACATTCACAAAAGGGACTTGAAGCTGACACTCCGAGAGCAAATGCTTTTCACCAGCACAGTCAATTTGAGTCAAGCAGGCAGTTTTTGGGCTTTGATATGATTCAACTGTGCATGATTGCATGTGCATGGCTACCTCTGTTAAGGGGGATTATTGACTTTTTCTGTTAGTTCACTAGAAAATAGATCATTCCTAAATGTGAAACAATCATGTATACTGTGATATAGAGGTTTTATTTTCATCCCCCTTCCTCCCAGGATATCCTCCCAGTGAATAATGCATGTATATTAACTCATTCCCTGCCATTGACAGCTATAGACGTCAAAAATTCATTTGAACTATTTATATTAGTTTAAAAAAAAATTGCCCATTTTTGTTACCAAGCGTATGAAAAACTAGAAAAAAAAATTGGGGGTGCATTTAGAACAAATATAACATTTGTGATTAATCGTGAGTTAACTAATGAAGTCATGCGATTAATTACGATTACAAATTTTAATCACATGATGCCCCTAATTTGTAATAATCTTTTCTATAAAAAAAATATATATATTAATTTATATATTTTTAAAAAATTATAATATTTTTTTTTATCGTAATTAATCACATGACTTCACTAGTTAACTCACGATTAATCACAAATTTTATATCTGTTCTAATACAATATTTAAAAAATCTAGGTTTTCATACTCTTGTTACCAAAAGTGGGAAAAATGTTAAACTAGGAGAAATTGTTCAAATACATTTTTGACGTCTATAGCCGTCAATGGCAGTGAATGAGTTAATAACAAAATTAGCATATGCGGTTATTATGTACTGTATCTATCAAGCAGTACGTATTGGTACTGATCTAAATTAGGATTTCCTCTGCTCCTCTCCTGAATGCCATTGTAGTTTTTCATAGTATCGTTTTCACTCATTTGTCTGTTGTGTGTGTGTGTGTTCTGCAGCAAGTAGTGTCAACACATACGGGAAACAGACAGATAAGGGGGTCTCGCCAACTATGAAGGCAGTTATGTTGCCTAACACCTGACGGTGTGTAGGATCGGGTCAGAGCTTGTTGGGTTCTGAGTCAAAGGTCACCAACATATGTTGTTGTACAGCCTGGACATGTTAGTGCTCAGAGGTTGCTTCTTTACACACCTCACTTTCTCCTATGTGACACCAAGCTGCTGCTGTATCACGTCTAAGGGTAGTTAATCATCATCATGCCTTATGTGAATAAGTTGGAATATTGTCTTGACTTTTTTTTGTCTGTGGCATCTCTTCCTTTCGGGCAGGGTCGCTGTGGCCCATGCAGATTCTTAAATTATCATTTTGTATAGGTTTTTTGAGACAAGTGTGGATTTTTTTGGGGGGGGGCGACTTCAATGTAGTACCAAACTGTGCCACAACAAGCACGGCAGCACTAAATTTTAATCTACTGGAAGAGAAGAAGCGTAATAACTAGCAAGAAGAAGCCCTTTCAGTGTAAAAAAGGGAAAGTGACATTAAAGATTTCTTGACAATAATATATGTGATCTCACGAGTCGAAACATGACATTCTGATTAATATTACATTTGTGGAATTTGAGTTATGCAGCAAAATCTATCCGTTTTTATCCATCTCAGGGGGCGGCCATTTTGCCACTTGCTGTCAACTGATGATGACATCACAGTTACTCAGGCCTCGGCAACCAACCAACCAATCACAGCCTTTAGTAAACAACTGAGCTGTGATTGGTTGCTACCGGAGACCTGAGCAACTGTGATGTCATTTTCTGATATTGATAAAAAATGCTGGATTTTGCTGCTTAACTCATATTTCATTAACGCAATATTAACCAAAATACCGTATTTAGACTAGTGGGGCTGTATAGAACATATTATTGTCAAGAATTTTTTGGGGGGTTGATGCCCCCTTTAATATTTGTTGTTCCCACAAGCAGAGAGTTACAGTTGTGGCATTTTCCGTTAGCTAATTTCCATCTAGAGACTTTGACTTCCGTTAGATGAAATCCTATGGTTTGGTTGAACATGTTGTTTACAAATGCAATATTTAATTCTCTTGTTTCAGATTCTTGTTACAGTATACTAAAACCGAGAGTGACGAATAAACTCACTTTGACCTCAGTAACTTTTGCCATACTGGATCAGGTATCCTATAAAATCTTAATGTGACACGGACACACATAATGCCTGAAAGTTTGAAAACTGATCAGAAGAGTGCTGACAGGGAACATTTATATCACAATCTGACCCTTCCCCTCTTGAGTGGGATGTCCTTCACAATGAATAGGATACTTGCTCTGACTTAAGTGCATATCACTTGAGGATACCAAGCCGTTGAGTGTTGACAAGGAAGCTCTTCAAACGTCGGACTTAATCGTGTTGAGTCCCAGCATTTAAGAGGGAAAAACAGCTTCATAAAAACAGGCAGAGGAGGCCTAACTTTCTTTCTTGCTAGTTGATATTATAAATCACGTAAGTGTATTGCATTCACTTGAAGAGAAATAAAACTCCTGTTTTTCTAAATAATTTTTGGGGCGGAGCTTAGGTTTTTTTTGTGTATTTTTTTTCTATAGTTTTTCCGGAATATATATTTTTTGTTTTACTGGATATTTTATTTTTTTATCATTAAAAAAATATTTTTAAAAAACAGGGGGGAAATAGTCAGAAAAACTACTCAGAAAAACAGAAAAAATAATATTCAGAAAAACAGAGGAAAACAATATAAAAAATCCTGGAAAAAAAATATTTGCAGCACTCTGTTTTTTGGAGTATTTTTTTTCACCTCTGAACTGCAAGTGACTTGTTGCAGACACACTAATGGCGGACACTTTTCCGCATGCAATACGCTTCCGTAGAGACTTAACTGTTAGCTTACTAAAATCATGCTGATTGATTGACATGTTTGTATACTTCTCTTACCTAAGCCAGTAAATGATAAAGTTGAAGGTATGTTGGAGGTATGTGGGAAAGTATCGCCATTAGCGAGTCTGCAAGTCGCTTTGAGTTCAGAGGTAAAAATAAATAAATAAATAAATAAATTACCAACAGAGCACCAGCTTCTGTTTTTCAAATTATTTTTTTTACATTTTTTTCCCCCAATACATTTCCCCCCCTATATTTCTGAGGGGGGGAAAAAAACAGTTTTTCTAAGTAATTTTCTACCCTGTTTTACGGATTTTTTAATGACATAAAAAAAAATCAGAAAAACAGATTTTTTTCTCTCAGAAAAACAGAAATAAAATAAAAAATACACAACAAAACAAAGCTCCCCCAAGTACAAGTACCACAATTTAAAATTTTAGCTAACAAAAGTGACTCTGTTACATTATTTGATCAGTGTTAACAGCACATGAACAAAACAACTTTGCAATGTCCAACAGCAGATGTAATGTAGGAAAGCATTCAAAGTAAGTAAAAAACAAAGAAACAAACAAAAACTAGGAGTGGGTTACTTCCTGTATTTTGACCAAGAACAAGATGGGGGTCACTGTAGTGTAAAGGCCCTAAATAGATCCCTCACATGTTGGTCTTTTCTCCATTACTGTTAAAAAAAACTGAACCCGCCCAAGGATGTGTGTAAAAGGATTTCTACCACTTTGTCTATATGCAAAGTAGCAACATGACTTAAAGTTTGGCAGCCACCTTTGGAGAGTAATGAGAGACAAGTTATGACATTACAGAGATGTTAACATGACACATTAGTGGGAGAGTGACACACCCAGTTTCAAGGAGTCTTGTGAGAGTTCTCTGGAACATATGACACCACTGCCATGCTGAACACAAATCAATAAGGTAAAGTAAAAAGCACATACCGATTATTAACCCCTAAAACACATTTTTGGTGATGGTTCTTTAAACTTTTCTTGAGTAAAACAAATTCAATCAAAATAACCCCCGAAACTAAGAGACACAATTATCATCCCTAAAGATAGGAAGGGGGGGGGGGGGGGGGGGGGTAACCTCTGTGGCTCGTGTTTCTACTGTGCACTAATGGATGCCTGTCATTATTATGGACAGAAACAGGAGGGCGCCTGCCAGCTGCATGACCCCCATAAAACAGGACAGGAAATCCTAACAGGGAAAGAAAGGGAAAGAGCTCGGCTTTCTTGGATAATCCCCCCTACGTTGACGGGCCTCATTTATCCTTTAAAGTTGCAGTGTCACACTAATGAAGCCGAAAGATGTACCCATCACAAAAAGCAACATCATTCAGTCCTGTGCTTTCCAATATTGTTCCGTCATGATGGGAGCAAGCTGTATAATTATTACATTACAGAAGTTCACCCTTTGCACTCCGAGCAAAGTACAGGGTCTGTAATGTGACAGGACTTTGTCAGTGGTGTCCAGTGAAACGTGACAAGTTGTTTATCAGCAGTCCGTCCTATCAGATCCTCACAAGTTGATGCATAAACAGGCTGAACACCACATCCCTAGGAAGCCAATAAGATAACTCCCCAAGCTTTATTGTACTTGAAGAGCTACATATTAAACCGCTCAGTAGAATCTCACAGAGCGTGTCATGTGATAACATTAGTCATTACCAGTATAATTACCAAGGAATTGGTCAGGATGTGGAAAACCGTTAAAAAAAAAAAAAACCTGACGTGCAAGAATGACCGCAACCATTAAAAAAAAAGTTTAAAAAATGTATTAAAAAAAATATGACTTTGCTTCAACCTCGTTAGCGAAACTGCTCTTGCACTCATTTTACATTTGTGTGCGTGCAATGTCGATGGAGACGTGTGTGATCACGGCATGATTCACAGTGTCACAACTGCCCAGAAACGAGTGGACATCCTGAGCGGAAACCACAGCCATCCAAGCTGTGTTTTCCTGCGACATACAAGCATAACGCTCTCACAAAGAGTCACTTGACTGGCTCCTCATATAGGAAGTGAAAGAGGAAGCCCCTCGACCATCCTGTCCTGCGTCCAAATCACTGCTTTGCGCCTCACGTGACGCCGCAGACGACCGTCAGTTTTAAACTCTTACTATTGCAAAACAACCGTGAAGGGGAAACTAAGCTGGAACTAGAATGCACCTGATTTTAGGGGTCAAAGCTGACCAATCATCATTTTGAGCAAAGAGTTCACTCCTTGATCAGCAGTGTTTGTTTGAAACCAACAAACGTTTACACAGCTGATTAACAAATGCTTCTTTGAATACGCACGTTTGTATCTAATCTCCGAGCTCTTCTCAAGTCAGTCCCCAATCATGTTCAGGCAACATGAGTTTGATATCACAGGTCCAAATAGTAAGTCCAGTTGAACTGTCGGTTCTGTTGGCCCAGGCCTCTGGTTGTGTTCATTGGTGTCCGTGTGTGCCTGCATTCCTCTGACTCTCCCCACACAATGGCGACTCTCTGCAGCATTCTTCTGTCTGTGTCCACTGTCTGAGACACAGCCAAACACTGGCAAAGCTCACATTCTCGACCAAACATCTTTAAGCGTTATACATTGTGTCAAAGTGTATTGGTCACGTTAATTAATAAAGAGCTCTGCGTTAGGGATTTTGAAAGAATTTAAGACGTGATGATGCTTCCTCTTTATTATCGGGTTCTTTTTTTTTGTGTGCAATCATTCCCTTTCTCTATTCTGATGCCACAGACGTGCAGACACCTTTCCCTCCTGCTGACTCAGTAGCCTGCCTCAGGCGCTGTGGGCTTGGGGTCTTTGCGGTGGAGTGGAAGGGGGGGGGGTGGGGTGAAATGTGTGGCTCGCACATCAGTCGCTCCAGCCTATTACATTCGAGGGAAAAGAGCTGGCTAATCGTTTCTACAATGGCACACTGCACATTGTCATACAGCGCCACAAAGCCCCTCTGCCTGCCAACACGGACACTGTACGAGGCTGCTGATGCTTATAAATCCAAATGCAACGACTGATAGTCGTCAAAGATTCTAACAAGGCACTTCTTGAAAGGGCCAAGTAAAGAAACAAACTGTAAGACCTCGTGGGTTATGTAATGTACTACATGTGACATCATAAAATGTAAAAAAAAAAAAAAAAAAGTTAATCATTAAGACTGAATTGCTGTTTATTGGAAGATTGGCATGATGTAGGTAATTATTCAAATTTGACTCGTGTAATTAACACCTCTCAAAGAAATACGAAAATCATGTACACTCAATTACTTTGTACGACCTTTGGTATACTATCAATGCACAATCTAAAAAGAATGCACATATTATAATGCTGGATTATGTTGAAGAGGTATGCACAACATTTATGGAAGCATGGAACTGGCAATGTGGAGTAAACAGGTTTGACAGGGCTATGTCATTCAAACATAATGCAAAGTCTTGATAAATGTGTTTGAAAGTACTGCAATTATTAATAAAGTAGTTACAATGTATTGATAAAGTTGTTCCAAAGTCTCATAATATGTAGGCCAAATTCTAAAAACATTTTTCCCAAAATGGTAATGCCACTATTGTGCATGCACAAGTCAATACCGCATGGCATTATGGGAAAACGTTGTTTTTTTTTGCAGTTATCCTACATTTTACGTTCCAATTACTTTAGGAATACGTTTGAATGACTTTGCAGCACTTTCGAACGACATAGCCCAGTCAAAACTGTTACAGTACATACGTTTTATTAGTAGACCTGCACTATAGGTTATAACAGTGGTTCTCAACCTTTTTTCAGTGATGTAGCCCCTGTGGAATATTTTTTTCAGTCAAGTAACCCCTAACCAGTGAAAAACATTTTTGGTTGAAAAACAAAAACCTCAGTGGGGTGCCATCATTGTCTGATTTATTAAACTTTGGAACTCCGTTTGAACATTGAACTATTTGGAAATCAAAAGACTAAAAAAATTTTTTTTTTTTAATTTTGCTTTTGAAAAGGAAATAATTACATTACAAATAAATAGTGGTGCACATAAAAATTATCACCTTTCAGTGTCTCTCCCCAAAAAAATAATTAATTTTAAATCAAATTTTTAAATGGTTGACAGGATGGCATATCTGGTTTGAGGAGACTGGGTTTTTTAATACAATGAAATTGAATAGCCGACTGAACATACATTTTATTTTATTAACTTAGATTTTCCTGAAATATTTACATCATGTAATAATTATTTTTAAAGGATTTTTGCATGTGTGCTGTTTTTTAAATGTATTTTCAAATCTTGCGTGCCCCCTGGATTGCCTTCACGTACCCCCATTTGAGAAACACTGGGTTAGAGCACATTGGAGCATGAAATTATCATAAAGATATCTCATGATACAGTGTAGTATACATCACTGTAAAAAAACGCCACTAATGAGTGAATACTTCCCTAATATTACGCAGCATTATTATTGTTGTAAAAATTAAAATTTTTGACACAGCTCTTGTATTGAGTGTCATTCTAGATTGTGCATGGATACCTATTGAGCATATTTTCCACCATCTGATCTAATTCATGTATTTCCAGAACAGCAGGAAGGGCTCCAGGACCAAAGCCTCTTTTCAAACTGAAAGTGCTTTTGCACCTGTGTTGAGAAGGGTGAGCAGAGAACTGTCAGAGGTCAAACATGAGAGAAACCGGTGTCTCGTCAAAAAAAAATGGTACCATTAAGTGAGCCACCTGCTTAGTTGAACTCTCACGCAAGACAGGACTGTCAAGTCTTTTTTTTTTTCGACAGTGAAAAAGGTCACTTATCACATTGGCCTTGGAAGCAGATTGGTCATCCAAATATTATTGCTCTTCTGAACTGGGACGGAAATGTGTTGAGGAAATGTGCTTATGGATTACAAAGTGGCTAACAGTGCAAAAAAAGAAAAAAAGGCATGAAGTGCAAACATTCCTCTTGAAGTGTCCAGAGGAGTGTGGACCAGGTTGCCGCTTCTCTCTTCCTCTGTCACTGAATACAGATGTCGGTTTGTTTGTCTGAGGAAGGGAGAAGAGGGGAAGCCTGATTTCCACTGCGTTTTATCTGTGCCCCACAGCCCCTGCCAGTCAGCCTCCTGTGCTTTCACATGTCAGGATCCCACAGGAAACAGCGTTCCTTGAGGGATAAAGGTCATAGAAAAGAGAAAGCACTTGTCCCTTCAGTTGCCCCCAAAAAGTTTTTGGGGCATTTTTAAACGCAATTACATTACAGAAAAAAAAGGAATAAATCTCTTCACTAATTTGCTTGGACAAACACTGCATACCACTAATGTTGCACTTTTTGGTAAAACATTTTTTTTGTTCTCCCCTTTTTAGGTTAAAAATTACATATTAATTAACATTTCCTTATGCTTATGTTGGATACATCTTCTTATGTGCATTTAAAGTTAACTGTATACGTTTGTGAATGACAGCAGTCTTCTTCTTTTTTTTAAATAGCAGACTTAAAAAGCAAAGCAAAATGTGCAAATAACATTTTTGTATAATGTAAAAATCCATGAAGAGATGAGAGACATGGTACAAAAAGTCACAATAGTTTTATTAATCCATAGTGTATGAAAAACACAAAAACAATTTGCATAATTGTGTTTTCTTTTAAAAAAAAGACAAGCAAGTAAAGAAGACATCTGCCCAGCAGAATCAGTAAAAATAATGCTGCAGAAAAAAACTAGCATCATTGTCTTCAAAGTGTATTTTAATGAACAGGAAGTCATGTGGTAATTTAAAAAAATCTAAGCAAAAGCAAAATCAGGGGCAGGGGGAGTTGAAATGTAATTTAAATGAAATTAAATGAGTAAAAAGAAGCGGCAGGGGGTGATTTCAAGTATAATTCTCACAAAATGCAGATATGTCTCTATATAAACAGTTCACACATGTCCTGCATGCATGCTTCATTGGGCGTCTTCATCACTTGTTGAACGGCTCTACTATCATTAGATATATTTGAATCTTACATGAATTAACGATGAAGTGATTGTTCAAAACGTCAAAACGACGTTGGCTGCTGGTTATTGAAGAGTAGCTACAGTACAGTTCTCAGTTCTTTCTGGAGAATAAAAACACCTCACATTAAATACTCGGGCGAGGAAGGGTTGTCACTGGTTGACCCGGCTTCGTGGTAACAGTTTGCACCGGACAGTTTCTCGCATTTAAGTTTGTAGGCATCCCTCTCCCGCACCAGCCTGTTCAGTTCGTGTTTGAGCTGCTCGACCTGGGACACCAGGTTGGTCTTCTCGTGCTCCAAGATGTGTTTCTGCTGGACGCGTTTGTAGCGGCACGATTGTGCGTAGCCTCGGTTTTTCAGGGTCCGCCGCTTCTGCTTGAGGCGCATGACTTCGTCCTTGGTGAGGCCCCGCAGGAGCCGATTCAGCTCCCTGACCGACATGGACACCAGCTGGTCGTCTGAGAAGTGGCAGTCGACGTTGGTGCGCCTGTGCTGCCCCTGAAGATGGGGATGGTTATGGTGCGCCCCGCTGACCTCATCGGGGGACTGTGGGGAGGCGCTGCCCATGTCGTTCTTGAGATAGGGGTCTTGGCAGTGGCTACTTGGGAGCATATCGGGGGGTGCCGACAGATCCGAGTAGTGATGCGCAGTCTCGCCGAGCTGGTTGTAGCCATCATACTCAACCGGGAAAGGTGGTTGCTGGTGGCCGTGGGGCGCGGGCGGATGTCCCTGCTGCGTCGTGGCCCCGATGAGGGCCTCGACTGCGTCCTCGGGGGTCAGCCCAAAAGCTTGGGGGTACATCTGAGGGTGAGGGTAACCCCCGTTGTTAGGTATCCAGAACGGGTCCTCGGGATTATTTCTCAGATCGTTTGGAGGCAGGTTTGGCGACGAGGGCATCGAGTTTCCAGGTGTGCTCCCAGGAGTGGAGGACACCGAGTCGGGTCTGTGAAGCTGGTTGCACGGCCCGTTGAGGCAACGTTCTATCGCCTGCATCGCCTCCTTTTTCACGCCGAACTTCATCAAGTCGAAATCGCTGACGAAACTCATGGGGGGTTTCTGCAGTCCCAAATGCGAGTGCGCCTCACTGCTCATCTTCACCTTAAGATCGTCTCTTGAAAGAGCTCCTAAATGTCCACAACTAGTTCATGCAGTCGCTGAAATCGCACTCACTCGCCCGCCCCAAAAAAACCTTCACAAAAATCAGATTTCCGTCCAGGAGGGAAAACGCGACTCCAACAGCATCCAACTGACAAGAACTAAGTGAAGCTCCACTTATGCCTGAGGACCAGACGCACTAACTGTGCAAAGAGGAGGGCACAGTTAGTTCATAAAGCTGCACTGGATCCGTGTCACCGCCCTCCAGACGACACCTCCACGCTGCGCACCAATCACAGCGCGCAGGAGTACATTTGCATAAAAGTCAAGAGCTGCTCGTGACCATCACTTGACCAAGTTAACACATGTACACGTCATGCACATTGCTGTCTTCTTCTGGTTTGCAACTTATGTATTTTCTCAATTTGATTTGCACGCATGCATTGTATAAGTAGGCCTACAGAATGCACAACATTCCGTGGGGCAATTAAAACAAATAAAGACAACAACAACAACAACGTAAAAAAATTACCTTCTGTTAAAACAATCAATCAGTAAACCAAGACTGGCCTTGTTGCGCTTACTCGACAACAAAAAAATGTTCACGTAACACAAGTCACCTGACACCACCGTCTGGAGTTAGTGTGAGTTAATACTGACATCTCGTGGTCATTTGTTTAACCACAGGCATCCCAATGAATTTGCGGGTAGGGTGATGTTTATTCTAAAGCCGTGACAAACCAAACACATTGTATGATTTGTCTCTTGTGTAAGACGAGTTTTGCATCATAGGTTTATCAAAGAATATTTCCAATATTTAACATGCTAAATTGGGAACATGATAGACAAAAGTAGTAGTGACAATGTCTTGTCTTACGTATTTAAGAAACAATTTTCAAAATAGTTACTGGCATAGTATAGTATAGTATAGTATAGTATAGTATAGTATAGTATAGTATAGTATAGTATAGTTACTGGCATTTCTGTAACAAATGGTCAGAATACAGGGGCAGTCTAAAATGCTTAACAAATCGTTTTAATATTTTCAGAGATTGAAGTGGGCACGAGAGATATGCATATGAATTTTGGTAATAATTGGTTGTAGTTTTCACACATCAAGTGACTTAAACTACAAAAATTACTACTGTCTGATTAATTGAACGCAGCCATCTCTGTCTCTGCTTCTCTTCATCTGTGTATACATAACATCTTTCCCACATGATATTTGGTCCGTGTCTATTATGTGAACACAAAAGAGCCACAGGCGAGCGTTAGCTTTACTTATATGCTAGTCATTAGATTACAAACATGGAGCGAACAGGTAGCGTGAGGAGAAAAGCCATGGCTCGTCAACATAAGGCCGAAGTCATGATTGCTGGAGAACAACTCAGGTATGATGGAAATTGCGGACAAAGCATTGCAAAGTCATTTCAAAGTTACATTGGGTGATGTAAACGTCCTTCAAGGTTGAGGCTTCACGATGGAAAACTGATCAAGGACAGACGTTACCACCTACGAACATATCCAAACTGTTTTGTAGCGGAGGAGCTGATAGCCTGGCTTGTGAACCATAAGGAGGCACCGGATCGGACAACGGCCGTATGTCTGATGCAGCACCTCATGGATCAGGACATTGTTCACCATGGTAAGAGGAAAGCAGTGTAATGCTACAATGATGACTTTCAACACACAACACATCTTTCTTTTTTGTTGCAGTTTGTGATAAGAGGTCTGAATTCAAGGATGCCAAACTACTGTATCGTTTCCGCAAAGATGATGGCACATTTCCCTTCAATAAAGAAGTGAAAATCTTCATGAGAGGACAACGACTGTATGAACAGTAAGAGCTTCGATGAGCAGTGCAGATCAAAGTCTTACACACCACAACAGGCTAAGATATGCATATCTATCTATCTTTTTTTCCTCGCAAAAATTTCTTGTGTATTGACCACCCCATAGATTTTCAAATCAGAGCTTGGATCCTGCTGATATTCTCTTAACCTACCATTTTCAAGGAGATGGCAGATGTTTGCGAGCATAAACTTTGGTTGTATTGATGTTTATCATTCTTAAAAGCTCCAGTTTGGGCTGAATGAAACAGCTAGTCAAACTAACATGGACATAGTAGACAGCACATTGATTTATTAGTGGCATTCCTGTGTGCAGCTTGCATATTCTCCCAGTGCTTGCGTGTGTTTTCTACCGGAATTTATACTCCCACTTTCCAAATGCATGTTAGGTTAATTAAGACCTGATATAACTGATCATTATTAAGTGTAAAATGCAGATTTTTTTGACACAGTTCTTGCTTTCGGAATGCTGTACTATGAATTTTATAAAGCATCACCTAATCTGTCTGGTTATTTTTATCAGTCAACTCTGCTCTTATTTCGAACCTGAAATAAAATCTGTATTCTTATATCGGTAGTCTGATTGGGGACAAGCACTCAATTCTGCAGCTAAGAGAGGAGCAAGGTGTTGCGTATCAGCGCTCCTTTCCTGGCTGCCAGCTGATTGATTGGCTCCTTCAAAATGGAGAGGCAGTGAGCCGGTGCCAGAGTCTGGAGCTGTGCCTTGCTTTACAAGAGCATGGCATCATTCAGCATGGTGAGAGAACAGCAACCACAGAACAGTTGGTGGCCAGCTACAGCAAAATACAACTTATCAACTTGACAACAGTTCCCACTTGTGTTTTTTTTTTTTTTTTTTTCCTCGCCTCCCATAAATAGTGGCCAAAAAACATGATTTCTTTGACGGTGGACTTCTCTATCAGTTCTGCATCAATTTCCGGCGCAGGCGACGCTTGTCTGAATTGTTGAGTGAAAGCGAGCAGGACAATTTTCAAGGCACAGTGGCGTCAACACCAGAAGACAGTCTATTTGTTCTGCACAAAAACCCACCCCAGGAGGCTGCCGCTGGTTTCCAGTCAGGTTAGAAAAATGACATTTCTTTCCCACTTGTATTTTTAACAAAAATATAAACACAGCACTTTTGTTTTTGCTCCCATTTTTTTATGAGATGAACTCAAAAGATCTAAAACTTCTTCCACATACACAATGTCACCATCTTTCTCAAATTTTGTTCACAGACCAGTCTAAATCTGTGATAGTGAGCACTTCTCCTTTGCCGAGATAATCCATCCCACCTCAAAGGTGTGCCATATCAAGATGCCGATTAGATACCATGATTAGTGCACAGGTGTGCCTTAGACTGCCCGCAATTAAAGGCCACTCTGAAAGATGCCGTTTTGTTTTATTTATTTTTTTGAGGGGGGGTCTACATCTTTGATCTCATAAAAAATGGGAGCAAAAACAAAAATGCTGCCTTTATATTTTTGTTATTGACAGTAGGAGCCAGTAAAGAGCTGAAACAGGCAACCAGTGGCCGCCGAGGCAGCTTGAATTCCATTCAGCTTCATGCTGCAGGATTTCCCCCTTTTGTTCAGCTGTCTTCGACCCCAGTCATAAGATGCAACCCTAAATCAGGCAAGTGTACAATTAAAGTGCAGTGCTGTATAATTCCTTTGTTTAAGATAGAAGAAAACATATGATGAAATGTTTGGTCTTGCAGTTCTTACAAGACAATATACTTGTGAAGAGTTGCTGGCACCAGGAGCACATTTCACCAAGAGAGTATTGACAGTGAGTTGCTATAGGCATTATTAGTCTATATTTGTAGTATACAGTTTAATATTATATGATGTATTACTATTATGCAGCCAGCACAAGCTGCCTCTCAGTCAACGGTTCAAGTCGATACCGTCATTTTTAACATTATAATTATCTTGTCACAAAACTACTACAGTACATCCAAACCCAGATATTTTTATTTGACATGATAAGAACATTTGTGGTAAAAAAGAAAAAAAAAGAATGATCTCACTGTGATCCCAGGTTACAGGTGATGCACTCGGCTGGGGCTTTGTCCTTAGAGGCGTGGCTCCTTGTTATGTGCAAGCCGTTGACCCTGCAAGCCCAGCAGCAGCTGCTGGAGTGAAGGTAAATATCATGCATATAGCATTGAAATGGAATTGAAACAACAACATATTACTTGATGAGACAAAAATTAAAGTGTCTTATGCCAAACATGCCTCCTTTTTTTTCTTTTAGGTGCGGCAATTAGTGTATCAGGTGAATGGACAGTGTGTACTCTATCTGGACTACAGGACAGTGACCACACTGGTTATGACAGGTCCTCGCATTGTTGTCTTGGAAGTGATGGAATCACTGGAATGAAAAAAAAAAAAAGCTTCAGTAATAAGTATAAACAGTGCTTTTTCATGGGATTTCTCTTGGCAAATTAAAATGGATTTATGAAGCCATTACTCTTACCCATCAGACACCTTACGTCAACTGAATAATTACATCCAGTGTTAAATGATGCACTTTACAGAGACATTATTACTCATTTGTGATGGATGTTGATATTGTTTTCTGGTTGTGTAAAACTGTGCTGCATCATATGAGGAGGTTTTCTTATATTCACTTTTCTAAGAAGGATTTATTTCACTTAATTTCCCCAGGGCCATCTTTTAGCCTACTTATAGGTTAATAAACCCTAACCCAAGCCAGAAACCCTGGCTAAAAAAACTATTTTGAAACCATAACCCTGTCTTGAAACCTTGCTTTGAAACCCCACTTGTGTCTTGAAGCCTTTCGAACACTTACATTGAAACCATGTTCTGAAACCCGAACCCTTGCTTGATACTGCTACAAAGTTCTAATTTAAAAACAATTTCCTATCATATCTTCAGCTGTCCTGTCAATTCAAGGCTAAAAAAAAGTCAAAAAAACACTTTAAAAGCGATCATCGATTGTAGAAATTGATGGATATTGTAAGTTGTGTATCACGGGTTTGACTAGAGTGTAGCAAACTCCTATTTGTTTCGGGCTACATTGAAGGTATGATTTCTCTCACATGGACATTTTGACATAATTGAAACCATGCACTTAACCATACATGTATAATTGCCTGCTCATGTTATTACATGCAACAAATTGATGGCTAACTACTTGTGAAAAAAGTCAAACAAAATAGTGTGAATAATTTAGTGCCATCTCGTGGTGAATATTAGAATGCAACAACCTAAGATCAAAGTGCATGTGCAAAGTGAAGCACTCTTTCAGTCACTCACAAGAGCACACCAATACCACCAATTACTACGTTCACAAAGTTCTTTCCTTTTGGTATCCATAGCCGAAAGATGACGGCGAAACATGTCAGCCTCCTGTCAGGCACGGCACAACTTATGCAATATTAGCGATTACTAGACCTACAAATACATACAAAAATGTACGTTGATGTGATAGAACTTATTTTTGCATATTATTGAAATCAATATATATTTTTTAATGAATGAACACTGAAAATTTGGAAAAAATCTACACATTGTCCCTTTAAAGATGAGTTTGTATGAACAAAAAAAAGCTTGCTTAAAAGTGACGACAATTTGAAATTGTGATAAAGAATTGAGCAAGAAACGTGAAGAGGACTCATGATTTGCTTCAGCAACCACATGAAATGAAGTGGTTGGCCAAATCTGTCACAAATGGACAACTCTGATTTACAAATAAGGGATTTAAAGGATTTTTGTGCAGTTTGTCACTTTTTTACTCGAGACTGCCACCTCTGGCCCAAAGTGTAACTGCAGCATCTGTGTCAGGGTTAGGGTGCAAGTACGTACACGATCTTAAAGCAACAGCTACAGTTGACAAACGAAGACATGACTTTAAATGAGGTAAGAAAAACTCTGCCCCTCCCCTCCGCACACTCTACTATTAAGTAGAGCTGTGCGATACTTGAGATTTTGGTATCGATCGATACCAAGTAAATACTAGTGCCAATATCACCGATACCAAGTACTTTTAGGTTAATAAAATATTATGGTATTTTAAATCATTTGTCCTATTAAATAACTTTTTTTTGTTGTTGAAAATTTGACTTTCTTGTTAGGTTCTTAAACATGCCATAATATAATATCCTCAACAAAAACATACCAGGGCTTTTATTTAAATTTGCAATGTATAGTAATAATCTTCATATTCTTAGTCCCTGTCACTCTTCTGCACTCAAAGATATGTCAGCCACCGAAGTTCCTCTAGTCTAGTCACGTTACATGAACGATACTTATATGTTGTGCTACACTAATATCTAGCTCCACTAGTAGTTGGAAAAACCCAAATGCAGCATAATATGACAAATTGTCATTTCATGTCATTCACTGCAAAAAATAATTATTTGTTACGGCCAGTGACACCCTCCGCTGTCATTGGCAGGCCAGCACATACGCGTGTGCTGTTACAAAGGGATTGGGCGAGGGACCCATTAGAAACCAAAATAAATAAATAAATGTAAAATGTCGATACTTGCACTCTGGTATCGATCCGATACTGATACTCACGTTAGTAATTGATTCTATCGATACTTGGATCGACCTGCATGACTCTGCTGTTATTTTTGCCCATTCATTTTTAGCAATGAGTTCTTCTTGTCATCACACTGATCTTTAATTCCCTCCACAGATTTTCAACTGAATTCAAGTCTGGACGTTAATATTTTCATCCACGAACCATTTCTTAACCACTCTTTGTGTTTTGGGATTTTGTCATGCCAAAATGTACACATATTCCTAATTTGCCAGGGCTATGAACAATTTCAGGCTTGACTGTTAAGTGCCCGAGCTTGGTCAGGTGTCTCTTTTTCCCCCCAAATCCAAGGTGGCAACCCTAGCAGTCAGAGTACAACAGTCAGGGCTCTTCGTACTCTTCTGGGCATTGGTGGAGCATGCATGATGTAGAAAAGGCTTTAATATTACCTTTTTAAACGCTACAATGCATCTTTAACTGTGATTAATAAATGCACAATAACATAAAAAAGTGCGTTTTATATCAGATACAACTTATGTCAAGTGTTGTGTTGACCTAGTTTGAGACCGCTGATTGACTGTTAATCAGAACATGGTGTATGTTGGTACATTATTGGCTCTCTGCAGTATGTATTGCAGGATCATAAACTATAGCCATTTAAAACTGAAAATAAAATAATGTAGAATATAGACCTCAAATTCAACTCTGGCTTTGGACACAACTGCCTCTTACGACTTCCGTTTTTTTCCGCCTCGCCATTTTGGATTTAGAGTTGGCTTACTTTGGCGTGTTACCTTCCCACAGGCAGGCTAGCGGCTTTCAGTTATCACACTGAGCACTGGGTGGTGCTGACAGAATAATTGTAGAGGACGTTGGTTTCCACAAGTCTGCAATACTTGCATCCTTTTTGTCATCGTCTCAATCCCCCCTTCCGTCGGCTCGCTGCGGAATTCCAAGCGGTTGTGGTAGCTGCAAGCTAGCTAGCTAGCTTGTAAGCTAGCCGCGAAACAGAGCATCAGCACCGGCGTTTTGAACAGAGGAAGTATTAGCGGGCCCGCAAAATTGTCTTTTGTCGCTTATCCACGGAGGTTATCGGCCCTCCTGGATTATCGCCCGGTGAGTAAAATGGACCCACGTAGACGAAAGCAATAACGGTCATGTCAAAAGGGATGCTGTAATGCTAAGAAGGCTAACCGAATCGAAGGGAGCTAACACAACAGCTAATGTTAGCCACCACATTAATGGTGGCGCACAAAGTTGACAAAATGAACCTCCTTGTGCTCAGTAACATACGGTAGGTTTGGTCAAAGACGGGTCATAAATAGACAATAAAATGACTACATGCATATCGCATGTACAAGCACACTGATACTCCGTCATCGAAGCTTGCCCGCCCAAACAGATTCAGGCCTCGGGGACAACACAAGGATAGTTTTTATATCGCACATAGAGCTAAGTTGGTTAATTATGTTTTATACACTAAAGTTTGGGTAGAGGATAACACTCTGAAATGAACTGTATGACTCGACGTGGTTGTTGTAAATGTGTTTGTCAGGAGAGATGTATCAAAACCCTGTGAACGACTTGACAAAGCTGAGGAAAGCCAGGAAGCAAGTGAAAATAGCACTTGGAGATATTGGACTGGAGTACTGCAAGGAGGTAGTAAATGTGAGTGTGCTTTAGTTTGATTTATTTTGCTCATTGTTGTTTTTTTATGGACTTGTTTTTGTATTTTCCTTTTGTTTGTTATTGTGTTTTCCTTTTTGTTGTTATTGTGATTTATTTTCCATGCAGGAATTCAAGGCTTTTAGTCCAGGTGAGAAAATTTTCAATGAGACCGCACACACTGATATATGTGTTTGGCATCCTTCGTTCTCCAAAATACAGGTAAACCTTGTTTTGTCTAAAGTTGTATAATGCTTCTGTTAAAATAATCACATCATTTTATGTCTCTTTTTCTTCTTCTAGAATTATCGCTCAAGGGCTTACTGCTGCAGAGAATGTCGGTTTTCTTCTGCAACCTACGCGGGTTACAGGAATCACTTCCGCCATGCGCACAAGAGATTAATCCAGGATAATGTTCTTCTTAACTGTTCTCACTGCACATTCATTGCAAACAAGAGATCATTGGCTGTTCATGTCAGAGTATTTCACAAGGACAAATTGGACGAGCAGATGTATAGGATGGAAGCAGCCAAACAGAGACAATTGGCCTCCAACAAGCCTGGCCTTGGTGCAGCGAGGTCTTTGTACTTTTGCAAAAAATGCACTTTCCGAGACAGTCTCTACAATTCCGTTAGAAGGCACATCTACCGGGAACATTTTAAGCATGTTGTCGCACCATATCTGCGCATGATTCCCAAATCATCACTTCCAAACGGTGCATCTTTTAACGGAGACAACATCCTCTGTAAACGCTGCAAGTTTACCACCAAAACGTATGAGGCGCTGGTGCAGCATGTCATAGAATACCATGAGCTCATAGGCGGTCAGGTCACCACTATGATTGGTCACGCTAATGTTGTCCCTTCCAATTTGCCAAACATGTCCCAGAAGTCTTCTATGATTCTCAATGGGGGGTCCTCACTCGCAGTTAATGCAAAAGCACAACCAGCCATTGGCTACGTAAATCCCACAAGCGCCCCTGTGTTCAAAATTCAGCCTTTGTTGGCATCCAAACAAGTCAGCCTTAAATCCCCCTCCAGCACTTTGGCTGACAGTAATGCATCTGGTGTCAACACATCCCAGACACAGAAGTGGAAGATATGCACAGTGTGCAATGAGCTCTTTCCCGAGACCCTCTACAGTGCTCATTTTGAAAGTGCGCACAAGGCGAGGATAGTGTGGGCAATGGCCAAGTACATCATGAAAATACACAACTTCACCAGCAAATGTTTGCTTTGCAACCGCTACCTTCCCAGCGATACGCTGCTTAACCATCTTCTGATACATGGGATCACTTGTCCACAGTGCCACTCGGCTTTCCACAGTGTTGAGAAACTTCTTGATCATGAGCGCCAGGCCCACCTTACAGCTTTCGTTGGACCGCCTGGATCAACGCCACTAACGTTTGATCTCACCATCAAGCAAAATGTCCAGCTTCATGTTCTCACCTTTAACATGAAAGAGTCTGAGGGTAAAGATAAGTTTGTCACGCAGAGTCAAGCCCTTGAAAGTATGTTTGTGACACAGAGGGATGCGGTTGATTCTAGCAAGACAATTTGTCCGCTTTGTTGCACCCCTGTGAAAGACGGTTTGGCCTCTCACCTGAGGCAGCGACATCAGGTACTTCAAACAATGCATCCAGTTGAAAAGAAGATGACATACAAGTGCATCCATTGCTTGGGAGTGTACACAAGCAACATGGTGGCATCCACAATTACGCTGCATCTTGTCCAGTGCAGAGCAGTCGGAAGGAAGCAGGCAAGTCTCGGGTCCAAGTCGGTCGTCACACTTAACTCGTCTGGGATGTCCTTGCTCAAGAGACAGCTGCCAATGCGTGTGGCCTCTTACTCCAAGAAGATCAAACTGAGTGAAGATTCATTGTTTTCTTCCACTGCTATAAAGAGCACCCGTACCGGAGACCTCACTATGGATCCCAAAAGCAATGAGCACAAGACATTTGAGGCTCGTAAGAAATTCTTGCAGTCCTACTTCAATCAGCGACCGTATCTTACCGCTGCTGAAGAGAAGAAACTGTCTGCGAGTCTCTGGATATGGAAAGCTCACATTTGTAAGCACTTTGCAGCTTTGCAACAACAATGCAAAAGTCAATGTGAGACGGCAAACACGTCTGTGCTGCTTGGATTTGACATGCAGGCTCTCAAGAACGTGAAACACGACATTGACTTTGAGAGCGTCCAGATTGAAGGCACTCCAGGGGGGAAGCCTGGCCGACTCAAGTCCGGTGTTCCGAACATGGCCCGAAATGTCTCCTCCACCGCAAGGAACATATGCACAGAGCCCATTCTAATTGACTCAGACAGTGAGCCGGAAATCCATCAGACACCGGTTTCCAAGAGAAATGGTGACTTGGATCTGTACAAGAGTGAAGACCAAAAGACACAAGAGAAGCAGCCTGGCGACGCGACACACACGGAAGAGAAGCAGGCGGACGACTCATCACACAACGAAGAGAAGCAGCCTGGCGACTCGACAGGATCGGAAGAGGAGCAGCCTGGCGACTCGACGGGATCGGAAGAGGAGCAGCCTGGCGACTCGTCACAAACGGAAGAGGAGCAACCTGGCGACTCGTCACAAACGGAAGAGGAGCAGCCTTGCGACTCGACACAAACGTTAGAGAAGTCGCAAGCCGACTCGACACAATCGGAAGAAATGCAGCCTGGCGACTCGTCACAAACGGAAGAGGAGCAGCCTTGCGACTCGACACAAACGTTAGAGAAGTCGCAAGCCGACTCGACACAATCGGAAGAAATGCAGCCTGGCGACTCGTCACAAACGGAAGAGGAGCAGCCTGGCGACTCGTCACAAACGGAAGAGGAGCAACCTGGCGACTCGTCACAAACGGAAGAGGAGCAACCTGGCGACTCGTCACAAACGGAAGAGGAGCAACCTGGCGACTCGTCACAAACGGAAGAGGAGCAGCCTGGCGACTGGACGATAGAGAAGTCGCAAGCCGACTGGACACAATCGGAAGAGATGCAGCCTGGCGATTCGGCACAGGCGCGAGAGCAGCAGCCGGCTGACTCGGCAGACACAGCGGAACACCGGCATGCCAACTCGACACAGACAGTAGAAAAGCAGCCTGATGACTCGGCAGACGCAGAAGAGAAGGAACCAGTAAACGCAGAAGAGCCTTCAAGCGCCAATGAAATCTCTTTGTGAGAAGAAAATACAAATGCGTGAAACTTTTCTGTTTGTGTCTGCTCTTGGGAAGTGTGCCTTGTTAATGTTGCCTGAAAGATGTTTCTGTTGTTATCCAATGAAATGCATTTCCCTCCAAATTTAGTCATTGCTATTATAAACATATTTAATAATAAACCAATAATTTTCTTAGTTTTGTATAAAAAAAGAAAGAAAGAGATGCATGATTTTAATTGGACGACAAAGAAATGGTTAAAAAATTCACATTGTTCCAGGGTTTCATTATACTGTATATATTCATGTTCTTTAAGTCCCCCTTGTAACCTGTTCACTTATAAACTACACGTCTCATTTCTCAGAGATCTATATTTTTGATCAACTGTATTAAACATGTATTGGATGGCCAATATTACTTGTATAGTAATTGCAAATGTATAGTAATTGCTTATGTTCACATTTTCAATAAAACAGTTTATTAAAGAAAAGTAGTACTTTCTTTTAGCAAAAAAAAACATCTCATCATGCCTTAAAATCAAACATCCTCGCGTTGGCGACAATGTGTTTGGGTGCCACCCCTTTACACTCCCCCAAAATATTGAAAGTCGTGCATGTAATATAATTTAGCTCATTGTAATGCTTCAGTGAATCAATTTGCTTAAAATTATTTGAGTTGCTTTCAGATTTTTAAGCTGTATCAAACAAAAAATAATATATATATATATGTATTGGTCATTGTTTATTTGCAGTACTGTAAATTTTCACTTCCATGAATGTAATCATAGACTATATGTAATTTTTTTAAAGTTAGGTGAAACATCTCGGAAGTGCGTCATGATAAAGGGTGGTACTTCCGGTTAGTGGATGCTCTTCAAGTCAGCTTCAAATGGTTGAAGTCGTCGAGTTTTGCGACAAACCAAAATTAATCTAAATAGAAAAAAAGCGTTGCGAGAAAAGCAGAGCGGCAGTTCGTTGCTCTTTGGCTTTAAGTGAATTTGCCGGACAGGAAATCCCATAGGCTACCGGTAGTTGTATTTGCAATTTCCCACCAAAAATGTTCTTGGAATGTTTTGTTCATACGCAGTCTCTGGAAATTACCTTATCTAGATATTCCACTTTTTTCTGTATTGGATCTAGTTAAGATTGAGAGTATACGAAGTAATACATTGAGTGTTAAACACATAACCGTGAACGACACACACTGTTATCTTTGAGCAGCAGGAATCAAGGCATCGCATCCTGTGTAATGTCTGTCAGTTGGGGCGGCGGCGGGGCGGGGCGTGGTGACAGTTGCAGTGTCTTTTGATTTCCTGTCCGTGGCGCTTGTGTTCCACGAGTTCATATCAAGACATTGAAGACAATGTCGAGTGTTTCTCAGCCTTACTAAGCCAACGAACATATTTTACACTAGAAACAACATCACAAAAAGCAAATACAGAGAAATAATGGTGATCTCGTCCAAAAATGGTGCCCATTTTCTGACATATTATGGACCAAAACAGTGACTGAATAAAAATTGATTGATGCTTGTGCATTTTCAGCATTGTCTGCAAGTTTAAAACACAGTAGGTGTCAAATATACTGAATTTAGCGCTATATAAATAAAGATGACACGACTTGACAAAAACAAATTATTTAAATGTAAGACTAAAATGTAATTTTTTATGATTTTGACAAAGAACAGTCACAGTAATAAACATACTAAATTCTTCTAAGCACACAATGTCTTCCACTCCAGTTGCCAACTGCAGCAAGTCAGTGTGGTGGTGCCAGTTGCAGGTGACTGCTTGGAGGTCTGCTGCCCCACTGATAACTAATCAGCCATCCCCCATTCATGAGTGTGTAACCAGCTCAGCTTCTCCCCTTGAAATATACAAATCCAATCCCAATGATGTTGGGACGTTGCTTTAAACAGAAATAAAAAAAACGAATATAATGATTTGCAACTCATGTTTGATTAAATACAAAGACGATATTTAATCTCCAAACTGACAAACGTTACTGTTTTTAGCGAATAATCGTTCATTTAGAATTTTATGGCTGCAACACAGTCCAGGGCTGGAATGCAGACGGGCAAGTCTAGCACCCGCACTCTTTTACTACGAAGACACACTGTTTGTAACGCATTATCTCGCTGAAATAAGCAGGGGCGTCCATAAAAAAAACGTTGCTTGGATGGCAGCAAATTTTCTCCAAAATCTCTAATGTACCTTTCAGCATTAATGGTGCCTTCACAGATGTTTAAGGTACCCATGCCATTGGCACGAACACAGCCACTTGCTTTTGAACTCTGCGTCCATAACAGACCGGGTGGCTCTTTTCCTCTTTGGCGCTGAGAACACGACGCCCACAATTTCCGAAAACTATTTGAAATATGGACTCGTCAGACCACCGAACACTTATCCACTTTGCATCAGTCCATCTTATATGAGCTCGGGCCCAGAAAAGCCAGCGGCGTTTGTTGCTTTCCGGCCTTGCCGCTTACATGCAGTGATTTCTCCAGATTCCCTTTTGATGATATTATGGACCGTAGATGACAAAATCCTTAAATTCTTTGAAATTGTACATTGAGAAACGTTGTCCTTAAACTGTTTGCCTATTTTCTCACACGCTTGTTCATAAAGCGGTGAACCTCGTCCCATTTTTGCTTGTGAACGACTGAGCAATTCAGGGAAGCTCGTTTTATACCCAATCATGGCACCCACCTGTTACCAATCAGCCTGAACACCCGAGGGATGTTGCAAACAGGTGTTTGATGAGCATTCCTCAACTTTAATGATTGTTTAATATTTGTTAAAACAATAAATGTTATTAATTCTTGCAAATCATTGTATTTTGCTTTTATTTATTTTTAACACAACGTCCCAACTTCATCAGAATTGCTAAACTGTGGTGACTGCAGTCTGTATTAAATGTCCCTCATATGAATAGAAAAATCTGCACGCGCAATAGTTTCCCTCTTTTATTAAAGGTGCATTGTGCCATTTAAAAAGGTCATATTAAAGCTTTTTCTACATCATGCATGCTCCACCAATGCCCAGATGACTACGAAGAGCCCTGACTGTTTTACTCTGACCGCACCTATCAGCTTTAATCTTCACTTTATAGTAGAGTGTGTGGACCCTCACACTCCACAGTTTATTTGGGGAGGGGAGGGGCGGAGTTTCTCTTACCTCATTTGAAGTCATGTCTTCGTTTGTCAACTGTGGAAGGTCGCTTTAAGATCGTGCACGTACTCGCACGCGCACCATGAACGAGAGTGACACAGATGCTGCAGTCACGCTTTGGGCCAGAGGTGGCAGTCGCGAGCAAAAAAAAAGTGACAAACTGCACAAAGATCCTTTAACTTGCATAGCGCTCATACTGGGCACATTATCAAAAGCATGTGTTCACATGGCGTTGCTAATGTGACAAATAAGGACTAGAAAGTACTCATACTTGTTTTCTTTGGAGGACCAAAACTGCCAAAATTCAAAATAAATGACTAAATAAATAAATAAATGACTACAAGTGAAAATAAAAACAGATATAAAAAAGGATAATTCAAAAATTATATCCAAAAATATAAATATGAATGAAAATAAACATGCGCCGAAAAATAATAATAAATATATATACATAAATAAATACATTTGTATTTAATTTTTGGATTATATGTTTTTTATATTAAATATATTAAATTTTAGTAATTTATTTATTAATTTAGACATTTAATTTAAAAACTGCAGGTGATCACGCTACTTGGCCTACCTGCGCTGCAGGGAATTCACGCGCATAACGGAACGTATGGTGTTCCACAGGGTTCAATGCTGGGGCCGCTCATTGACCAATGAAAGGCATCTTCCAACGGCGGAGTCCAACCCAAGACACGCTTAGGACCGCCCCCATATTTGAATAACATTTTATCCTGGCAGTATGGACCAAAATACATAAATGACTAAAAAAATGACTAAAATTGAAAATAAAAACGGAAATAAAAAGATATAATCCAAAATATAAATACAAATGTATTTATTTATGTATGTATATTTTTTTGTTTTTATTTTAATTTTTATTATGTATATATTATATATTATATATTATTTAGTAATTTATTTATTTTGAATTTTGGCAGTTTTCTTTCACATGTAAAGGATTAAAAGTAGATTGTCATCGGTAAAAAGACAAAACCTTGAAAAATCTACTTTAGTACAATAACAAATTATTTATACTTTATTATTTACTGCCACTGGAAAAAAACACCTCCCTGTTAAGGGTTGTAACATACTGTAAGTCGTGCACTTGGCTTGATTTTCACCTGAGTGGGTGATCACATTTGCATAAATCACTATGCTAGCATTTAGCAGTCAAAACCCAGCACCCCCATTCCATGTAACTATTCTACACACCAAAAATCTGAGCATAGTTGAATTAACTAAATGAATGAACTGAGGAATTAAAATGATCCCAAAACGCTCATTGTCCAACAACACACGAATTCACACCATTTATTCATCTGCCTGTTGTTTACATGTCATGGTCAATTTTGCAAACAGACCGTGTCGTCATATACAAATAAGTTCACACTGTGAGTAATAGAAAAGACAGTTCCATCACATTTGCTTATATTTACATCATGAGTTGCCCTTGCCTTCATTCACACTAAAGTGGGCACCATGCCCATGTTGCGGTGGTGTGCGTACGTTAAGGGAGCAGAGGCGTGCAGAGACGATGGGCCTGGAATGAGGTGGGGCGCGTAAGTCAGGAGAGTCGCGGGGCCGATGGCAAAGGGCCCGCCGTTGTCCTCTGCGGAATGCAACTGAGCGACCTCGCCGAACGACTCCAACATGGCTGCCTTCTTACTCTTCTTGTTCTTGTTGGACACTTTCCTGTTGCGAGTCTGAATGCCGTCTTTTTTCATAGTGAGGGGTCGGTTGACCTGGGAGGAGAATTTTGATTTGCGAGTCGCTATCGGTGAAAAAAACATCGCACGATCATCATGCGAATAACTCACATTGTGAAGTTTAAAGTAGAGTCCACAAGCGTTACACACAGGCTCGCCATTCGCATTGCGTCTCCACAGTGTCGTCGTGCTCGTGTGACAGTTGGCGCACTGTGTGCCTGCCCGCTTGCTGACTATCTGAAAAACAAAAACATTTTCTTTTTTTGTAGCATGAAAATCCCTTTCATTTTGTTCCACCACCACAAAAGTGCCCCTATTAGCATATAATAAATATATACCAGTCTTTTCTTGGGTCGGATCAGAGGTCTGTTCTGCCCATTCATCTTATGGTAAAGCCCGCAGGCGTTACACAGGTAGTGGCCTGTACCGTCACGGCGCCACAGGGGGGTTGCTGTTGCTCCGCAGTTGACGCACTCTCGGGCCTCTGTTCAAACAAAAAATTCCAATGTGAAATTCACATTCGAAAGTTTTTTTCTTGTAAAGCTAAGGTGACATTCTGGATGAGGTTCTACAACAGGTGTTACCAACTTTTTTCAAAGTGAAAGCTACTTCTTGGGTAAAGATTCATGTGAAGGCCTACCAGTTTGATACACACTTCTGAAAATAACACATTTGCTCATATTGTTCACTTATTGAAGGTTCACTCTATCGTGAATTTTTATTTGGGTCCATTTATGCTGCTATTTTTTTATCCTTTCTTTCATTCAACACAATCAATTTTTAAACAAAATATAGAATATTTGGTAAATTAAGAAAGGTGTACCACGATGAGTTAAATTATTTTTGATTCTTCTTAGAAAGTCAGAAAAGACCACATTTAGTAAGGCCAATGCGTGTGTCCCCCCCCCCCCCCCCCCCCCTCAGTGCATTGCAGAAAAAGTAGACAAACTAGTTAATTGAAGGCAATTAACTTCAACAAGGACGCTCATTAAGTATTAGCAGTTATTGAAGGGGGGGGGGGGGGATAATTGACCTCTCAAATTCACCTATTCAGAAATTCACCTATTGCGGGTGGACATGGAACGTATCATCCGCGAAAAGTGAGGGAACACTGAATGTGATATTTGTTTACGTGAAGACACTCATCAAACTCATGATTTCTCACAATAATTAGGAATGTCTATAAATCTCCGCAAATATTAACATTTTCAAATGATCACTTCTACAACATTCCTAGGAAATCACAATGTCCTATCACTGGTAGGTATTTTTAGAACTAGCAAAAAAAAAAAAAAAAAGAGTTCAACTTTGCTATTTGCAGCCCTTGACATGTTTTTTTTTAATGGACCACTACATATGCTAATAATAAAGTTAAACAGGTCCTGCATCAAAAGGTTATGGGTAAAAGGTAGAATATTGGAATATTTTTTTTTTTAATACGAATGGAACCAAGTTTAATGTACGATATTACATTATTTATTTATTTATTAATGTTAAATGTTGCAAGATAATCACTCAATTATTTAAATTGGATGACACACAAATGCTATTAACCATTTGTTTTATCACCATTTACATTAAGATGAGATTTCGTTTTTTTCCACTTAACTTAAAAGAGAATTGTTGAACCAATTTAAGACTAAAAAGAAAATTGTTGACCAACTTCATTAAATTGCTTCAATTGGTAACACACAATTGAATTAAGTTAATCCAAGTTAATATATTACGTTTAATGAATTATGAGGTCATTAAGTTTAACTAATAGAGTTAATTAAACTTAATATATAAATTTTGGATTAACTCAATTCAACCGTGTGTAACCATTTGAAGCAATTCAATTAATCTGGTCAACAATTCTCTTTTTAGAGTGTACACGGTGTTGAATTAGCTTTAGCATGTTTGGATTTTTCTGCCCCGATTTGAACAAGTTTGGTTGTGCCTGCTGTGCACAAATATTTGAATGACAATATCAAAGAGTTCTTATTTGAATGATAGTTTGTTATTGTGGTTGTTGTTTGCAATATTCTGGTTAACTCATTTATCTACGAGAGCTGTGAGTCAAATGATTAGAAACCTTTGAAAGGTGCAGGTACTGCAATGTAAACAACAACTGTGCCAATAATAACACTACAAAATTGATTTTCTTATGCTGTATAATGTTTTGGAGGGTCTCTGTACTGTACAATATGTGCCTTTTCTATTTCTAGAAGTGCTTGATTCAAGAGCTCGCTAGTTGTGCTGGACTAGAATTGCTTAACTTGGCCATGCAAATCATGCAGTTTGGATGCTGACTCCCATCACTCCAACTCAACTCTTAAAGCAACCGCCACGGTTTTCTACAGATGAAACCCAGTGGCAGCAGATACAATGAAAACAGTAGAGGTCCCAGCATTGAACCCTGTGGAACACCATGCGCGTGAATTCCCTGCAGCACAGGTAGGCCAAGTAGCGTGATCACCTGCAGCCACGCGGGGCATATCATCGTGAATCATTTGAGTCGGGTGTGTGTTTTGACCTGATTTGATCGAACCCAGGTTAAGATTAAGAACCACTGGTCTAAGTCTAATCATGTTGAATTGTGACTGATTTTGTTCTCACCTGGTGTGGATATTCTCATTTTGCTGCGAAGTTTCGGGGAGTACGCGGGGCTGATCCAGGCACCGGGGCTGGTGTAGTAGTTGGCTGCGGCGAACTCTTGAGGGCCCGTCATGTACGGACTATAAGGGCTCAGCGCGTGCGTATGCGAGTGGGACATCTGCGTGTACATGCTCCCGACTGCAGGGGCCAGATTTAGAAAACCGCTGCAGGACGTCGACCCCCCTAGTGGGCTCATACGCTCAGTCTTCAGGGCCTCCTGAGGCTGAGGGCTCTCCCGAAGTGGAGACGAGTATACATCCCTGCATGGGGTGAGAGAGGAGGAGATCCCCGAGTACAAAGAGGTGGGGAATGTGCTTTTGCTCAGAGGGCTACTGCTCCAGGTGCTGTCTGGAGGGTTGTAGGGTGAGCCCAGGGAGTGACCGGCAGGAGCGTCCAGCAACTGGAGGTTGCTGAGGAGACTCGGTGAGGAGAACACCTGGCGGGCTTTTGGACAGATAAACAGGTCATGTAAAGCCTTTTGGGTCATTTCAAAATTGGAGGACATTTTGTGTCTCATATGAAATTTTAAATCAACCTTCCACTAAATACAGAAACTTGAACTTGGTGTGTAAATTATAGAGTAGCCGTCCTGAGACTATATTAAACTGTATCTTATATTAAAATTAGGGCTGTCAGGCGATTACATTTTTTAATCTTAATTAATCGCATGACTTTAATAGTTAACTCATAATATATAATACAATTGAATTAAAACTTTTTTTAAAAGTACTTTACTGTGAAAAACGAGTGTGATATTGATTTGTGTTGAGGTCATTTTTCTGCCACTAGATGGCATAATTGCATTTGTAAGATGTGGGGTGTCAGGCGATTAAATGTTTTATTGTAATTAATCGCATGACTTTAATAGTTAACTCCCAATTAATCACACATGTTATACCTTGTTCTAAATGTACAATACAATGCAACATTTTCATACTCTTGTTAACATAAAATTGGAAAAAATGTTTAACTAATAGAAATATGGCTGCATCTTTTAGTCATTGATACAGTAATTTCTGAATCTATAAATACAATAAAATGTAACATTTTCATACTCTTGTTAACATAAAAAAAAAAATAATAATTAAACTAATAGAAATATGGCTGCATCTTTTAGTCATTGATACTGTAATTTCATAATATATAATAAAATTGAATTAAAACTAAAAATGATGTACTGTACTGTGAAAAACGAGTGCAATATTGATTTGTGTTGAGGTCATTTTTCTGCCACTAGATGGCATAATTGCATTTGTAAGACGTGGGGTGTCAGGCGACTACATTTTTTAATTGTAATTAATTGCATGACTTTAATAGTTAACTCCCAATTAATCACACATGTTATACCTTGTTCTAAATGTACAATACAATGCAACATTTTCATACTCTTGTTAACATAAAATTGGAAAAAATGTTTAACTAATAGAAATATGGCTGCATCTTTTAGTCATTGATACAGTAATTTCTGAATCTATAATACAATTGAATTAAAACTAAAAATGATGTACTGTACTGTGAAAAACGAGTGTGATTATTGATTTGTGTTGAGGTCATTTTTCTGCCACTAGAGGGCATAATTGCATTTGTAAGACGAGACAGCTCAGCACCTCTTTCTTTTCATAGAGCTATCTAATCTTTAACATGAAGTAACGTGAAATTCTCCACATTTAAACAATTGTAAAATACAACTTGACCCCAGTCTCCGCAAATATATGCATTGTTATTAAATTTATTACTGCTAAATTTTAACGTGGACCTACAGGCTTTCCAAGTAAGTAAATTGTGTCATTAAAGGAACTTTAAATTAACTCCAAATTAATGCACTAATTTGGACACCCCCAATTAAAATATATTTTTTAAAAAAAAATGTATCTAATGGGCCAGTTTTTCAAAAATGTTGATCCCAATTCTGAAATGACCCTTTTATCATACTGCGAAATGATTCAAAGGGTGTTTGGACACTGACCCGAGCTGTTCCTGTAGGTGGATGCCGTTCGATTCTGAGTCGGGCTGGAGAAAAAGGACGACAGGTTGGTGTAGTCCGTGTCCTGACTTGAAAAGAAGGCGTCTCCGTCTTCCACCGGAGGCAGCAGACCGGACTCAGACGAGAAGGCCGCCAGAGGATCTGAGCCCAGCAGTGATGAAGACACCCAGTGAGATGGCTCTGAAGAATCCTCCATGCTGCCTCACTGTACGTACAGAAGGTGCGAAAGTGAAAGTAAGTGGTCGTCCGTCTCTGCTTGTCCTGTGGTTGGTTCAGCCTGTAAACCACAGGTGTCAAACTAAAGGCCCGGGAGCCAGATCTTGGCCGCCACTTCATTGTTTGAGGTCAAGTCAAGTCAAGTCATCTTTATTCCACTAAAGCAACTAAATGATGTCTACCGGTACTTGAAGTTTCTTGCTAAATGAAATTGCCTTTTCATTTTAGCAGAATATAATACAACATTACAAGCATTTTTTTCCAACATCAAGTCACTTTCTTACTTTAATTCAGGGGTGTCAAACTCATATTATTAGCGCAAGGGCCGCATGGAGGAAAATATATTATCAAGTGGGCCGGATCGGTAAAATAATGGTATATAACTTAAAACAATTGCCGTCAATTATACGCAGATTTTCGCGATTTGTGGGCCAGCCCTAAATTACGGAGCTCAACTGTAATCATATTGTTCCCAAAAATAACACGAATGCAAATGGATATGTTTTGATTGTGACCGTCTGATTAATTGGTGATTCCAATTTTTTGTTTACTTGACAAAATGAATACGGCTGTCAGAAAGCTTCAGGCACGTATCCCATTTACAGAACTTGAAATTATATATATTATGTTCACTTAGGCCACAGTTTCCACTCAGCGATGATGTGAATGTTTGTCTTTATATGTGCCCTGTGATTGACTGTCTTTGACCCAAAGTCCCTGAACAAAATAAGCGCCATAGAAAATGGATGGATCAATGGACAAGTTTAATCCTTTAATGGGCAAAACAAATATTTTGTAACTTAAAATGGACTCACCTGATTCCGAGGCAGCAATTTCCCACCCAAAAGTTACATTATAGTCATTTTAACAGCAAATGTATAATGAAATAGTACCAGCCACTATCATCCTCATACATTATCATCGTTAAATAATGGTAATTGTTCAAGATGCAAAGTTAGCTCATACATTAGCTATGTTCTGTTTTGTAGTATTTTGAAGTGTCTGTTGAGGGTTTAATTTGATTTCATTATAATACATTAGTCATTGTTAGGGATGGGCATATACCAATACCAGGAATCAATATCAACATAACTTAGAAATGATAAGAAAATAAAATTGACACTAATTTCATTCAATTATAAGAAGAAAAAAAAAATTAGGATATAAAATTCTATCTTTAAAAATTATCTCTTGTCTTTTGGGGAAATGTTATTTATCAAAATCAAAAATACTAGTGGTATCGGCACTTTTTCACGGTATCGGTGACTACTCAAGAGTTGAGTATTGGTATCGGTCTGAAATAAAGTGATATCAGCCTCTGAATTTAAGCAATAAAGAATGTATTACTCCATGTAGAAGCGTACTTTTTTTTTTTAAATGCCGTTGGCACATAATGTTCAGTTGATGACTCGTGAGAGCATGAGACAGTTATATCTGATAAATTGACACTAGAAATATGTCAACAAGAAATGTGCCAATGTAATATAAATCATTGTGAGCCCATCAAAAGAGATGATATTCAAGAATTTCAACTAACTAAACTACACATGCATATTTGATATGATATGCAAATACTTTGATCAGCAGCCACTGCTGACAGTGAGTTGTGTGTCAGTTGGCTGACCTACCTTATGAGATGCAACCGCCGAACTGCAGGCTTCAAATGTTTAGGATGAAGTGAGTCCTGCCAGGTCGAGACTGCCACAACTTGACTGACCTTGACTAAAAAAGAAAAAAAGAAAAAAAAAAGGTTCTTCGACCAACAGTAACGTTTCGGGCCCACAAGTGTGTGGGAGGGACTGGGGGCAACTTTCAGAGAGAGAGACACACCCACCTCCCCCAAAAATCCACTATAGTCTTAATGTGTGGAATTAATACCTTAGAAGGAGTCTAAATGATATGCAAATATATTGATGCATTTTTTTTTTAAGGTTTCACCTTTTAGAGTTCTTTAAGTATTATGAATAAAAATAAAATAAAATACTGTGAATACTGAGAACACCAAAACGATACATCAGATCCAAACTTTATAAACAATCAATTCAATGATGGACACAAACGTGCAGATTATTGTGAGAAGTATGCAAGGGCATTTGGAATATTATATATACATGCCTCAGCCTAAATGCTCACAGTGACAGTGAATAAAACAAATATTATAAGTAGGTTACAAAGAATGATTTTTTGTGACATGGCGATGCAAAGCACTGCAGTGATGGCGAGAGATACGGTCTGATACGAACGCGGTCTGGATAGGCACAAGTCCACACTGTGGCCGCCATTTGATAGTCAAAGCAGCGCCGCCCCTCTCTTCTCTTTGTTCATTTACAGTTTTCAGGGAAATTAGGGGAACAAAAAGAAGAAAAGTTTGATGCTAAGTGTGGCAATTAAACCACACTGTTAAGTGAAGAGGTTAACAGGAGAAGAGAGAAATGTGGAGAAATATGACACACGGTTGTGACGCTCAGCTAAATCCCCACCTTTGAATGTTTGTCAAGGGAGGTGTGCAAAAGACAACAAAAATGGAAACAAAATGAGTCCCTTTTGGCAACTTTTGTGTCCCGTACAAGTTACTTGTACTTTTAATTTTGCTTGAAGCGAGAGAAAGTTGATCAAGTCCCCCACTGACATGTTCAGTTTTTTTTTTGTGCTAATTTCTTAATCAATAACAGACACTTTGTTTAAGTCAACATGCTCTAATTTAGTTCGTTTTTAGCAAGAAATTAGCAGCAAGCGTTTTTCCCAAAGCCTCGGCGTGTTCATAGATGTTACATGGAATTGATAGTCGTTTCTTAACTTTCTTGTCTAACTCTTCTTGCCCAACTAAAAGTAGACGTAAACCAATAACACACAGTGGTTCTTGTTCAAATAAAGTTAACTGTTAAAATTTTTTTAAAGTTACGCGGCTATTCCACTTTACAAAGAGACTAGCGTTCTCCGAAACAGACAATTTGACTAACTACCGCGTAGTTTTGTCCTAGCATAAAACATAGCTCTCGTTAGCATATTAGCACTGTATCAATTCTCATTGGAATTAGCACAAAACGGCAGGGAAACAACTCCAGTTCACAATCGTATCTGTCCACAAGGCACAAAATGAAACCTTTGTCGATCTGACTTGGTCGTTTCTGTAATCCGGATGCTATCTTGCAATATGCCAGCTGAATTACACACTGTTAACATCTTAGCAACAGTCATTAAAAATTGAACCATTTTGTTGAGGCCAAACTTGAAAATAGTTCACAAGGCAAGCAAGAATTCCCAATACAGCATTCACAAATTTCAGACTTGTAACAGAAACAGTCTGTGTGAATTCTTCTTCTTCTCAATTTTATTATTATTATTATTATTATTATTATTATTATTATTATTATTATTATTATTATTATTATTATTATTATTATTATTATTATTATTATTATTATTATTATTATTATCAGATGTTCAAAATTACAGGAATCAACATTCTTAACATTGACTATTTGTACTTTTTATGTACTTTTTTTATGTGTGTGTGTTTGAGTATTATTATGAAATATATAGCATACACACTGTATATATGTTATACGCATTGCTCCTCATCCGCAATATAATAACTTGCACAGCCTTATTGTTAATAAAATCTAAGACAATGGTTGTATAGAATTATTTTTTCTTTGCTAAGATAATTACGCTCAATTTTGATTGTCACTGTATAACAATTATTCATTTTAGATTTTACGTTTATTATTATGATGTGTTAAAAACGGTTATATCTATCTGTCTTCTGTATGTTTGATGACTTGTATCTTGTACAGACAAGCTACAGCATACCTTGACCTAATTACTAAAACAATATTGAAAGGTGGCAGAATAATCAGAGGGTTAATTGTGTTTTTGTGCCTATGCATATAACCCTTACTAGACTTCCATTTACGGGACGATGGTGTTCATATGTTTTGGTACAAGTGTGAGTGCAGTGATGAGCATGTGTGAGTGAGATGAGCCCAACTGGGCAGGGATGTGGCTTGCGCTGCTGAGCGAGTGGGCTGCTCCGCTTAGATAAGTGCTTATCAAGATGGAAGGAGGAGGCCTGCAGGACTCAACGCTGTCATACACTCACACCCGCGTACACACAAGACAGCGGCCGCACTTTCGCATACAGTGCAAGCAAATACAAGTATGGCACTCATTTATTGGAATACAACACAGAAATGGTTTTAATTAACAAAGTATCATCACTTTTGGACATTATTAGTACATTAAGTGGGATGGCACTCATTTGCTGTCAGTAGTAAATTCAGAGGACTGACCAACAATTCCCAGGAAATCAACTTGTGTGTAGGCAGTGCTCTTATCTCTGCCACACAGGGCCTACTGGGACAGTGTATACACGCACACACATACAAACACACACAAACTCAACTTTGCCACTTCTGGCTCCTTGGGTCTTTATTATTTGTCCTTTCAAAAAGCAAGTAAACCTGCTTTTCCAAAATCTTGAGCAAGCATTTACTCGAATACTTCGAGCCTTTGAGAGCATTTGATACTGTAAACCATGATATATTGATTAGTAAATTGGAGCATTGCGGTATTAGGGTAAATCTAAAAGGATAAAAACGAATTATAGCTAAATCTAAAAATAGAAGGTGTAGATATAGAAAGAGTAAATGAGATTAAATTCCTGGTGGTAATTGTTGACAATAAAATTTGCTGGAAACCACACATTAACTCCTCCGACTTGTTTTCCTTCTTTCCTTATCCATCCAATGATATGCCTTAGCAATTGCACATATATGCAAATTAGCATATTTTCTTTGGTAATGTACAATTAACATATCAATGCAGTGTTTTTGACATAATTTAAAATTATTCATTTATCCACTTACTAACTACCCATGATGAAGAGCCTTAGCTAAATCAAACACACAAACTCGTAGCTCATGGAGATACGTAGACATTGGTTTCTTTCTTGTCATTTGTGAACTCGAAAACTTCCTTCTGCACCACTCACTCACCCTTTTGAGTAAAACCACCAAAAGCAAAAGTTATAGGCTACTGTTCTGAGGTCTGGGGTTTGCTGCTGCCTTTCTCTGCCTATGTGATGTGCTCCCAGGCTACAGGTGGAGGGAGAGGGAGATTGGAGCGTTTTACAGTGTGTACTGTAAAGCATCATCTCGCGACCAGATATTTGGAGTTTTCTTTTTTTTTCCTTAACATTGATTTGACAGAGAAGCTGTGCCAGAGCAGGTATGCACCCATTGATGTTTGCGGAGTTCCGTTCATAGGTATCTTTTTTTTTTTTAGGTACTGTAAATCGGATCATTCACGCTGAAAAGCCAGCATCATTCTATCACGTTTAGCATCAATGTTTTTTTGTTATTTTAAGTGATGTTCAACTTGAGTCGCTAAAAAACATCACCCAGACTGGTGCATATTATTGTTGTTGCTTTTAGGAGCGAGGGAGACAGAGACTGAAAGAAAGAATCCAAGTCCGTCTGTTTACCATGTTTATTTATTTTTTTATTTGATGATAAAAGATACATTACTCCCTACAGTACAAAAAAACACACATTTGAAAATACAGGACATTTCCAGGTAACTTGCGATCGGCCGAAAGAGAAACTCGCAACGACTGCCAATTCTGAGAGCACCACTCGTGGAGGGAAAAGTTCAGACACATCTCGGCACTGCTGATGGTGACATATCTAACAAGGGTGCAAAAAGAGTGACCCTGAAAAGGTACTGAGGAACGAAAGGACACACTTGTATACCACGTGAAGAGAGGAACAAACTTATTAAATGTTTTTTTTTGTTTTTGTTTCGTTTTTCCTTGTAGAACCTTCAGCGTATGATCTAACTTAAGGCATCACTACCAAAATACACTGCTTTTGCATGCATGTCTAGTTTTGTTAAACGGACACACTGACACGCACAAAAAATAAGAATGCATATGAAGAGAAAGTTCAGCCAGAGAAAGAAACCGAGCGAACCCACAAACGGTAGCTTAGATGCGAGCCGAGAGAAAAGGTGACACGTGGCCATTATCATCGTAACAGAGATGCTAAAACAGACACGTGCAGTGGGACGACACGTCCCAGTCCAAGTTCGGTATTGTATTGTACCGTAGTGGGATTCTGACTCCCACACGCAGAATCGGCTGGACACAAGCAAATCGAAAACAATCAGGGAGACTATATATATCTTTGTTATATATAATTTTTCTTTTATAGTAAATACACAAAAGGCAATGAAGAGATGACCAATATGTAAAAAGTTTGTCACAGGTAATTATATAAAAGGCCAACGTGATTTTTTTTTTTTTAATTCTTGCTCCATGAACGAAGTAATTTACAAGTGAGTACACTCTGGCTCTGCAAGCTCGCCTGATCAAGACAACCTCATTCAAAGTCACACAAGTTTGCACCTCGCTGTTGCACACGCCACCTGCAGTTCCAAACACAAATAAGTCGTGGAAGGGAAAAACAAAATTAAAATTTATTAAATGGATTCACATACATCAATAGGGTATGGGGAATATGACTACTAATATAATTTGACATTCTACAAAAAAAAAGATGAAGAGGTGAAATACCACATTCATGAGCAAAAAGCAAGCGACAACTGAATGGGATGTCGTCGGGGGGGGGGGGGGGGGGAGGGGGGGTGACTCCCGTGAAACTCCATGTTTGGCAAACGAAGCAAAACACAAGCATTGAGAAAGTTGCAGTAAACAAAGTAAAATCTCTCCCTGGGTCCACTTAAAGTTCCCTTCAGTCCTAAAACCTCTGCAGTGCTACTTGGAACAAATGCATACAAAAGTCTCGCTCTTTCCTTCCCATCTGTTAACAACATACAACCAACTGAATGACAACTTTTAAAAATATAGTGGCAACTTCAACATGGCCACCCATCTGCCCACAAACAAACTATTGGGGGAAGGGATAAACAATAGAAAGAAAGAAAAAAGGTAATGCACACAACATACACACAAATGGTGGTGGGGGAGGAATTTAAAAAAATACAAAAATAAACTACACAAAAAGATTTGCACCATCGCTTGCTAATTTTTGGGGAAGATTTTTGCAATGTGTGTGCGTGTGCTGCAAGTCTCAGTCGAAGCAAAGTTCAAGGTCGATTCTCTACAAATGTTCCTTTTTTTTCTTTTTTCTTTTTATAAACCACATCCAGATGTTGCCAGTCCTCATATTGGGGTGAAAAGCACAGTGATGACATTGCCCGGAGTCCCGAAGCATTTCAACTGTTCAGAATTGGGTCTTGATGAAGCAATTTAGAGCAAAAAAGAAAGGAAAAAAAAATAATGTCCCCTCATTAAGGACAAGTGCTTTATTTGATTACATACCGATTTTTCCTCTCATCTAATGTAATGCCTCCACAACCTTGTTCCATCACTGTACATTTTTATGTAGTCTCTGTCGACATCCCCCAGGATTCACAAAAGACCAAAAAAAAAAAAAAAAGTAACATAGCACTCAGTCTGGCTCCCAGTTTGTGAAAGATGTAAATGCTTCTCTACACTGCTAAACTACTGAAACAAGCCCCCAAAAAAGCAAGTGTTAAAATGGCGGAAGGGGATTTGACTGAAAAAGATCATGTGCTTCTAAGTTTATGTCGCTCTACAAATATCACGGCCAACAGAACATGGACGAAAGAGGGTTTTTTTATCTACAGAAACATCTCTCAGATTGACTTTCATCTCGGCTTCATTCGGGTCTTCTGCCTCCATTGCGGTCTGGTCTGAGACTTGAGGGTGGAGGAGGATGTGATTAGGTCGACATTGAAGATGAAGAGGTCTTCCTGATAAAAAGGACAGCAAGTAGGAAAAGGACAAAAGGGGGAGGGATCTGTGGGCAACCTTCACTGGTCCGTCCTTGCTTTCTTTGGACCAGTAGTCTTACTGCAGGAACACACAAAGGCAGAAGAAAGTACAACAAGTTTCAATGTCAAGTCCTGCTCGCACTACGGAAGCTCAAATTTAAGTACTTACGCATCAGGAGAGGTGCCTGGTCTTTTGGCTGCCGGTTTTGCAGAGGCACCGTCTTTGCCAGATTCTGCAAAGCAAAATGTTGCTTAAAATATCATCTCGTTATCACATGGAAGCATTCGTCTGTGAAATGTGGTTCTCACCCTGCAGCCATCGAACTTGAGTGGCGGGACCGTAGCCTTTCTCATTTCGGGCAGCGATGCGGAAGATGATGGCCGGCTTGGTGGTGTAGTCGATGTGGGCGTTGGACAGGCTGGAAGACTGCACCAGGCAAGAGGGGTTGGGTCCACAGTACACGCGCATAAACGCCAGCTGGGCCGGGGTGGAGGCCTTGGCCTCGGCCGTCTGGTTGCTCTGGATGGCCAGGTACACGGAATACTCGATGATCTTCCCCGACGTCACGGAGGGAGGCTCCCAGGTCAGGTGAGCGCCATCGGGGCTCTGATTGACACATGACAGTTGGAGTGTTATATACTTTTAGGAAACAAAACACAGCCAAACTATGAAAAGTTTCAGACTTTGAAAATTCCAGAAATTGTGCAACCCAAGTTACAGTTGGACTCCGCTTTACCTTGCTGATTTTGATGGCGCATGGCGCGCCAGGGAATCCAGGCAGGCAAGTCTTAAAAGCTGAGATTTCTGAGAAGGCCCCACGGCCACAAGCATTGATGCCAGCTACACGGAACTTGTACGCCGTCCCGGGTTGAAGCTCCATTTTCTTCATCTGGCTGTAGTCTGGAATGACTCCGGAATCATCCTAATGGAAACAAGATAAACAGGTGTGAATAACACTTCATAAGACATTGAAGCATAAAAGTGAGATGCTTACATCTCCTTGAGAATCATCTGTTGGTACATAGAAGTGAGTGACAACCATATTTGTCACTTTGACAATTCCAACATCAAACCATTGGTTCTCTTTCTTGACAGCAGGCTTCACGGGGGTCGGCTGCGGGGCTTGCTTCTATGCACAAACAAAACGATACACATTCAGTCAATGATTGCATTCTCCCCAAGAAAAGTCAGCAAGACTCACCTGTCCCTCAATGCCATTGGCTACTTCAGCTAGTGCAGCTGCTGCTTGCAGCTTGGCTGGACTGGCCACAGACACAATCGGTGCAAATGTACTCGAAGGAGCGAGTGCTGTGGATAATAGCAGCAAGACAGGAAACGTTTAAAAAAATAAAATAAAATTCCAGGTACCAAGTTAGACGTAGTTAGCCACCGCTAAGTCATACCAATACAGTAACCACACATTGGGTTTTACAATAATATTGAACTACATTTAAAAAATTTCTAACGATGCCAACGCCTCTCAAATATACACTCTCCTTTATTCTCACTTTCAAAGGCATAAAATGGGTGAGAATAAATAAATAACACTCTTTGTATGAATAAAATATAGTTACAGCAGCCATGGAAATCTGCTTTTTCCTTGACAATAGCGCAATTTAAATTTGTGGCTCAAAAAAAAAAAACATGACATTTCAAAGAGTATTGTTTCCTGATAAGAACACCAGAGGGCAGCATTTTCTGTTTGCGGTGTTCAGTCACGATTGCCCAGTTTGGTGGCGTCGCTCGGTGTGTGGCGGGACTTACTCTCAGCCGTGGTGCGAGGCAGTAAGGAGGCCACTGCGCTTGTTACTGCAGCCGCCATCTCGCTGTGTCCATTGCTCTCCACAGAGGGGTCGTTGAGGCTGTCGGCGGGAGCGAGGCCCTCGGTGGGCATGCTTGTGTCTACAGCGCCCTGCTGGGCGGCGGCCTGGGCCTCCTGAAGCTGTTGCTGCTGCTGGACCAGCGCTGCAAGCTCTTGCTGTGTCAGCATGATGGGGATGGTGGTGGTTTGCTGGCCCTCTCCGGATGTGTCACCTTCATCTGTACAAAAACAATGTGTGCCGGTATCTTTAGACGGGCACATTTGTAGTGTGGCTGGTCTTAATAAACAAAACGCACTCATGACAGCTTGCTGGGCAGCCTGGAGGACAGCTTGTATGGCCAGGGCCTGAGCTTCTTCGGTAGCTGCTGCCTGAGCAGCAGCCTCTGCTGCAGCTGTGACAGCTAGCTCCTCGTCCGATAGCCCTGTTACCATTAGCGTGGCTCCCTGGCCCTCAGACATGAGCTCCGACGGCAGGTTCAAGGCTGTGGCTGTGGCTACTGCTGCGTCTCCCTGATAAAAACACAGTCACCATATAGTGTCAAAAGACCGCTACTAAAGCAACAATATTTTTCTTTTGCTGGTTATTAGCATAAGTAGCATTTGTAAGTGTAAAGAAAAGTTCCAGGACTAGTGTCACAAAAACTCAAACTACAAGTTTTCCACTTCAGTGTGGGCCAGACAATCAACCAGCATGTCACAAAAAGATCCTGCACTGTTTGCATTGTTTAGTGTGCGAGAACGTTTAAGAGTTGTGGCAGGACAACTTGAGTCTCCACCATGACAAAACACCCCCCACCCCACTTCTTAAGCACAAGGGGACCAGTTTTTTTATGTTTTTACTGTTTCTACAAGGCCAAATCTGGAGCTGTACGCTTTGAGTGTAGTACCACCTTCAGGGCTTAAAGTAAAAAAAAAAAAAAAAATCCTGAGCCTGAACTTTTTCCGGGGAGCGGTGGTGGAGTTTCCATATTTATTGTTCGACCGACATCAAGCCATTACTATTTGATTAGTCGCCGTGGATGGACTGGGAATTTGGAAAACTCATGAAATTCCCGATGGCCAGTCCTCCCCAAGTGTCAGGTCATCTCTTTCAATATCCATTTATATTATGTATAGTAGAGTATAGCACTGCGGGTTGCAGTCACCTCTCGTGCTGCAGCTTTAGAATATTTTGGTATTCAAATATCCTATTGAATAATCAGGTATTTGGATTTTTATTTTTATTTTTAATCGTTGAAAGAACAATTATGAATACAGAAGACATTAAAAATATATTTCCACTTAATGATTGACCAACTTTCATTTCTAGATAATCAACAATTTTTTTTTATTTTATGTAAATTTAAATTGTGCTTAACAAGCAAATTTTTTTCCTCTCTAGAAAGTTAGGGAGATTTTCGACAAATCTCTTCCCATGAATTTTGGAATGACCTTCCATTAAATATTTGGCAACCTCCCTCTCTACCCACTCTTAAAACACATCTTTGTCCTTTGGCGTTTGTTCCAATGTTTTATGGTGCCTGTTGTATTTTGATATGAATTCATTGTTGTTTATTTTCTTACCCACTTGTTATTTTATTTACTTATTCATTTACCCACTTACGATATTTATTCATTTTTTTGTTTTTGTTTTTACCAGTCTTTATTCCATGACTGATTTTTACTCCATGTACAGCACTTTGTATGAAATGAAATTCCGAGTTGAGTAGTTTTTAGTCTGTGAGACAAAGTGACGTCAGAACCACAGTTGTGATTTTTCTGACCATCAACTGTACAATTGAGTGAGCTCAGTTTTTTAAACTGATCTCTAGGTACGGCAACTTTGTCTGGCTGTCAGCATCAAAGTGTGCAATTATCACATTGATTAGACTGCCTTTGAAAAGTAATCCGATGGCTTTAGCTGCAGCCGCTAGTTCCGTTAGCACGCCAACACTGTAGACGCCCTTAACACTAGCAACAGGCACAGTGCAATACAATGTCAGCGTAATTAAGTCTTCTTTTAGTGCCCTTAATTGGCGATCTAACGTGATTTCAGGACAACGTTGTTTTGTTGACTTTTGTTGCAATATGAACGGCAGACACACGTTGCAAGACAAGTCAAGTCATCTGTTGTGCCGTGTCAGGCAAAAGACTCCCGTGAAAAACTTCAAAATAAAAGCGTTCATTGGTATTGCGCTCCACATATTACTTGGTATGGGAAGGTTTATTTTGAAGATGGTCTTCTCTCAGCATTAGCGGTGTTTTGCCAGGCATGTCGTATATTCCCCATAATGTTAACTGTTTACTTTGCTGGATTTATCATTGCGCTGTTTCAATACAAGACCTACTCCGCTTTTGATTGGCTAGTGGCTCTTACGCCAAAAACCCGGCACTGTGCCGGAGTACTTTAAGCCCTCACAACATGCCTGGAGGCAGTAAGAGGTCTATTGGCAGAGAATTGAAGCAAAAAGAAGGCCAATGAGGTCTCCAACTTACTCCAGTTTACACAAGTATCACAAAGTCAGGTTTTTGTTTTGACAGTTGACACCAAATGAAAATATTTATTTTTATGGTTCATTTGAGTAAAAAAAAAAAAGCAGAACATTTTCATGTTCAAACTAATTAATTAAGTGAAATAAAATTATTTTCATTTAATAATTGATTGTGTCATGTTCTAATTTTGGAGAATCGTTAACATAAAAAATTATGACAAAAAAGTTTGGGGCGACACAAGCCCGAAAAGGTTGGCAACTAACACAATGTACTTACTTCTGCCTGAGCTTCCATAGGAGTGGCTTCCTCCTCTGCAGGTGCAGCCTCTGCTGATGGAGTTGCTTCAGTCTGCATGGGTTCTTCAGTGGAGCTGGCTTCAGTGCTCACCCCCTCTGTGATTGATGAGATCGACTGGACGAAAAGGCAAACACAAAAATACTCAATGTCAAAAATCTAACTCAATTTGACCTGTTAACAACAGTCAGTCTGAGATGGCCAAGTTATTCTTACAGGTACGGATGGGCCAGGGGCAGGCGTGGACTGAGTGACAGTCGTGATGGCCCTGCCTTGGGTGGTGGTAACAGGTGCTGCCGTGGAAGAGGCTTCTTCAGTGCTGCTGGTGCCTTCGGTTACATCATCTGTCTGCTGAGCTGCTGATGCCCAAAGACACGAGTTATAGTTTCAGTAAAACCAAAAGCTAATCACATTCAGCATTTTCATTGCTCCAATTTACAGCTAAAAATGCATTAAATATATTCATCTAGACTGATTTACATGCGGTGGAAACACCATTTACCTGTGCCTTCTCCTGCCTCAAAACTGCTTGTGGCAGTGGTGGCTGTGTTGGTGGTGCCGGTCTCGTGTGTTTCGCAAGGTGGGTTGGAGCAAACTCTTTGAACGGCACCAGATGTTGAGCTAGTCTGGTCTCCTCCCATGTTGGAGGTGGCGGTCGATGGCGTGTTAGTTGTCCCTGTCTCGTGGGTTTCACATGGTGGATTGGAGCAAACACTCTGCACCGTGCCAATCTGGCCTTCACTCATGTTGGAGGACGCCTGGGTGGATGTGTTGGTGGTGCCGGTCACGTGAGTCTCACAAGGAGGATTGGAGCACACTTGCTGGATTCCTCCCATGCTAGCTGACGCAGTGGTTGCCGTGTTGGTTGTCCCCGTTTCATGGGTCTCACATGGCGGGTTAGAGCACACAAGAAGAGCGGGCATATTTGATGACGCCGTTGTAGCTGTGTTGGTGGTTCCTGTTTCGTGGGTCTCGCAAGGAGGGTTTGAGCAGACCTGTCCTGCTCCAATTGTAGCAGAGGAGGTGGTGGCTGTGGTGGTGGTTCCCGTTTCGTGGGTTTCACAGGGTGGATTGGAGCAAACTTGCCCTGCGCCCATGGTGGCAGATGACGTTGTGGCTGTGTTAGTAGTTCCTGTATCATGTGTCTCACAAGGCGGGTTAGAGCAGACCAATGTTACAGTCCCGGCCCCATCGCCAGCAACTCCAGCCTCAGAGGAGCTGGGCTGCTCAGAGGTGGGTGAAGCCAGGATCGATACTGGTAGATCCTGCACTGGCTGCGCTTCTACACCACTGGGAGTTGTGATCAGTGTAACCTGCGTGGGCTGGTTCTGGGATGAGGGAAGCAGAGGAAACAGTTAAGTATAAAAAATAATAATAAAAAAAACAGAGAGAGAGAGAGAGAGAGAGAGAGAGAATCGTAGTCGGAACTGAACTGAGTAAGTGACCTCCCAATGTCATAACTAAAAACAAGAAACAGTATTTCACCTGCACTGTGATGGTGGACGAGGGCAGTGCGGTTGCAGATGCTAAGGTTGTCTGGGCAGCAGACACAGTTATCGCAGGCGAACTGATGACCTGACTGGACAGGGTAGCAATGGTCCCCAATGTGGTAATGGGAGTAACCAGAGAAGCGTTAGCAGTGTTCACTGCGCCACCTGCCAGGCTTGTGGAGACTGTACCAGTCACGGTGCCAAGTGAGGTGACACCTAAAAATATGAGACAAAATAAAATGTGATTGTGATGAAGAGGCTATACCCCAAACATTTAAATAATTTCACTTATTTTCATACCAGTTGTTCCCTTGACAACCAGGGTTGTGACAGTGGGTTTAACGGCAGATACCGTCACCGGCGTAACAAGTCGAACGCCACCAACTGTACTCATGGGTAGAGTGCGCAAAATAGTCCCTGGCTGCCCTGGAGCACCTTTCAAAACAACCTACCGACAAGATTTGGGGTGAGTCATGTACATACAAAGCAAAACAAAACACCAGCTAATGTTATATCAAGTCGATGTGTGTACCTGTGTCAATCCTTGTTGGCCAGCTGCCGTTCCGAGCTTGGGCACTGCAGTGATAATTTTGCCAGGCGTGCCAGTGGTCATCACCTTAGTTGTAAGGATTGTAATTGGCGTTTTCATTCCAGTATTGCTTGTTACACCTACAGAAACCACAGTAATGTGTTACATCAAGTTTTAAGACTGCTGTTGGTTGTATTTGTTTATAACTCCAGTGCTTTGACAAAATTCATTAGTCAAAATGCATTTACAATAAATTATGCAACTGAATTGTTAGACATTTCTAGAAAGAACAGTCAAAGGAAACAATCGTGACCGTCTTTGTGGCATGCAATGAACTAAATAAGGCGGGGGGGGGGGGGGGGCTCTCGTATGAACACATACATTATTTAATTGTGCTGGTTTAAGTGTTTTCAGAAGAGATGAGATGAACATAACCATCTTAAAGTGGTTTGCGCTAAATTCTAAACATTTAAGTGTTGGGAAAAGTGAATGCAAAAAAGTCATGGCGCTCAGACCTGTCTGTCCAGACTGGCCCATAATGGCCGACATTGGGATGGTTTTAATAATAGTAGGGCCCTGTTTTGCGGCATTTGAAGAGACGCCACTGATGTTAAGGATTGTGGGCTTGTTTCCGGCACCCCCAGCCTGGGAGGTGGTAATGATTGTTGCAGGCTTTCCATCCGCAGAGGTCACCAGCTTCAGAATGGTGCCAGCTGGCAGGGGACCTTTTGTCTGGGAGCGACAGGGAAAGTTTTATGCAAAATATCTGAAGAGACATTTTATGCCTACATAAGGGGTACGACATATATTAACTTCTACCTGAATTAATTGGGTGAGCGGGTTAGAGGCACCCTGGCCTGTAACAGCTGTCTGCACTGGTTTGGTTTGAACCACAGACATCATCTTACCAAGGTTGGAGATCTGCCGACATAAAGAGAGGGACTGAAATCATGGCATCTTAACTCAGTTATGATAATAAATAATATCATAGATCATTGTTGGCAACACCCCCGCCCCAAGTGCTAAAACGACTTCATTTTCACCTGATGAAGCAATGGGGTAAAACATACCACTCAGCAGCTTTTTATAAAATACCATTTAGAAAGCATATGATCTCCCTCAGTCAAACATATGAAACAGTGTTCCAGGCATTTTGTCAATTTAGGCATTTGTGAAGTAACTTCCTTAAAACTTAAAAATTGGAAAAGCAATTATCTTTTTATGTTTGTCCGTACAAACAATCACTAATTGAAACATTATTAATAATACCCGTTCCCAATTTGGAGGAATCCATTTTTCTCACCAGAGTTCCACCACTGCCCATGGTGAGGGGACTCTTCACCAAGGCAATGGTTTTGGTAACTCCTCCCATCACAGTGGTTACCACCTGGGCCTGCTGAGCCACAGTGACCGCACCAGACTTGTGCACAGTGATGATGGGCCTGGTGGTAGTAGAGGGGGAGGATGATCCAGCTGTGCCCACCTGAGCTGCAGCAGTCTTCAGCATGCGTGTTGCTGGATTGCTGACCTGTATGTACAAAACGAAGTCAACACCTTGCTCAAGACTGCTACATCTACTTGTAGAAATTATTTCTCTCTCTCGATACGTACCATGACTGGGGAAGCAACTTTCATTGTGGTTGTGCCAGGGGAAACGGCTACTGTTTTGAGAATTGTGGCACCTGCAGGAACATTGAGCAATGTTCCAGCAGAGGCTGGCGGAATCTTCTGTGTTGCTGCAGCTGCAGCGGCTAATGCTGCCATGCCACTCATCTGAGGGCTACTTCCAATTGGCTGGAATCAGAAGAAGATTGAGATAATTGCTCATTTGACCACACGATTGTCATAAACTCATCTGATGTGCATATGTGGTCATACCGAGCCTTGTGTGGCCTGGGCAGGCACAACCATTCTGACACCAGGAGGAAGGGATGTCACAGTGACTGGAGATTTCCCAGGCTGGCTTGGGCGGACTGTGACAACAGAGGCACCTGTAGCAGATTGCTGAGTAGCAACCTTCAACACAGCTGTAAAAATTGATAAAGAAGTAGTAAGACTTTTTGCACTGCACATGAATTACGCTTCCCGTGGGAGCAAAAAAAAAAAGGGGGGGGGGGGCATCAGATAGTAATACCAGCTTGTTGCAGAGCATGTGGGGAGGGGGCTGCAGCAGCCAGAGCGGGACCCTTAGGAGAGTTCACAGGTTGTGAGGGGATTGAACTCATGACTGGCGAGGCTGCAGCTGGTGTTGCAGGGATGTCGTATTTCTGCAGCTGCAACAAGTATGTGTCCGCAGTGGAAACTGCACCCCAGCTTACTTCAAGGGAGTTTGTATTGGCACGGACCAATTGAACCCGAGCAGGGGCATGCGGCCGCTCTGGTGGTGTGAAGTACAAAATAAAATAATAAATCATCGTTTTGAGTGATGGTAAGATGATGAAAAGAAAAAAGAAAACACACATACCGGTTTCTAGGTACCAGAGGTCTTTACAACAGACCTGGTTGTTCCATGCTTTACGGTATCCATCACGGCCGCTCCATACATACAATCTGGAATTGATAGCCACAGCACAGTGGCCAGCACGGGCCCTGGGAATGTTGTCTTCAAGGGTGTCCATCAACACAGTCTCCCAGCACATGGCATCTAAAGAAAAACAATCAAGAATCTTGCATCCAGTGTACTTTTTTTTTCTTTACTGAAAATATAAATGCAGTCAGACCTACCAAGATTTAAGCAGGCCAGGGTGTTTGTGCACTTCCACTCTTTTTCATGTGTGGCCACTTTGACATCATCCATTACCAAAGGAACCCATCCACCAAACACATACATCCTGCACAGTAAATGCAATCACAATGAGACGTTTGGCAATATGACATGTTAGGCTGGTAAATTGAAAAGAAATGAATTGAAACAAAAAAGTGGGTGCAAGGAAGGAGCAGTAGTTGTCTCACTTATTTGTGATGGTAGTGGCAGAGTGTAGACTCCTAGGAAGTGGCGCAGTGCCGCTCACTGATGGTTTGTTCCATGTTAAGGTATCTGGAGTTAATGGCAAAGTAGTTAGTGTAACGCTACCAACATTAATCTCTATACTCATTTAACTGTCATCTACCATTCTTCCAAGTACTTTTACATTAAAAAGTATAAACCTACCAATATCAAGAGTCCATAGATCTCCAAGACGACATCCACTCATCCCCCCATAGATGATCAGGCGCGATTTTCTACTCGTCTTTTCTGTGTAAACCACCGCAGTGTGGCTCTCACGAGGAGGAGGCAGGACTCCATATGTGATTGGAATATCCCATGCGACAACGCTAGACCCGGCACGAAGCTCGAGTATGTACAAATCATTCAGGTATCTGGGGAAAAAGGACCCCACCCCACATTAGTCACGGTCATTTTGCACACGAACAACACACAAACACATTGCTGACACTACCTGGGAATGTTGTTTTTTGGGTCCTCGCTGTCATTGGCAAGTCCGCCAAACAAGTAGCATTTGTTTCCCACCAGGGAAAAACTGTGACCAAGACGTGGACAGGGCGGTGGGCCATTTTTAGGGTTTTTTGCTTTTAACTTTTTCCATTCCCATCTGCTGGCCTAAAACATAAACAAAGACCAGAATAATACCGAAGGCAACAACTTGACCTCAACTCCATTTCCAGTCCCCAAAATGTATTTGAGCAGTAGTATAAGAGTGAGACTTTCAGCAAGCATAATAAACCATCAAGTCGATTAGATACACAGATTTTTTTACACTAATGTAGACATTAAGTGGGCTAAATATAAGCTAAAATTCAACCAGTGAGATAGAAAGACGATACTATTGGGTATTATAACATCAAAATTCAAGAAAACAAACACATCTGGGGGGATTGTAGAATGTTTTTTTTAACCAAATGGAGGTCGTGATGACAAAACTCACCTGTAGTTCATAGAGATCATTGCTGTACTTTCCATATTCCACCATACCACCAAACACCAGCAATCTTGTGCCATCACACACAAAGCCATAAGCAGCACAGCCGGGTGGAATGTCACCACGAACAGCAGGGATAAACCACTGGTTTGTTGCTAGGAATTACAAAAACACTGCATCACAATAGAATACTGTACTGCAGTTTTAACAAGGACATTCTATTCAGTAACATTATGAGCATACAAATGAAATATTTTTTTATTTTCATCAACATTTTCAGTATGTTTCATATTCAACAAAACAATCTAGATAATCAAGGAGGATACATAGAAAACAAGCTCAACAACTGCTCATTTTTGCAAGAGCTCGAAATGAAAATCATCCATTTTATTTGAGCCCGCCTTTTTTAATAGGCAATACGCACCTTAGTCCAACAGGGGGCGATACATACATATATTTGAATACGTTCGGGCCTGCTGCAGCCTGTACCCCAGTATCCCGCTGTACACATTATGTATTTTACTAAAGTTTTCGTCCCATCTACTTTATTAATGATAGAGTATAAAAAAAAAGAGGAAAAAAAGTGGTTCATTTTGTAAACGCGCATATTCACAGAGACAAGTTATAAGTGAAAATTGAACCTTACCAGTATTGTAGACATGCAATTCATCCACTATCCCTTCGTTTCCACCACCAAACACAACCATCAGTTCCTTTATCGCCACGGCTCTGTGTCCATGTCTTGGCCGGGGAACAGGACCCGACCATCCGAGCACCCGTTTCCACCGCGGTTGCAAAACCGACGCCGCGGTCCCAGTCACCGTGGAACCAGGGACAGACATGACTTCTGTCAATAAAAGAAAATGAAAAATAAACACGGGAACTTTCGTCTTCAGAATCAACGACTAGACGCAGGAGGAAAAAAACGAAAAAAAGGACTCGATAAGAATACTAACTTTTCACAGTGACCAACTTCATTCGGTGCGCCCGAGTCTAGCTATACTGTTAGCCTTGTTTGTTGTAAACGCTTCCCAAAAAACAAGCCAAATTAAAGCATCGGGTCACCTCCACAGATGGAATAGTTATCTTACATTGTCCGGCATCAATACTGTACATGTGAATAATAACATCTCAATTATACACGGTTGGCATCAGTTGTTTCTAACCATTGAATTCAACCCATGGAAGCCGCCATCTTGTAACCAAACAAGCCCCCGCTAAATATTGCCAGTCTAAAAAATGGCGGAAGCGAATGAAAGGGGAAAATGCACAACCACAGATTACCTTTACAAAGAAACGCTAAAAATGCAGTAAACCATAACAAAAAGCAGACAACCACACACAGCCACGTGTACCGCAACAACTAACATATAAATCACACTTGAAACTCACAAACAGCATTCGGCTTTTTTCATGCCTCTCTGGGAGTCGCCATATTGTAGCTAGTAAACTTAGCATTATCCGGAGCCCTTCCGACGCATGTACTAACAAGGGAGCATACGATTTAAGTTCGAACAACACAGAGGATTACAATAAGCAGATGTCTTAATTCACAAATTTTGATACATTGTGTAGTAAAACACAAACTTACAACATTTGCTAGTACAACTTCGCTTGGAATAGCGGCTAGCGGCTCAATCTAAAAGTGTTAGCTTGAACAGCTAGCATCTGTCAAAGCGTCGCAAATTTTTACAATTAAATGCAATGTATTTTCACACTGTTCTAATATGCACGCGTTACCTTACATAAACAATGTTGCAACAAAACTCTTAGAATACAGCCAAGGCTATTTGAACTGCATAAACAGAGTGTTATTGTGTTTCATGCCGTCAGTGGAAGCAGCCATCTTTTCACAATCGGCCTAGTTGTACAGCTCCCACAAGAAAAATGGCCGGGCGGTTTGTCACAACAAAACAGTACAAACTCAAAACGGCCCACTCTCTGCAGTATTTACGTACCTAATCAGATGCAGTATTTGCAAAAGCACTGATGGATGGTCTAATCTTGTGGTAATAATCCAGATTCATTCGATTTGCGAAGAAATATTTCCTCTCATGCCTGCCTGGAAGCTGCCATCTTCTTGACAACCAGAGGCGGAGGAAAATGGAGAGAGTTGGCGTCACCCAAAGTAAACATGGCGACTGAGAACAACTTGCTGACTATGTTGGCCACAAATTAATATACTCTTTCTATTTACCGCAATCAATCAGTGAACTATGATATATGCGAAGAGGACATTTCATAAACACTCAAAATAAATACTATGCTAACGCTTTACTACATACAACTCTTTACATTACGATTCGATAAAAGTCCGAGGTTTATTGTCCCTTACTAAAGATGGCGACATCCGGTTTTTTTAATCTTTCTTTTTTTTCTTCTTCTTCTTTTTTTTTTAACTCCAGTGTTGCAGTGGATTCTGTTTTTCACATCGCTCTAAACTAATCTACACATGCAAGGCATTTCACAATACTCGTATTTCGGCATAAATTTACAAATTTTCGCTAGTTTATTTAACATGTTACCACGCCCACATCTAGTGTAGTAAAGGTTACGCCCTCAATCGGTGTATGATTATTAACATTAATATCAGTACATGTTTAATCACATTCTTATATTCAACTGTCTAAAAACGCTTCAATTAAAGAACATTATACAAATAAATGTTGATATTTCTTGATTATTGTAGACCCATTCGCACACATTTTATTGATCTCTATTTTCTTTTATCCTAAATTCATTTTTGATAAATTATTATACAGTATCTTAGGTCAAATTATTCAATAGATATTTAAACTTCGTAAATCTATGCTTTATGAACTTCATCGACACTGTGCTGTGTGCATGTAGAGGGCACAGTCTGTGAATGAGACGATGCGTAGAACTTTTCAACTTGAAAGATTATGATCACACTGAATATAATAACAGCAGAATTAAGATGTGACTGCTTTACTTCGTAACAGTGCTACTGCTTTGCTCAGCACCAGTCCCATAATAAACCACATCAAATAAACATATTGAGGCTTTAAGTGAATCTCTCGTGCAGTCAATATTTGCAATATGGTGTTTATCCGTTAGATGGCAGACTTTCTCCTCTTACCTCACAATGGTAGCGTATTAGGTACATTCAGTTGACAGATTTTCAAGTCAGGTTGTGCTTTTACCTATTTCTGGATCCTGGTAATATTGTTAACCCCCAACATGTATGCTCCCCTTCTAAAGCCCAACATAGGTTAATTAAGTTTGTATGCATCTTCCAGTGTGATTCGAAAGGAAATTACTTAATTCTAGGGATGGGCAGTACCGATACCAGGTATCGTATCGGGCCATAGCGGCCTTATTCCAAGATATCAGGATTAGCGACAGCGGCCAATACCAGTATTGGGCGCCTTCTTGTGGCCGTTTCACAATCAGGAACTAGGAATTAGAAATTACAAGAACAGAGATCTGCTATTTATTTCATGCACGTTTAAGGAAAAATAATATATTGGGATAAATATATATATAGGGCTTTCTTTCAAATTATCAGTTTTTCATAGTTTTTTGGGGGGGTACTTTTATATTTCAAAAGTATTAGTTGTATCGGTATTGGTGACTATAAGTTTAGTACTCGTACTGGTATCGGTCTGCAAAAGTGGTATCGAACATTCTTACTTAATTCAACTTTTTAAAAAATGAGTTTCAAGTTATTGCTATGGCAGTAAAGGAAAACACAGTCAGTATATAACATTTGTAATGCTTATTTCTAATTTTGTTACACGTACACATACAGTACCTCTGATAAGAGATACAGTACAGCTACTGAACTAAAGCGTATCTGTGGTAAAACTATTTTAAACTGGTGAAACGTGACTACTGACCAAGCAAAATGAAAGACAACCAAACACCCAAGCACAAATTTCCATTTCAATGGTTACATGACTGACTTTTCATCAGTGTTAGGCCTGTTGCAATGGGAATACCAGCAACTGACTTTTGTTCTTTGGACCGCACACGTCTTTGTGTTTGGACAAGTTACCAAATGTTTTCTTGTGGCTGGGTGGTTCTGATGTTTTCTTTTTTGATGCAGATCTTCCAATTGCGGTAATATGTAGTAAAGTGCTTTTCAAGTTTGGCCGTGCCCTGCATGTTCCTCTTAACAGTAAATTTTGTTGAGGACATTTTACTCTGAAAAAGACTATATTCGGTCTCAGTCTAAACAGAGTAAACGTTATACTCGGAAGAGAGTAAAATACCCCCCCCCCCCAAAAAAAAAAAACCTACTCTGTGTCAATGTATCGCAGGTGTCAGGTGGAATCTTCTTCACTCTATTTTTTGTTCTTTTGGACATACCAGCAACATCTAACTAACAATAAGTCTGGCATAGCTCAAGTGGTAGAGTGGCTGTCTTCCATGCTGAGGGTTGTTTGGATTGTTCCTTAGCCCGTGAGGTTTTAATTTTTTTAATTTTTAGCAGCCTATTTTATAAAGTCTACTCTGTCTAGAGTGGGATCAAATTTAGTCTTCTTAAAAGTAAAATTTTCTCTATGAAATGTATTTTGTTCATATGTGATATGATGGTACTGGAAGGATCTTCTACGGATTGACACAATCGCTGATGTTCTCAGTCACTATATTTCCCCGAGCGGTATCAGGATGCACATCAACTCAAGGAGCTGCTGTCGGCCACAACTCATGCCCGGTTACTCTGCACAGTGACTGCATCACTTAACTGTCATGCTAATGGTTCGCTGGTTCTTTGCTCTTCCGTCTCCAAAGACATCACAGACACACTTATGACAAAGCAAATAAAGAGCAACTTTTAAAAGGGAAATCAATCTAAAGATTTTCTTTACAATAAAATGTTCTATGTGCCCCCACTAGTGCAAGCAATATTAATCAGAATAACATGTTTAGTCTAGTGGGGATGCATAGAAGATATTATTGTAAAGAAAATTGTTTGGTTGATTTCCCCTTTAACTTCATACAATTATTTTACAAGCATGCTGGGAATAACGTGGCTTAACCATCGCTATGGTACAAATAGCACTTAAGTAGGTTTTTTAGGTGTCTGTACTTTAGATGAGTGGTATTTCGTTTTTGTGACTACTTACTACTAAGTACATTTTATATTGTATTAATTTTGGACCCAATACTAATAATGTACAGAGTGAAAAAAAAGAAGCAGGACATTGTTTGATGAATGCATGAATCATGAATTGCATTTTGAGTTGTCATGTTGCCTAAACACACCAGAGACAAGATTGCGTTTGTGCTCAAATTTAATTATATGTCTGACTATGAATCAATCAAAAGCAGAACATTTTATTTGTTACTTGAGACAATTTCTCCATAGTTTAGTTTGCAATCTTAGTACGGCTTCTCTGAAGCTTGCAGGCTTTTCTATTTATTTTGCCTTTATTTGTGCCCACATTAAAAAGTCATTGATAAGAAGCAGAAATATGTCGAGAGACAAGTTAGTTCTTGGTTTTACCAAAATAGAATAAAAATGTTACCTTTAACCTTTTCCAAAAGAGAGTAAATGATGAGTAATAACAGTCCCAAAATCTTAAACTCTTTAAATTATGGATTAAACTTGGAGTAAAATAGCTGTTTGTTTGTTTTTAGCAATCAGCAGGACAAAAAACTCCGCAAGTCCATGTTTTAAAACAAACAAGATCAAGTTCTACATCCTGAAGTTGTCAGCTGTTCATAAAAGCGTGAGCCTACTCAGTGTGCAAGCGGGTTAAACGGGTCAGTAGGGCTCAGAGGAACACCTTGATCTTACGCACTGCTTTGAGCTGCCTATAATGGTTTATATACAGTAAGAGCATTAGGGAGCAAGCATGAAATCAACTTTGAAACCCTAAAGAGCTCATGATGTGTAAGCCACAAAGCGTAAGAAGACTGGTAAAATCCTTCCTCCCAGACAAGAAAGACATCCTGATTTCTGGCGAAGAATGGACAACACAATCTTTCCCGTTTCTTAGTCCACTATAACAAAGAGCAATCATTTCACAAATGTTGCCAGCCCTCACAGAATGGTCACTTGTAGACTATGGAAGAAATCTTTACATAGGATATTGTCAGGGAAGACAAGGCAAGATCAAATCAGATGAGACGTTATTGATCCCGCAGTGTAGAATTTCACTTTACAGCAGCAAATGACACAATAATTAAAATGCATTTGATATAATGAAAAAGAAGAAATATTGAAAAACAGACGAGAGACATAAAAAATACTGAGTGTTTAGACTAGCATTAATAGACCTTCTTTGACCTCATTCACTTGAGAATGGACCACAGGAGAATTATACATATATTTATAATCTAAACCTGGCTGTGCTTGGTGAGTTTGCACTACTCTAATTGTAGGATAATTACCGCACTACTGCTCACTTTATATTGCTCGACAATTGTCTGCATCATTTGCACAGCTGTCACTGTTTGGTACTACCTCACTAATAGTATCCTTACATTGCTTCTCTGTACTTATTGTCAGTCCTAAATGTTCATTTTGTTATAGTTGCTTAATGCTGTAATAATAGAGTGGCTCAAACTACTGGAGACAAATTCCTTGTATGTTTTGGTCAACAATATTGATTCTCATTGGGTAAAGGAATAAAATAATATTTATTATTATACTAAATTTGACTGTTTTGATACTCTGAAGTGATCATAATTGCATTGAATGGAGTTGTTACTCTTTCAAATTCCTCACAATTGTGTTCTCACTTTATGTCTCGAGTGCTCACAAAGGAGGCAAAATGCCAAAGAGGCAGCACAAATCTCAAATTAAACCAGCAGAGTGGATTACACAGGGCGGCAGCGAGTCAGATTAGAAGATTTGATGCAGTTGCAAACCAGATTAGCAGGTAAAGACCTGCTCTGTGCTTCCTTAAGAAAGTGGGATTAACCTTTTTAAGTCATTTGCTCTTGAGAACAAGAGTTCCTGTTTGTCTATCCAACATGTTCCAAACATTTAAATGCTTGGGAGAACGTGCTCCTTTATTGGGGTGTACTGTAATTGAATGATGAAAAATATTGGTATACTTAGCACAAACTTATTAAAAAAAAAACTAATTGGTCAACATTTAGACAATATGACAAAATGTGCCCTGTATCTTTTATTTGCAAATCCGAATGAAGCAACACAAATCCTTACATTGTGGACCAGTGACATTACTTTTGACTTTAGCCACTCAAAAAATGTAGTCCGAGTGCTGTTTAACCTATTTGGCAGCTCAAACAAAACAGGAACCACTAAATGAATTACGACAATTAATGCAAACTTAAATCATTTAGTCAATTATAGAAGTCATTTATCCGTTAATGGGGCTAAGTGGTTTCCTTTGCCCGTTGTATAAGTAGTCCTCCACGAGGGACTGAGCCAGACATTTGGGATGCTGGTGTCGCAGCATTCGTTAACTGTTTATTTTTTGTTAACCCTTTAAACCCATACAGCATTTATTAATTTTGATTCATTTGCCGCACTTGATTGGTTGAAGCACATTATAAGCAAGGAAGCTGTGAGTTGTTTTAGGTGTCGGTGACATAAAAAAAACAACAACAGCAAAATGAGGGGACAACGAAACAACGAGCTGCCAGAAGATTTCTGGATACCCATCCCTCTGGACACCAACAACATCACATCGCTTAGTCCATTCCTGGTTCCTCAGGATCACCTGGGGAGTACAGCCACCTTTTATTCCATGGCTGCATTCATGTTGTTTATTTTTGTGGTGGGGTCGTTCATCAATATCCTCACCATTGCTTGCACCATCCAGTACAAGAAACTCAGGTCCCACCTGAACTACATCCTGGTGAACTTAGCAGTAGCAAACCTCATTGTGTCAGCTGTGGGCTCTTCCACTGGGTTCTGCAGTTTTTCGGCAAGATATTTCATCCTCGGACCATTGGCATGCAAGATTGAAGGTTTCATGGTGACACTTGGTGGTGAGCTGAAACCGGAATTTTAAAACGTACACAAAAGTCCATGTATAATGATTTAAGTACAGGTTTAAGAGTCATTTTTTGTGTGTTTGTTTGTTTTTGTCCTACTAGGTATGGTAAGCCTGTGGTCTCTTGCTGTGATTGCCTTAGAACGATGGCTGGTCATTTGCAAGCCTCTTGGAAACTTTGTTTTTAAACCTGACCATGCTATAGCCTGCTGTGTGTTCACTTGGGTGTTTGCAGTGATTGCCTCGGCCCCACCGCTTTTTGGATGGAGTAGGTCAGTATCAACATAACTGATTCATACGTACTGTATTGTCAATTGCGTTTGTCTGTTGTTGTTTTTTTCAGATATATTCCTGAGGGTCTGCAGTGCTCCTGTGGGCCAGATTGGTACACCACAAATAATAAATACAACAACGAAAGCTATGTGATGTTCCTCTTCGGCTTCTGCTTTGCTGTCCCGCTTGCTACCATTATCTTCTGCTATGGTCAGCTGCTCATTACAATGAAAATGGTAAGATCAATCACATATTTTCATAGATTCTTGGATTCTCATGTGTCGTGATGAATCCGGGTTTGGAAATGTTTTGCCTCTTTCCGTATAGGCTGCAAAAGCCCAGGCAGACTCTGCCTCCACTCAGAAAGCAGAGAAGGAAGTGACCAGGATGGTGGTCATCATGGTGTTCGGCTTCCTGGTGTGCTGGCTGCCATATGCGTCCTTTGCTCTTTGGGTTGTCTTTAATCGTGGGCAGACCTTTGACCTGCGAATGGCCACCATACCTTCTTGCTTTTCAAAGAGCTCAGCAGTCTACAACCCCGTCATCTATGTCATCTTTAACAAACAGGTCTGTTTAATTTTTTATTTTGAGCTAATATCCAACTACTTTTAGTGACTCAACAATAATAATACTAAACAATATGGTGCCGTCAGGCGATTAACAATTTTAATCTAATTAATTACAGGATTTTTAATTAATTAATGGAATTAATATATTTTTCATCTCATATCTGCTAAAGGTCCCCAAATAAAGAATTAGAATTTTCAGACATTATAAAATTGTAGTGCATGACTAATTAATTGAATACACCAAGACGAGAAGATTTTAAATCCACATTTCACATCCACAAGTGTGCTTCATAAATGAAATACAAAAGAAAAAGTTTAATCACATCAACAAACCAATTAGGCCAGGCGTTATTTTAAAAGATAATCTAAACTTCAATTTTGCTAAAAAATACATTTTAAAAAATTGAGTGTAAGTTCTGCTCTCTTCTTTTGTATGATGTTACCTGCAATTGAGTCTTAAATGATAAGTCAGGCTGCTTCGGTGATACGAAAATTATTTTTCACAAAAGGTAGAAATCACTGCGTTCTTGTTAATAGTCCCATCTTTGTTCTTTTTATAAATAAACTTGCTGTTTAACCACTAGCACTACCAGAATAGATCTCCCAGAGCCGTCGTTTTGAGCCCAATATGGTTATTACTCACTGTTTTGAGTAGCTAATAAAGCCGGGCGGTGCAGCTTTATTGATTTCGATTATCAGGCTTTTACTGCCAAAAACGTCATGACTCCCTCACATCTAGCATCTAGCGCTTTACTATTAGCTTTTACTGTACCTCGAACTGCGTCGCAACTTCCAGTGGAGCGGGTACGGCTCCTTTTAGCCTGGTGGGCCTGGTCTTGTTCGGACTTGCTGTCTGGAACTCCAGAGTGATCCAGCAACCGCTCATCAGCTTCGTCTCAGAATGTAGCTGTAAAGTCTCCTCTGTAGTATAGTTTTTTATTTGCCATGGTGATTTAGCTTGTATCAAAAGCCAAAGCCTCCGTGCTGAATGGCAGTTGCCCAGCGGCGCCAACCACGGAAGCCCAGCAGCGCAACCCTGCGGGTCCCGGCAACGTGAAAGATGTAGATTGACATGAATACAACCGTTAATATGATGGCTCTGGGAGATCTAGGTCCAAATAAGTTTGCCTCACTCTCCTGTGCTGCACTTGCGTCCATGTCTGCTGTTGTTCACTCTGCTCATAATGGAGCACCACTGAACCTTACGCGTCTTGCGTATTGACTTGCCACTCACGATCAAGAGCGTTATTTTTTTTAACGCACTAATTTGCAGCATAATTAATTCATCTAATTAACGCGTTAAACTTACAGCCTTGATAAACTGTCAATCAAGCTAAATGGGCATATAAGCAAGAGTACAGTCTGTTACTGATTATTTTACTCACAATCTTTTTTCTTTTATCCATAACAGTTCCGTTCAAGCATGTTGCAGATGCTGGGAATGGGTGGTAGTGAAGAAGAGTCATCAACATCAACAACTTCAGTGACTGAAGTCTCCAAAGTTGGACCTGCTTAAATGGTGGACTTGTTGATTTGTATGCCACTAAAGAGTCAGTCAGTTGTAAATAAATCTAAAAGCATGCTATCGCAATGTCCCCCCACCCAAAAAAAAAAAAAAAAAAATTATAATAAAGTAATGTACTTTTGCAACTTTTGGGAATTCTACAAAATATTTACTATCATCATGATGTCCATCCATACATTTTCTGAACCGCTTGTTGTCTTGAGAGTCGGGGCATGCTGGAGCCTATCCCAAGTGTCTACAGGCAGTAAAACTGGTTGACAGTCACTCGCATAGCACACATAGACAAACAACCATTCACACCTAGGGACAATTTAAAGTGTTCAATTAACCTTCCATATAGCAAAGGGGTCCTCGTGTAAAAAAAAAAATCTTAATTTAAATATTCATATATTCAAATTCTACACTTAATTCATTTTAAAATGACATATAATACATGGACGCACCTAAAAAAAATTACAAAGTTACAGCAATTCTACTGTTGGCAAGTTGAAAGTTTTGGTACTTGCATCTTTCAAATGTCCATAGCAACCAGTCCCTTAGGGAAAAGATATTGACCTGAAATTTACAGGAACCGTTAAAAAATATCACTGGAAAGTCAATTCCGATCGCAGGTAAGTCCAAGATTTGAACCCTTTAAAACTTTCAGAAGTTTGACCTCTCAACAGATGACCTCAGCCTCAACTTTGAATATGACATTAAGCTTACAATTCATCTTATGAGGCATCAGCCAAAGTTTGGTTATTTTATTGTTGCTCTTTGTGGCATTTTCTTGCTTAAATGAGGTTGTATTATCGCAGTGGAAATTTGATTTGATAATTTTATCTCAATTAAAACATTATTTGGCACTTGGTGTGGCCTATGACAAGTATTTTATTGACAACTTATCATGGATGTTATATCTCAAATTGGTCACATAAAGAAAATGAAAATGTTATGATGGTTCAACACATTTGAATTAAAAGTAGAAATCGATTCATTAGGAAAGAAATCCCGAAATGGAAGATTATCTCTGTTTGAATTACAATTCACCGGTATCAGGACCGACGACAACATAGTTTCTGCTTCAGGGTAGACGTGCATCATTCTGTTCACTTTCCTGCTGGATGGTCACATTATGGTGTGTTTCGACTTTTTTTGGTTGCTATGTACATTTATATGAAGTCATTTGTTAAGTGACGCTAAACGCGAGGAACTCGCGGTTATACCGAGACATGCTGCTAGCAAGTCGGCTAATATCACAACGTTGGTTAGATGCACTTCCATTACTATCCATCCATCCATTTTCGTGACCGCTTATTCTAATAATTTCTTATTTTCATACACTTCAATTTTAACTTTTGTGCTGCTGCGAAATGAAACTAGAGACCTCAAGGAATCAATTTGCGTAGAAATCGGTTTAAAATTGCCAGTATCTCAAAAACAAATCCTAGCGACATGCTTTTGCCGGAGTGGGTCACATCCATCCATCCATTTTCTTAACCGCTTGTCCTCACAAGGGTCGCGGGGTGCTGGAGCCTATCCCAGTTGGCTTCGGGCAGTAGGCGGGGTACACTCTGAACTGGTTGCCCGCCAATCGCAGGGCACACAGAGATGAACAACCATCCACACTCACAATCACACTTTGGAGTGTTCAATTAACCTGCCAGCCATGCATGTCTTTGGAATGTGGGAGTAAACCGGAGTACCTGGAGAAAACCCACGCAAGCACGGGGAGAACATGCAAACTCCACCCAGGAAGGCCGAAGCCCGGACTCAATCTCATGTCCTCTGCGCTGGGAGGTGGACGTGCTAACCAGTCACCCACCGTGCCGAGTGGGTCACATATAAATGTTAATTTTTATGTGACCCAAATGTTTTATTTATTTATTTATTTATCTATTTATTTTTTATTTTTATTTTTTACATCTGCTACACACACGAACATCTTTACCAGATACCTCGGTACAAGATCTTTTCTCCGGAGTTTGTGAACTCACAAATACCGTGAGATATTTCATCTTGCAGAGCAAGGTTAGCTTAATTGTAGATAGCTAAAAAAATTATATAATCATGTAGTGGCTTGACTTATACTTATTTAATTATGTTCTATTGTAATAAAGATGAGTGCATAGAATTATAATGGGAAAATTCCTGGGCATCTTGTGGGAGGATTGGGAAGGACAGCGAGTTGAACGATCTTATCAAGGATAAGGTCAGGCTGTTCTGAGCTTCATGTGGAAAAAGTTAAGGCTCATTGTTAAAAATGAAGCATTTGGCTGGCAAGCAAATAGAGGAAGCGTCTGACACCATCCACTGGAATTCACCCACATTCTGCATCGCAACGGCAACGACAAGGGGCTCTGGACCAATTAAACAAAGACAACTCCTCACTTCTGCTTTGAAAAAGTGTATAAGAAGGGGTCTGGGAATAGATAGCTTTTGTCAATTTACATCATCTTTGCTAGAGACTAGATAAGTGTAGATATTGACCCAGAGCTCTCAAATGTATAGACTTCTCTGTCCGGAAATCAATTGATTTGCATCCCATTTGCCGTTTTAATAGTAGTTTTTTTCACATAAATGAACATGCGTAGAGAAATAAAAGGTGATTTTAAAACACAAGTTCCTTCAGTAGTCACCGATACGATACCAAGTACCAATACCACTAGTAATTGTGATATATAAAATTCCCAAAGAAAATCAATGACAGAAAATTTTAAGGAAAGACCGATACAGTATTAACCTTGCCTGCAGGCTGAATTCTTGCGGCATTTGTGAGTTGACAAGCTCCCGAGAATTGTTGGTGCATGGTTCGAACCAATCACAAAGCAACATTGGATTTGGGGTCGGGATATGCGGCAAGAAGCGCCGAAGCCATGGGAAACAAACAAACCTAACATGGACCATTCTGAATCCATAGACGCTGCAATTAATTCTTGTTCTCACAGAATTACTCACAGTTTATTTTTGAATGAAAAACAGCAAGAGGCACTTTGTGCACTTTTAGCTGGTAAAGATGTTCCTGCTTTTATTTCTTTATTTTATTTTTTACCTACAACGGCAACAAAGTTGAAATAATCATCCATTGCCGTGATTAGGCAAAACAAAGGTTTGGTAGACATGCACAATTTTCCGCATTGCCCAAATCCCAATATGACGTTTTCCCTAAAAATTGCATTAAATTCTTGGCAATTGTTATTCTTCTCATTTTTAATGACTAGTTCCTGATTGCAAAACATCCACAAGAGGGCGGCCAATACCGTTACTGTACTTTGAAATGAGGCTGGGTATAGTGTTAACTGAATATGGTAATATCATTTATTTTATTTTTTAAATAATTATAAGTGACGACAGGGCAATAGCACCCTTTTTTTAACCAAACAATAATACAAAAAAATAAATAAAAATACGATGCTGGAGAGGCTTTACCAGGGTTATACAGATTTCTGACAGAACTGCGCACCATAATCACGGTGCAGCGCCGTGCCTGTTTGAGTGGATTTTTCCATTTGAGATAACTAAGTGTTACACGACAAAAGTAAATGTCTGTATTTCTAAGACTCAAATTCCGTTCTCCCACAGGTAAAAAGATCATTCTTGACAGTCAGTCACTTACAGTGCCTTTGTTAGCGAATGGAAAATGAATCACGAGAGGGCATGATGTGTTTGTGAACATATGTATACACACCTGTGTTCTGTTTTTGGACTTAAAACAAAGCTTTAAATCCTTTCCTTGAGCCAATTAAGTGCAGCCTAAGTATCATTCAAAGTTCCTACAAATACCGCTTTAGCTCACAATTACAAAGATATACAGACGTGGGAGGATCTGCACGTAAAAATAATTGTTTCCATTCTTTTACATTTTTCATTTTATCTCACAAAATAATTACACCCGAGTAAAAAAATGAGAAGAACTCCTCCCATGGAGCTCCCAGATGACTTCTGGATCCCCGTTCCTTTGGACACCAACAACATTACTTTGTTCAGCCCATTTTTGGTTCCCCAAGATCACCTAGGGAGCAAGGCTATTTTTTATTCCATGTCAACATTTATGTTCTTCATATTTGTCATTGGCACATCAGTCAATATTGCCACTATCGCATGCACTGTTAAATACAAGAAGCTACGATCTCACCTGAACTACATCCTGGTAAACTTGGCTGTGGCAAATCTCCTTGTCGCCTGTGTGGGCTCCTTCACCTGCTTTTACTGCTTTGCCTTCCGATACATGATTTTTGGACCACTTGGGTGCAAGATTGAAGGATTTACTGCAACTCTTGGGGGTAAGAAACATTAATAGACAAATAAACTTTACCATGGACACGGAGATCAATTGTCATTTAAGTCTGACATTTTCTAAAGGTTTAATGGTGGCATATGTTTGTTTTGTTTCTGTTGTGTGTGGTGATAAATTAAGTTATCTTTTTTACCATATGTCAAAAGCAACATTAAGTGTCCATAAAGCCTCGATAAAAAATTAACAAACAGGAAAGTTTAAAATTGTAATAAGGTTCCGTGGACACATGTTATCATTGCAGTCCGTTCTTATTTATCTTCTCTTAGACATTTGTGTCCAATATTTGACAAAAATATTGTTTTCTATCGATCATTGATTCTTTCTTCTTTTTTGTGATATGGATTAAGGCATTGCATTGCGGCGCAATAACATAAGGCACAACATTATGAAAGAACAGCAGTGTATGGTGAACAATGCATGGGCATAAGCTTATATTAATATTTAAACAGATTAATTGGACTGATGCTTTGACATATACACTAATTCACTGATTCAAATAATGATTCTGATAGGGGTTGCACATTAAGGAGAAACTAGAATAGAGATTGTGGCACCTGTTCTTCCTCTTATTTATCTCAGAAACCGAATACTTTTGCCCTAAACGTGATTTTAGTAAAAGAGTGGGCAATTAATTTTGCCAAGGTGCCACATTAGAAGCTGCTTGCTGAGGGCCAAGCCCTCATGCTAACCTAGACTTTGGCTATATTATTTTTTCAATGTCTTTAGAAAAAGCATATTGTCTACTTTATTATTTTTTGTTAAAGAAGAAGTTACAAGTGTAGATATGCTACGTATCATACTTGAAAAATTCTAACATTAATTTTGTGAACCAACCACCGACTCATATTAGGGATTCTTAGTCAGGACTCCTAAGTATCTAGCTAAGTGGGAAGTATAATATTATTGACAGTGATGTATAGGCCTATTTATAAAGTCACGACTTTATAATACACCCATAATGTATAGTCTATGAAACTGTAGCTTAGCATACAGAATTATCAGGCTGAATCTTCTTGGTCGTCTTCCCTCTACCATGCAGGAAATAAGAATGTTGTGAACATTAGGACTACTGTTGTTGTATTTGCTTGTATCTTTAAAACAATTATTGCCATAGGGGTCAGAAATGTTGCTAAATATAGTGAAAATGGATACGTGAATAAAGTTGAGTTGTAGTTCTTCCTCGCTATCTCATTTGTACTAGTGGATGCATCAGATCGGGCCGGTACTTTGCCTAGATCTGATTTAATTAGTACCAGTACATTTAGAATGGAAAGCTATGTTTTTTTTCCCATTCTGTCTTCTTACAGGTATGGTTAGCCTCTGGTCTCTGGCAGTGGTAGCTTTTGAAAGATGGCTGGTTGTGTGCAAACCTCTTGGAAATGTTGCCTTCAAACCTAATCATGCTATTGCTTGCTGTGCAGCAACTTGGGTTTTTGCTTTGATTGCTGCAGTTCCTCCATTGTTTGGGTGGAGTCGGTAAGTACTTGAAAGCAGACAGACACACACACACACACACACGCACACGCGCTCTTTCTCACACACTCACACACACACCCCCACACACACACGCACACGCACCCCCCCCCCACACCCCCACGCACACCCACACCCACACACACACACGCGCACTCACGCACGCACGCACGCACGTACACACACAGGTTTGTTTTACTATCTTTGTGGTGCCGTCTCATTGACATAATGCATTTCCTAGCCCCTCCCCCTAACCCCAACCATAAAAAATGATTGCCTACCCCTATTCCTTACCCTAACTTTAACCAGAACCCAATTCAAACCTAAACTCTAAAACCAAGTCTTGACCTTCAAAAAGAGGTCTAAACTTGTGGGGCCCAGCTAAATGGCCCCACATGGATGGGTGGGCCCCACAACTCTGTGAAATCCCGAAATGTTGGGCCCACTATGTAATAAAAACAAGACCACATACACACACACACTCACACACACAAACGTTTGTGGTACCATCTTTGTGAGGCCATCCCATTGACATAATGCATTTCCTAGCATTACCTTACCCTAACCCCAACCATCACAAACGATTGTCTCACCACAACCCTTACCCTAAAACCAACCATAACCCAATTCAAACCTAAACTCTAAAACCAAGTCTTGACCCTCAAAAAGAGGTCTAAAGTTGTGGGGCTCTCCAAAATGGCCCCACAAGGACAAGTGGGCCCCACAAATTTGTAAAACCCCGGAATATGGGCCCAACGATGTAGCAAAAAAACACACACACACACAATAAATGGCTTATAGCCAGTTTGCCATACAATGTAATGGTTTTCTGTTTCTCTGTCTTCAGGTATATCCCTGAGGGAATGCAGTGCTCTTGCGGTCCGGATTGGTACACAACAGACAACAAGTTTAACAATGAGTCCTATGTGATGTTCCTCTTCTGCTTCTGCTTTGCAGTACCATTTTTCACGATTGTTTTCTGTTACTCACAACTACTTTTTGTGCTGAAATCTGTAAGTTACAGTTGACTTAGTTTCCTATTAATATTTATTCACCTGTGCCAGCAAATGTCTTGTCTCCTATTGAACAGGCCGCGAAAGCCCAGGCTGAGTCGTCTTCTACTCAGAAAGCAGAGAGGGAGGTGACCAGGATGGTTGTAGTCATGGTACTGGGCTTCCTGGTGTGCTGGATGCCATACGCCTCCTTTGCTCTTTGGGTTGTCAACAACCGTGGGCAATCTTTTGACTTGAGGCTGGCCACCATACCCTCCTGTCTTTCAAAAGCCTCGACGGTCTACAACCCTTTTATCTACATCTTTCTCAACAAACAGGTTGTTCTAATGTCACATCATTAAAGTGTAGAAAATCAAAAATCCCTGCACTGTAAAAAACACAACTCTGTATTTTTGGGGGCACTAAAACAGTAATTTAAGATGGAACCACTTAATAATATGACTTATTTACATTTATGGCAACAATGGTAGCCAGCACAACAAGGCAAGCAAGTTGTTTATTTCTTATATCTTTAGTTTGGCAAACAATATAAGGGATAATTAGTTCTGTAAACTCTTATTTCTTTGTTGAGAAATGCGGGGAAAGCCCAACTTGACCCCCAAAAAACCTTCAAAAATTTTGTTATTGCCCAACTTAAAAGTTTATCAAAGTTTGTTGCCACCCAACACTAACGTAACAATGCAGTTTATAGTACTTAAAGAGTATAACAATAAAAATAAAATAAAAATCTTAATCTATTTGGATAATGAAACAATGTACAGTTTATACTGAGATGTACAGTATGAGTGTTGCAAAGAAATACAGCAAATTCAGAATACAGTAAACGACTACTTTCACCAAGAAATCTTCTCATATTCTTTCTCTCTTTCAGTTCTGCTCATGCATGAAGGCGATGCTGGGGATGAGCGGAGGCGATAATGACGAATCCTCAACAAGTCAATCAACCACTGAAGTCTCTAAAGTTGGACCTGCTTAAATTGTTCAGTGGTAAACGGGGATCACCTGTAAACTATATTGATTGAAATATGATATGGCACTTTGGGAAAAAAAGAAAAAAAGAACACAAAACAAAAACAGAAAGCATTACAAAAATGATTTTAAAGACACTGTAGGTTAGGATTTTGGCGATTCTTATGTTTCTTAAGATAAAGAGATGTGTATTTTGTTGATAAAGAAAGAGAGGTTGGTGAATAGAACACTAATAATATACCTGCACACAATTTTCACAAGAAAACAAACAATTATGCAAAATTGGTGCAGTATAAATGACAATATGGAACTAACTGTTGATTATTTATGACTAGTGAGCGCATCAAAGTAGATAGAGATTTGAATAAAAAGTAAATGCATACAGTTAATTCAGGGGTGCATGCTTTATTATTCCTACAGAAAATTCTGGATATTCTGATGTGTATATATGTTTGAGATAAAATCCCAATAGGACCCAAATAAAATTGTTGTTGACACACAAAGTTTGCTCCTCTTTTTGTTTTAAGTCACATTACCATTTGCTGTATGAGTCGAAATATGCAGCATTAGCGGACATGTTCCTCTTGATGGCGCCATATTTATCATCTCAATTTCCATCTACAGCATGTACAATCAACCCTAGAATATTAGAAGTACAGAACAGACATCACCAAGAAATCTCATTGAGACTATGACTAAGCCATTTCAGAATTATGTTGAACTTTAAATCATGAAAAATCCTGATCACCATTTTAATTCATAAATTACCATAAAAAGAACAAGGTACACTTGTTTACTTACGGGTCCAGCTCCTTCAAAACAAAAACAATACAGCGTCTTCAATCACATCTAAAAACTGACATTTTGCACTCCACAGCTAAGTCTTTCTAGGGGGTTATTACCTGATGTCAAATGAACATGTGACCGCTGGAAAAGGTGGGTACAGTTCAGTTCACATCAGTGTAAAAAACAAACAAACAAACAGTGTCAACCCCTAAAGACAAGATATTATTGGAAAATCAATTTGGTAATTGCTGGTACTGAAGAATCTCAATTCTTGCTGGTAATCGGGAGCAAATCTGAGTTCTGCTAGTAGTGAACTTTTACTGAATGGGAATAGTTCAGAACTAGCGGAATTCCAGACTTGCCCTCGAAACGTCAGAGTTCAGCTGTCAACTCCCGCTGGGATAGAGTTCAGCAAATAATAATTTGCAAGAAAAAATGTTGCTGTTCGTTAAGCAAATTTAGATCAAAATTTGCTCAACAACAAAAAAGACTAAAATCTTCCAACCCCCTGAAATGCCTCCATCTTCTTGTTGCACATGAAGTCCTCACCAGTCAATAAGCACCATCAAATATGCAAGCCATCTACCAGTCCAAGAAGTGGACATCCGAAAAACACATAATTAACGGATTAATGAAGCATGCCAAGCAGTTCTAGTTAACCTCTGATTTAACCTGTCATTCCGGAGAGATTAAATTGTCACACCTAATTAAACGTTAATCTGTCCTGTGGAGAGACCTGAATTGTCCGTATAATCTGCTTTAGACAGTTTGGGCATAAGAAGTGCTTTTCACGAGGTCAACTAGATTTTTTTTTAAAGGCAACCAGGTTAAACCAGTTCATTTCATATTTGTTTTTGCTTGTGACCAGGGTTATTATAGTTTTGGAATGTTTCATTTGATTTCGTTTTGAGTTTTGGTTTTTACATTTAGTTAGTTTTAATTAATTTTCAAGTTGGTTCTGTTAGTTTTTATTAGTTTTAGTTATTTAATAAATGCTTAGTTTTAGTTCGTTTCAGTATTAGTTTTAGTATAAAAAAAAAGAGTCTATTACTTGTGCGCAATATTTAAAAAACACCATCGGAGCAACGTCATCTGAAGGTGCTTTTCTATTGGCTGCTGCTAGATGACGTCACTTTTGTGTGACACACTTTCAAACGTCCTTATTCCAGTTAATATCCCAAATAAATCTACTTAAAATCACATTTAAAATCATCCCCAAAGCCTCATGCATTAAATTAATTACCAAAGACTAAAACAAAGGACATTTTTACTATAATTATAGTTAGTTTTAGTTAGTTTTGTAAACATAAAATGTAGTTTCAGTTAGTTTTCGTTGTTTAAAAAGCATTTTGGTTGTTTTTTGAATTTTAGTTTTTTCGTTAGTTTTAGTTAACTAAAAAAAACCTTGCTTGTGACGCTTAAGTAAATCTGACCTGTTTGCTAAAACTATAATTCACAGAAATAAGCAGGCCGGCAACATTGCGGTTAGGTCATCTATGTCACAGTTGGAGAGGTTCTGTTTCTTCTTTTTTTTTTTGTCTCACATAGAGGACTCACAAAGTGCTTTATATTATATACATGCCAAAACACGTTCAATGTTTCAGTACTTTTGACACACTTTTCTGCTCTTGAACCAAGTGCTGAACAGCCAAATAAGAGGGGTTTGTTCTGCACTGCCTGGTGCCCTAACTTGTGTCCAATTGATGGCCTGATTTTATATGAGGAAAAACTGGTATAAATTTCACTTATTTCTGCACATACCACATAAACTCGTCTGCAAAAGTGTTGGACCAGTGAATTCCCTTATTTTTGCTCATGACTGGAAACATTGGGCTTGATATTAAAATATTAAGAGATCAAGTGATCAAGATTTCCACATGTATTTTTTTTTCCATTACTTTTAAGTCTATCAATTTTTTTGTTTTGGGGCATAACTCCCTTCAGTCTCTAGTTTAGGGCCCAAGTGCACAGAAGCAACGGAATTTCAAAAAAATATTCATTCACAAAAGTACAAACTGGCAAACAAGTTGCAAAATACTATTCACAAAGTCCCTAATCTTTTCTTATTTTTAAACGCAAGGTTTAAAGTAACAAAAGGAATCATGACATGGCTACACAGTAAAATCGGAAGTGTAAATGTAACTCCTATAGTATTAAATTTACCATTCTTCCTGAGTTTATATATTTCTCACCAGTTTCGAGTTAAATTTACACTTCCAAAAGTGATTTTTTTTAACTCATTGGTGGAGTGAAATTACAACACCCATCGTGTTATTATTTGACACATAAAAGTGAACTTTTTACAATTTAAAGTGGTATCTACTTTCAGCTATCAGTGTTATTTTTTCCACATTATCAGTGGTATTTCTTAACACTTAAAAGTGCTTTTTTTTTGGCGTTAATTTCCCACAGTTTTGTTTGTCACTTTCAACCACGAAGTGTTATTTTCATTATTTTTTTTGGTGTTAATTTCTCACTGTTTTAGTGTTGCTTCTTCACAAGTTCTCATTTTCCAACCCAAATGGAGAATCTGGGACTTGAACCTAGTACCTAGTACTTGGGGGGCAACAACACTAACAAGAACACCACGAGATAGTACACGTTCGTTGCCGCAAAATTCTTTCTTGTAGGCCTAGTTCCTGCACGACTCATGCTAAATACGAATTGCCGGCATGGCAAAATATCCACTTTGTTTTTAGTTTTACAGAAAAATAATGAACATAAATTACACTACTCATTAAAATCCGGAAACTTTTTGTTTTATGTCTCACACGCTTTTTCTACATTAACTCATGAACAAAATAATTTCATCCTTAATTTATAAAACCAAGTAATCCAGACCTAGAGTTGTCCTTAAAATCCAGGGGGAAAACGTAGCTGCCTTGCAGGAGAAAAGAGCCCGGATGCATAAGGTAACAGCCTGGAGTCAATTAGCTTGACTCGCTGAAATAACACTGTGAGTGTTCAAATAACACCCAAATCAACACCCAGTAACTCAAAAATAATTAACACTAGATTTTTAACTCAATTACACTACAGAATTAGCTGTGTAATACTACCCTAAATAGAACAGATGCTCAGTAAAATTACTAGGCCTATATTCAAAGTAAAATAATCAAGAAACGACACCAACAGAGATTATAACTGTATCTCATTTGAAGTCCTGCATCGTTTACGGTTTGGCTGGTACACGCCCGTTTTCTCATTTTTCAAGTAAAGTTCACCTACACATTTTCTATTCCCCGGGTCCTTATTAAGTTTGTGGGCATCACAGCTGACTTTGGGCAAGAGGTAGTAAATATCCAGCCAATTGCAGGACAACCATTAGCCAAGCAACCATTCACATTCACACGTATGAATAATTTGAAATCTTGATAAATGAAACTAACATGCCTGCTGTTGGAATGTGGGAGGAAATCAGAGTAGCCTGAGTAACCTGGAGAAAACCCACACAAGCACGGTGAGAACATACAAACGCCAAAGAGAAGCGAACTCCGACTGTCAGAACTGTGAAGCATATGTGCTGGAAATAGCTACATAGCTAAACAGCATATAGTGTGTAATATTGACAACATACATGCATATCAATATAGGCCTACTGTATAAGCACAATAAGAGCAGGACTGAGGAGGAAAGAGGAAAATTGTGACTGTTGTTATAGGCTTTTTCTGAAATAACTTGACTGATGGAAAATATTCCAAGTGCAAATATTTACTTTTATTAAAATATACAAGCCACACTTACAGTTGGGTCCAAAATAACCCAACTATAGGTCAAGAATCCTCTACTTGGATCAATTTGACCCAACTTTGAATCAAGATTTTTTTTTTTTTTTTTTTTTGGTGTGTGTGTGTGTAAAATAGCTCATAAATGTTGGTCAGATCCTTTACTTAGATAAAAAATAATAATAATAATAATAAAGTTCATTTTGTCTAATACAACCCAGAAGGTTGGGTCAAATTTATCCATAAAGTTGATCAGTCCATTTTTGATCCATAAGTGGGTTACTTTTGACCCAATTGTTTTTAGAGTGTACACATACTGAGAGTGAGAGGTTGTGATTTAAACAGCCGGCAGAATTTGAATCGATGTTTCTGATGGTGAGAGTCAGTTGGTGTAAAAACAAAAGCAAAAGCCATTATAGTGTATAGAATTAAGTTGTTGTTTTTTTTTATTAAAAAAAGGACAACCCTTTTGGTTTTTATCATTTGGTAGCCTTCCCAAAATTTAGGACTTGGGACTCAAAACTGGGTTGGAATTATTTTTAGGTTGCTGAATGTCAAAGTAAAATCCTGTAAACTATTTTATTAAGGTTCGGTGGATTAAATATATTTGGTGTTTGTTATCATTGCTTTGTATATTAGTATGTGTATGTTGGTATGACAATACATGATGGAATGCATTGTATAATTAAGTTGGAATCTGGAGGAGGGAGCAAAGTCCTACAACTGGATGCATTCACATATGGGATGTATAAACGCGTTCACACTTTGCGTTACACAAAATAAATCATGATGTGTGTTAATCACCTTTACTCTGACCTGTCCATGAGGACGATGACGTCAGCGTTTAGGATCAAAGGGCTGTTGAACAATCCGGCTCTGGGGTGAACTCTCTTTCCAGGGAGATTATTTTGTGGGTGTCTACTTTCCATCACAAGTGAACAACTGGCACTTTAATATACCGTGGTGACCTAAATAGTGAATATTTTACTTTGTATTGCTGTGAATGAGTAATGTGTATTGGTTTTCTCCTATACAGTGCCTTCAGTGTATCCCACAGTGCATCTTGAAAAATAATGACCGGATGATCACAAAGAAAGCAATGCAGGCATTGTGCCGCATCCCTCAGTATCTGTCTAGTTTGAATGTATTTTTGTCCCTAGTGAGACTTAAACCTTGGATTCCAAAGCCCAAGTCCGTACGGATGTGCGAGTGCCGCCCCGAATTTGTGTTATACGTATTGAGCTCACCAATTAATCTGCATCTTCAGTGAGCGGATGGAAATCTGGTTTCCAACAAGATTATTCTGGCATTTGGTGTCTTAACCCAATTACTCTTGGTTTTAATTACCTTTGAAGCTCACTGGGTTGTGGATTGCGGCAAAGCACCACCCATTGACTATAATTTGATTTTGACTTAATCCTATCAGAGTTCTCTGAAGCAGAAGTATAAAAGCTAAAGACAAGTGCAAGTGGTGAAAAAAGGCAGTTGCGCAGGAGCACCTTGTGCTTTCATAATGGCCGAGGCCTGGGATAAACCTTCCTTTGCTGCCAGGCGATACCATGAGACTACAAGGGAATCGGCATTTTCTTATACAAACAGCAATAATACCAGAGGTACAGTTTTATGCTTGTATTATTTCTCAATAATTGTGTATGACACCATTGTATTTCGATACCTTCTTAAAATAATCGCCTGTGTCATTTTTTCAAAATTTTCACGAAGCACAAAAAATGTATCCATTTGCATCATGAGGAGAGGATTTGATAAAAAAAAATAATGTTCTTGCAGAAAAAATGACTTTGGTAATCATTTTAAGATTGTGACAATTTGTGGAATTAGCAACGCGAGGAAAGGAGATGGCAGTGTTTCTTGAGCCTAAAATGTTTACACACTTCTTTGGGTCTCTTGAATAAACTGATAACAAATTAGAGTGTTTTATACACTCTTTGATTAAATTTCAGGGTCCCCCCCCCCCAGTGCAGTTTGAACTATGTGTATTTAAATGTGTATGGGAGTAAGGAATTGACAATGTAACAATTTTTTGTTTATTTGGTATAGATATAAAAGAGCTGAATTTTCTTTCTGCTTACAGTTAGTTAATAATTATAAAATCATAAAATACAGTATCTTTCACAATCTCCCAAAACAAACAGCCTCTTTCGAACATATTTGCATAAACAATGTATTAAAATAACATTGATTATCTTTTTCATTCCTCAGGTCCTTTTGAAGGTCCGAATTACCACATTGCCCCTCGATGGGTTTATAATGTTGCAACATGCTGGATGTTTTTTGTGGTTGTTGCATCGGTATTCACCAACGGTCTCGTCTTGGTGGCGACAGCAAAATTCAAGAAACTCCGCCACCCTCTCAACTGGATTTTGGTCAATCTTGCCATTGCTGATCTGGGGGAAACCGTTTTTGCCAGCACCATCAGTGTTTGTAACCAGTTTTTTGGCTATTTTATTTTAGGACACCCAATGTGCATATTTGAGGGCTACACTGTTTCAGTTTGCGGTGAGTAGCCCCCAAAGGAATTTGGAAGTGAAATGTAAAGCTCCTTGTTCTCTTTTCCGTCATTGAGAATACTGTTTTGTTTATAGGTATCGCTGCTCTCTGGTCCCTGACTATCATCTCCTGGGAGAGATGGGTAGTTGTATGCAAACCATTTGGAAATGTTAAATTTGATGCCAAGTGGGCTCTAGGCGGAATTTTCTTCTCCTGGATCTGGTCAGCCATATGGTGTGCTCCCCCAATCTTTGGATGGAGCAGGTATGACATTCTCATCAGTGTGCTGGCATTCATTTATCATTGGACACAGAAACCAATAATTTTGTAATTTCAGGTACTGGCCTCATGGATTAAAGACATCCTGCGGACCTGATGTATTTAGCGGAAGTGAAGACCCTGGTGTTCAGTCCTACATGATTGTTCTTATGATTACCTGTTGCTTAATCCCACTGGCTATCATTTTACTGTGCTACTTTGCAGTGTGGTGGGCTATCCGAACTGTACGTTTTTTTTATAAATCAAATGCATGATGAATCATCGTTCCGAACCTGAGTCAAACAGTCTCCACTTGTTTGTTGCAGGTTGCCTTGCAGCAGAAGGAATCAGAGTCCACTCAGAAAGCAGAGAGAGAAGTATCCAGGATGGTAGTCGTCATGATCGTGGCGTATATTTTCTGCTGGGGACCTTACACTTTTTTCGCCTGTTTTGCCGCGGCAAATCCAGGATATGCTTTCCATCCCCTCGCTGCAGCAATGCCTGCATACTTCGCCAAGAGCGCAACAATCTACAACCCAATCATCTATGTTTTCATGAATCGACAGGTAATTGTCAACATATTCTGTATGCAAAATCAATGCCTTATCTGACAAATCGTTTTTTCTGTTCTCTTTCATCAGTTTCGCACGTGCATCATGCAGCTCTTTGGCAAAGAAGTCGATGATGGCTCGGAAGTATCCACCTCAAAGACAGAAGTCTCCTCTGTGGCTCCAGCTTAAAGTCCTTACGTATCGGAGATTTGGGAATCATCCCAATTTGTACACTAATATTTATTGTTTATTTTTGCTTACGAATGGTTGTATAGTATATTTAGATTTCTGGCAAATGAGAAATAAAAAAAAGAAGAAGCAGGAATTCAGCTGATGACTATCTTTGTTTTATCATGCAAAGTAAATCACAGGATGTTGTACTGAAACAAATGCTGTGTCACTAAAATGTATTTTTCCATACAAATCTTACAGTGTATATGTACAAGTTTACTGATTAGTATTTTCTGAACTTGAGTAAAAAAAAAAAATCGCAATCATCAATTTATAGATTTGAATCGGGAATAATTGGTATTGAATCGATTCGTGACCTATGAATCGTGATACGAATATAAATATATATATATATATATATGATATTTTTTTTTGTCTTGGCCTCTTTCTTTTTACAGATCCAGTGTGGCACATGTGAGAGGTGGTACGACGAGAAGTGTTTGGGCATTACTGAAAATGAATTTAAAAGAGCAAGGGCAGCAAAACTGTGGAAGTGTGACCTGTGCAAATAAATAATAATTTGATTACTGTGCGCCCAAAAACTAGTGCTATGTAGTTTCTTTCTTCTTTTTTTTTTTTTTTTACACAAGTTTTTTTTAGTGGTCTAAATGAGTTTCCTTGCCCGGGTTTCCGGGCTCTTCCTAGACATTGGGTTAGAAGCTCGGTTATCCGGGAGAGACTCAGAGTAGAGCCGCTGCTCCTCCACATTTGGCATGTCTGCTGGATGTTGCACACCTCTTATTTTTTCATTTTAGCTCTCCGCTAATTTTTTATGATTTTTTTTCCCTGCAAAAATTAGCATTTTTGCTCAATAGCTTGCAGGTCATGTGACCTATTGACCCAAAATCTGTCCTGCATCGTAGTGGCATGTCTGTTGGATGATGCACACCTTTTAATTTTTATTTTTAGATCTCCTCTCATTTTTAATGAACTTAATACTGTACATATCAACATTCTAGCTCAATACCAGGTCATGGAACCTATTTACCCCAAAAGAGTGCATACCCAATAAAACGTGAATTAGTGATGCATTATACTGAATAAACTGTTTTCCATTTTTTTTTAAGAAAAAAAGAAAAACAAATATTTTAAACTGCTTGTCAGTAACATTTTATTTTGAAAGTTGACTTTTATTTTGAAAACCAGATGTCGTTCTCCGCGCCAGCGTCCCTTTGCGCATACTACCGTAAATCCTAGAAAGGGGCAAACTGAAAGGGCGAATTTGAAATGAACAGCGGCTGGCTTGACTCCGTAAAAAGAAGAGGCGGCTAGCTTTACTGCAGTTAATTTGAGCAGTGTACAGAATATTGATTTAATTTGTAATTCCGTATCTTGTTTTATTTTGAAATTCCGGAAGGTACGCAAGTCTGTTGCGCATGCCCACATCTGACTTACACCCACGTGAACTCATGTGGCTGGAGCTATGTCTAAATCAAGTGCGTAACATTTTTGTTTAAACTTGTGTCTCTAAAATCGAGCCTAAACGATTTCGAGTGCATATGGTTACATATTCTATTTGTATTTTTCAGGACAAAAACGAGCTAAACGCCTCGGTTTTTTGGGGAAACGTCAGGTACGTGCTTTATTGACATTTACTGTACCTTTCACACTACGGCGTTGACGCTTCAGATCTATCATCTACGCAGTGCAAGTAGACTCACTCGGTCAAAAACAAAATCGAAGATTGATTAACAATAAATTTATTTAATTTTGCGCCACTAATATTGGACCATGTGGCGCTATGTTGTCCGATTACGCGAACAAACTACTGTTAAAAACTGCTAAAACACAGAATTTATTGTAAATTCTCATATGCTGCGTATTTAACGACGCTGCCAATTTCAGCGTCGTGAGAAAAAAAATCTGCGTCGTGGCTAACGATATTTATGAGTAACTTTTTGGATGAGTTCAGGAAAAATCTAACCACCTATTTGGTACATATGTAACCTGTACACAGAAAGATGGCAAGAATGATGATGCTTCAGGGGCCACAAGTTCTAAGCAGCAGTCGTCTGTGAAACATGGCAAGGACAGAAAACCAGAAGAAATCAGAAAGCAAAGGGTAAATCTTACACCTTCACTCAGATATGAGGCTGAAGTGAAATCAATTAAAAAAAAAAAACATTGGATGTTGCGCCTTTCTTTTATTTTAACCAAAAGCTTCAAGAACTCCAGGAAAAACAGAAGATCTCTAGAGAACAACAGCTGATGAAGAGGAGGAATTTGCAGAGCTTTCAAGATGACATCCTACAGAGGCATAGAGAGTTTGAGCAAAGGGTATATACAGTGCAGTATCTGGGACACCAACCTCATTTTGGCATCACTGGTGAGAACTGCAAATATTGTAGTTATCATCTGTATTTCCCTCTGTGTGTTCACAGGAAACAGAGATGCAGAGTTTGGAAAAACATGTGAACTTCGAAAATGAGAATTCAAGAAAAGCATATTATAGAGAATTTAAAAAGGTAATTTTCCATCTTGCGCTGTCAGGCTGAATGCTGAACTTTGAATTTTACTGTTTAAATTGCTGGATTATTTCAGTTTTTATTACATATATTTACATTCCTGGCTTGAAGGTAGTGGAGGCTGCAGACGTGATCTTAGAAGTTTTGGACGCCCGTGACCCACTTGGGTGCAGATGCCCTCAGGTTGAGCAGGCAGTCATTCAAAGTGGAACAAACAAAAAGATTGTGTTGGTGCTAAATAAAATTGGTAGGTTCAATGTTCAACTCAACACATTTTAAGAATTTTCTTCTAAATGCGATTTTCAGATGTTTAGGGGGGAAAAAACCTGCTTGAATTTAACTTTGGTTTCCAACTTGTCTGGCGCATTATCCCAATTCTAGATTTAGTGTCAAAGGAGATTGTGGAGAAGTGGATTAAATATCTGCGGAACGAGTTTCCAACAGTGGCTTTCAAGGCATCTACTCAACAGCAGTCCAAAAACTTGGTACTTGACACACATTTCTCCACACAGTTTTTTTAACAGTATTTTTTCATCGTATTCACAGCTAGCCAAAATACAGTTGTTCTCATAAGTTTACATATCCCAAGAGTATGTAAATTTATGAACACAACTATAATGTATACAGACATCAGTACAATGAAAGCTGGAGTGTTTGAATTCAATATTTATTCAGACATCACAAGATTAATACAAGTTACCTTTGGCCACAAATATACAAGCTTCTACTCAAAATCACTGTCGGATTCTTCACACCACTGTGCGTATGTTGATGAATCAGAATTTAATCTGATCGTGTTTTATGACAAATTCTTTCAGAAAAACATGACACTCATAGGTCTACATGGGTTTCTTTCCACTGTGTATGTACACCTTTTGTGTGTATTGCACTGGCAGATTGACAGTACTTTTGCCTGTTGTCATTGACAGAAACGAAGTAATGTATCAGTGACTCAAGCCACCACAGAGCTCCTCAGCAGCAGTGCTTGTATTGGTGCAGATTGCTTGATGAAGCTACTCGGTAACTACTGTCGCAACCTTGACATAAAGACGGCCATCACTGTAGGTGTTGTAGGTAAGCCTCAATGATAGCAGCACGGTAGGTTCCTATGTTGCGTGGCGTTATTAGCACGGCATTCCACTTATGAATTATACTCTCTCACCGTTAGCTTCATTTTTATGAATTATTTTCATAAGAAAATTACCACAGTCATAAAAATATTGGCATACAAAAAGGAACGTCCATTTATTTATCCATTTTCGTAAGCACTTGTCCTCATTAAGTCCGCTGCACACTGAGCGAGTTGGCCTAACATAGATGTCTTATAATTAGAGCTGCCAAACGGTACATTTTTTTTTTAGAATCTTAGAATTTTGATTAATCACGATTAATCGCTTAATTAAAAAGGCTTTTATCAACATTTTGGCCTGCTAAACTTAAAGAGCACCTGTTATGTGTTAATTCTTTTGACATTTAATGTTATGAGGATGTCTTCAACATTTTTTTTATTCACTGCACACGCTCATCCTCCTCTCTTTCTAATCAGTTAATTAGTTGCATAATCTAAAATGTAAAAAAAAAAAAAGACCTCGATAGTTTGACATAAGGGTGTGCAATCAATCGAAATTCAATTACAATTTTAATTATTATACTCAACAATTACAAAATAAGCATAATTGTCAAAAAAAGATTATTAATAGTAATTTTGAGTTTTAATTTATACATTTGCACCTTTTTAAAATTTAAAGTAACTAATACATTTTGTTTCATCCAAAAGGAACTTGCATATAGTGTTTCAAAGAATTTCATTTTTCTTAATAATTTTTACGCTTAAACATTTTCTTGTTTTGCAGCCAAAAAAATATTGTTCTAATAGTGATTTCAATTATTACCAAAATAATCGTGATTAATATTTTTTTCCATAATAGAGCACCCCTAATTTGACATGAACAAGTATTTCGAATGACATACACAAACACTTATTAAATGTTTTACTTAGGGGTGTGGGGCGATTAAAAATGTCAATCGTAATTAATCACATGATTTTAATAGTTAACTCATGATTAATCACACATTTTATGTCTGTTCTAAATGTACAATAAAATGTACAATCATTTGTTTTCAGAGTTTTCAAACTCTTGTTAACATAAGTGGAAAAAAATGTTAAATTAACAGAAATATGGCCACATCTTTTAGTCATTGATACAGTAATTTCATAATAATTCATAAAATTTTGTTAAAATTAAAAAGGTGTACTGTACTGTAAGAAATGAGTGTGATATTGATTTGTGTTGAGGTCATTTTTCTGCCACTAGATGGCATAATTACATTTGTAAGACGGTGACGGTCTTTTCATTTTAAGAGCTATCTAATCTTTAACGTGAAGTAACTTGTGAAATTGTGCATATTTTTAAAATTGTAAAATACAACTTGACCCCAGTCTCCACAAATATATGCATTATTATTAAATGTATTACTACTAAATTTCAACGTGGACGTGTTTGCTGCGTTGCGACTGGAATTGCCCCAGTAAAGGCTTTCCAAGTAAGGGGCATTCATTAATCACACGTTTAAAAAGATTTGTGGCATTAAAGGAACTTTAAATTAACTCAAAATTAACGCACTCATTTTGACACCCTTAGTTTTACTTTAATGCATGTAGTTATGTTTATTGCTCAAACACAACTTGTGCTACCTTAAGCGTAACCATCCGCTGTCAGCTAAAGGATCATCTGCAGTCAAAATTCAAATCTGCGTTAATATATGATTAATGCAATCTTTTTTTTGTGATTAATTAATGAGTTAATGCTTTGACAGCACTACTTATATTAATACAAAGAGAGGAATCTAGTGATAAAGAACAGAAGAATGTGTGGATGTTTTAGTGGCCGTTTCAAATAATCACTGCATTCATTGATGGCACTCGTGCAGTTCTGAGACAGAGACTCTCCACGCTTCTCTTTTTCGTCTACTGAAATAAATAGAACTATTACTGTGACGCATAACTGCACATATTAAAATTTTTAATTGCAGCGTAACTGCCAGTTGTTAGCTACTTGCGAAAACTTGTTCAGTCATGTCGCTGTGTGTGTTGCAGCCCTTCTTAGGTCACTGCAGAAGACTATCCCAGCCAGCTTTGGGCGACACTTGAGCAGCGTACATGTTGGACAATTTTGAGTCAATAATTAACATCCACATGTTTTTGGAATGTGGGATGAAGTCATAGTAACAGAGAAAACATGCAAACTTCACATAGGAGGGCCCCGAACCTCTCGCTATGAGGCCGACATGCTGCCCACTAGGTCTCTGTGCTGCCTGCAAAAAAAGAATAAGCAATATTAACATTTCTAAAAAGAAGGGAGGCTTTTATTCCACAACGATCGTGTCGTTGTTGTTTAACTTCTCTGCTTCTGTTTTTTTTCTTCAGGTTTTCCTAATGTAGGAAAGAGCAGTTTGATCAACAGTTTAAAACGTTCAAGAGCATGTAGTGTTGGAGCTACTCCTGGTGTCACCAAGTGAGTAATTCAGTAAAAACACTTACTTTCCTTTTTAGGAATTATTTTTTATTATTATTATTATTACATAGATACTAATTCAAGACTGAAAGTAGCTGTTTAAGGCTTGGACAGACCTTCTCACTATTAGCATGAAAAAGTTTATTAAAATTTTGGCTAGTCCAGTGGATTCCCACTATTCACAGGGGATAACGACAGCGTTTGCCTGCAAATAGCAGAAATCCGCCTTTATAAATGTATATTTTTAAACCCAAAGAATCATTGAATAAGCGGGGATATACTGCCGATAAATGTTCCCCCCCCCAAAAATGGGGGATGGTGCCCTAAAAACCAACAACAACAAAAAGGAAATACTGAAAAAAAGATCTGCGGGTGCCGTATTGCGTTTATGCAGGGCCCACTATAATGTACATAGTCCCCTCTATACAATCTCACTTTTGTTCCCTTGCTTCCTTTCATCCATCCATTCATAAAATCTTTCTTGAGATGGCAAACGTGAAGACAATGGAAACCGTGTGCAGTCGGCATGTGCCTATTGCATCGTGTCCTCATGTCAGATTCTGATGCTGATTACCTTGAACAAAAATATTGTTTACATTACAGCTCTAAAATGTATTATTTTGAAAAAGTTATTTACCTAAACTTTTTCCAATGCAATATATTTTAGTTTAACAACAGTACTCTGTTGTTACATACTATGTACATTATATAAACACATATTTGTTTATGATATAGAATATGTGGTACATTCGTAAACAAACAATTCTTAATGTTGTACAACAAAATGTAGTACAGCAATATAAGTGCTTAAAAAAAGTAGTTACCAGCGGGCCATGTTTTTGTAAATGATGAGTTTCCTTCGTGTTTAGGTGCCTTCAAGAAGTCCACTTGGACAAACACATCAAGCTTCTTGATTGTCCTGGCATTGTCATGGCAACGTCAACAACTGATGCTGCCATGATTCTACGTAACTGTGTGAAAATTGAACAGTTGGTTGATCCAGTTCCTCCTGTTGAAGCCATCCTCCGACGTTGCAACAAGGCACAAGTATGCTGTTTGCTTTTCCTCCCCTTTGTACAATGACAAAAAGCCGTGACACAGCCCTGACATACGTTTTCACGGATGTGCAGATCCTCCAGCACTACGGAGTGCCCAACTTTCACACAGCTCTGGAGTTCTTGGCGTTGCTTGCGCGGCGTCAGGGGAAACTAAGAAAAGGCGGCCTGCCTGACACGGACAAAGCCGCAAAAAGCGTATTGAAGGACTGGACAGGGTGGGTCAAGTGTTTGATTTTAGAGGCCTAAGTAATGTTAAGATACATAAGTGTTAATTCAAGTGTTCTTTAGGGGAAGGATCAGCTATTTCACGCATCCCCCTGAGACACACACGCTTCCTATACATGTCAGCGCTGAAATTGTGACAGAGATGGGTAAAGCTTTTGACTGGGATGAACTTGAAAAAGGAAATCTGGAAGTTCTTGCAGGTAATGCTCTTTTCAATCTTTCAGTGTACAGTTTGCTCTGGCAATTTAGGCAAATTGCCATATTAAGAATACTGCACAATATTGTACTTTCATATTCAATTAGCAGGGGCACTTTCACAAATGTTTTTTTTTATATATATATATACAAATGGACTGAAAAGATGTCGTAGTGCAATCATGATTTAAACGTGCTTATATCATGTTTCAGATTCATCTTGCTCTGATGTTCAAATGGGATTCTGCATTGAAACGATGGGAATGACGAATGGCAACCTTACTCAAGATCCCTCTCGTCAAGAAATGGAAGGAGAGTCAGTTCAGGAGCCAGAATTTAAAATTGAAGCTGAATCAATGGACGATGATCAGGATCCAGAGGTGTGAAAAAAAAGTGTGATTCTTAAAGGTGTATTGCAGAGTTTAAAATGTTGATGTTAAAGATTTTTCTACATTATGCATGATGCTCCACTAATGCCCAGATGAATACAAAGCGCACTGACTTTTTAACTGCGACTGTGCCTATCAGCTTGTATCTTTCCTTCTGTGTGGAGTGTTCAGGGCAAACACTCCACAGTTCCTTGGGTGGGCAGGGGTGGAGTTTAGGGCTGGGCAATTTTGCCTAAAAATAAATTTCAGATTTTTTAAAATGTTTTAACAAAAAATTGGATTTAAGATTTTCCCCCCCCGATTTTATATCATTATTATTTGTTTTAATTTTCTTTTTTTTTTTACATAAACCAAGAACTTAAAAAGTTTTGCTTTTATTTTATCAGTTAACAAAAGTAACCATATTTCTTCTCTTGGAATCAATGTGCAAAACTTCTACCTTGAATCAAATACTTCTGGAAATGTAAATCTATGTGTTGATAAAATAGAAAAGTACAACTTTTTTTGTCAACTTTGTTTTAAAAGCTAAGCAGTGCTACTTGTGTCCCTTATTATGACACAAATAAACATCACATTTTGGCTTTAATGTAGGAATCGAGGTCTGAGCTTGTCATCCCCTCCAACTGTCTGCTGATTTTACAAGTACTGTTATGTAAATTGAGGTGGCTGTTTTGCCATGACTGGCAAATTTCCTTTTAGCGTTAATTGATTGGCCAGTCCCAAGAGTATGAAAGTCTTGGCCTGCCGTAAATCGGCTATTTTACCGTGATTAAACCGCTTCACCCCCTTCCTTTATCACTGAAAATAGGCTGTTATCAGCATTATCAGCCCGCTATACTACATTTCATAAGGATTTTATGTCGCAGACGACGCAGATGTTGATAAGCGTCACGGCGAGTGAAAGTAAGCTCATCTTTCATATCGGTAAGTGCTTGCGAGGCGAGTCCGTCTTGACGAGATAGCGTACATGTTGCGACATAAACGTGCACATTTGTGCTATTCACATAAGCTTGTAAATGTCTATAAGCAATCAGGATTAAAAAAATATCGAATTTATAGCAGGTTAAAGATTCCTCGCTCCGGCGATTGACCAATATTGGAGAGCCGTTCAGAGCAAAAATATCGCTAGCATTTGAGTTGCCAGTCACGGCAAAATAACCACTGCCTATACAAATGGCATGGGGCAACTTGAGCAATATACTTTTGGCTAGGTAGCAGTAGCACATACCTGGGTTCGCCCGTTTTCAGCAAGTGGTGAAATCTAGTCTTCCTCACTGTATACATGGGTGCCATATCATTAGAGAGGTGCAACGTGTCCGCTTTGGTGATCGCTCTCTGTAACGCTACGGAAGCCCATGGGGGCAAAAGCCGCAATGAAAGGGGGGGAAAAAACATAGATGTAATAAAAAAAAAATATCGTTCACAACAAAACACTCGTATTAATTTAAAAAATCGATTTATCGCTCAGTCCTAGGTGGAGGGGTGCCTTGCACGTGCTTGACACAGAGGCTGCAGTTACACTTCTGGCCAGGGGTGGTCGCCGCAAGTAAAAAAAAAAAAAAAGTTCCGCAATGCCACTTTAAGTAGTGGCAGAAATAAGCGAATTGTGCATTGCTTATGCGTGAAAATCAAGTAAAAAAAAATAAAAAATGGTGACCTATGTAGCTATCATTTAAATGGGAGAGATTACAGTGCTGAAACTATATAAATAAGTGTACACCTTAAAGCTTGCATGGATTGTTTAAAGGCTTTAAGCCTTAAATGGCAAAATGACAAGTGCACTTTATGCCATTTTTAACTGCCCTAATGGAGTTTATAGGCAAAAATACACCATTACAAAGCTCCAATTAGATGGAAGAGTATACTTATAAACAAACCTCTATTCATTCTTCACAATTTCCCGGCGGTCATTTAGAACCTGCTTCGAGCCCCTTGACCCCACTCAGTGATGAAAGATCCTATCTGTCTCTTCCTCACGTCTCGGTGTTGCTCCTCGGTCCCGACTCCCGGTAAAGTGCACACATTCGGCCAAATATTAAGCATTTAACTAAGCTTAACTGTAGTGTCCCAGCAGAGGCCAGTCAGTAAACGACATGCTATGCATGTTTAAAATAGATTAAGCAAGAAACATCAACTTTACAGAGGTTGAAATTAAATCATCGCTTCCTATGTTGGTTCCCACTGGTTTTCAACAAAAGTTTGGTAACCTGGAAATGTCCCTACCCACAATGCACTGCGCAGCCAGAGATATGCACTTCGCTTATTACAGACTGAGTAAATTCGATGTGTGTGGAATGTGTCTTAACTTGGTTTGCCTTGCTATAAAAGAGTTGCCAAATAAAGTTAATTTATCTCATCTAATAGTTTGGACCAATGACAGTGGAGATAAAATCTCAGAAGTTCAAGAGCGCCTTGCCTGGAACTGATCCTGCATCCAAGGCTCCAAATTTGAAGGATATTGTTAATGTAGATCCTTTACAACAAGGCCAGGCACTTCTGGCTGCGGGCAAGAAACGGAAGAAGCAACAAAAAAGAGCGGGTTTGTGTCCTAACTTCAACAGTCATGTTGTTATTACGTCTACTTGCATCTAACGTGATCTATTTTCTTCTTCTTCTTCTACAGACAAACTTGCTACTAAACTCTCAGACACCTTGACAGCTGCAATGGATTTCTCGTTTTGTGACAGCTGATTAAAGAAAGATTACAAAAAGATTGTTTGTCTATGCTTTGTCATTTTTTTTATTCTTTCAAGAAATTTCGCAATGTTTTGCCGTTGTCTTTGACATTTACAATATGTGTGAAATGCATTAGATAAGTTTGTGGATAGATCATTTGGTACACATTTGTCAAACTCAAGACCTGGGGCACAGAGCAAATTAGCGATCTATGTACCAACATTTAAAAATTGTCCTAAATTGTATTTACGTTGAGACACTGTAAACTTTTTTTTCTTACGAAATACTATTTAAAAATAAATTGACCAAACTATTATTATTGACTTTTGATTTAAAAACTATTATTTTATTCAACATGTTGCATGTAATGATGATAATATTAATGATGCAATGAGGCAATAGTTGGTTTCGCAGTCAAAACACAAGGGAAACCTTACCTACAATGCGGCCCACGACCAAAACTAGTAATTGATTGTGTGTGAAAGACAAAAAAGTGAGACATACGATTTGAGTAAATAACGTAATCACCTTCCCGTAATTAACAAGTTCCGGGTAAAAAGTCGGAGGATGACCTAAGCGCGTCGGCTCGAGGTAAACAACGCTGGCTATTCGGTGCGGCCATGGCTAGCGGCAGCTGCGATTAACTCAACGAGATAAAATGGACAGAAAAGCAGAGGACTTACTGGATTCATGACTGTGATCCCGTCGAACATTTTTGTTCATACAGTATGTTTAAAAGTTACATTTCTACTTTTTAATGCGTTCACCGGTAACGTGAGCTTCTTCGACAATCATGGCTAGTTTGGCTAGCTAAGCAACAACTCCCTCCCACCCCACCCCCCAAAAAGCAAAATTACATGCTTTGTAATATAAACACCAAGCTACGAATTTAAATGCGTATTTCTTGATTGACAGCTGTAAATAATAAAAGAGTTATTAGCTATATTGTCCTTGTTTACGATCTGTACGTTTTAGCATGGAGTTGTAATTAGGGCCTCTGACACTTAGCTGTCAAACCAGCGCTCCAAATTTGTGACCAAACATTCATTGACCAAAGTGTTCACAGAAGATGCGAGGGTAGTCACACACGTACGCAATGCAGATGCGTCAGTTTACTCACAATTTCAAACCCCGATCATATTGGTTACTAACAGGATTAATCATATGGAGTACAGTAGAACCCAGTCAATTTCTATTGGCTACATACTTCGGATGAGTCAAGTCCGATGTTTGACACAAACCAGCACTAACATCTCGATAAATATTTATAAGGCAGGTATTAAAACTGAAGACAAAATTGGTCGTTTGGATGATTCCATACAGGCTGTATGGAGAGATTCTCCAAATTTACAAGAGGAAGTCATATGACTATTGCCTGGAACAGTTGTCCTGATGTGATCAATCTCAATTTAGTCCCCTTCTCTTTTCGAGGTCATGTCAGTCATGGGCACACTGGGGCCTTTGTAATCATCACTCCCCACCTTACCTGATGTGATCAATCGTCTCTGTCAACTGAATGTGTTGTGTGATGAACCACCAACTTAAAGAGGATTGTGCTACACGTTGTTTTTATGCACTGTGTGTGTGTGTGTGTGTGTGTGTGTGTGTGTGTGTGTGTGTGTGTGTGTGTTTATCAGGTATACAATAAATAGGCAAAAAAAATGCTAAATGTTATATTTTAAATAATATTAATATTGCTTCAGATGGCTTGTATGTTGTTGTTCCAATCCAGAGGTAACATGTCATGTTATCAAACCAACATCATCAGATATTGACCTTTTTTTGTTTTTTGTCCTATTCATTATTGTATTGCCTAAATGATAGCGACTTCAACCATGTTTGTTAATTTTTAGACTCCTTCATCTTTGCAGTACATTTTCTTCTGATGAGAGAGTTGCAATGGGAGTAATAATCATAGCTCGTTCAGTTGTTAGTTAGTGATATGGATTTAGCCTATCCCATTATAGCTACGTTACAGGCTCTTACCTTGGAGCAAACTTGGAAATGCTTGTTTATCTAGGAGATATTTAGCTGCAGGTGAGGCCGTCCATACTGTGTAATGCATTGAAGACATTACTCCACTTTGTGGATTCCTCATGTCTCGATTTACACATATCTATGGGCACATCGCTTCACTATTTTTCTAGCTGGAGGTCTACACCTTGTTGGAACTTTAGTTTGGTATGGTTTTATTGAAGCTGAGTTCAAAACAAATTAATGGATTACTGCAATCACAAAAAAATATCCAGTTTGTTTTACATTTCAAGTGATAATTAAATTATGATCACTCTCCACAACACTGCTTATGGCGAGCTGATTCTCGGTGTGTTTTCCTTGCCCCTACCTCCCTCACTTGTAGCACATATTTGTGATGAAATGTAAATACAGTATATTAAGAGTTTACAATCATCTGTTGAAATTCCAATGGTTTTGTGGTATAAAAAATGAGACAAAAATGAATCATGGAAAAACTTTCTTCACCAGTAATGTGACCTATAAGTTCCTGTACAACTCAGTAAAAAAAAAAACTGAAATATTTTAGAGAGGAAAGCTAAAAACATATTCAAACTCGTGTTGAATGTGAGTCAGCACACACCTGCCTAGAGTGCTAAAGTGCCTCTAACTAACCCCAAATAAAGTTAAGATGTTCTAGTAGACTTTACCTGAGATTATTGCAGTCACTTCTTACAGTATAAGCCTGGTCCACCGGAAGATTTCACAGCATCAAAGGGATCACACTGTTCTGCAGTATCAGTCAGGAGAAGGGTACAAAAGAATTTCCATTGCATTAAATATAATAAGTGGAGTCATCATCAAGTGGAGACTTCCGCAAAGGAAACAGCTGTGCTTCCCTGCTTTTAGCTCCTCCGTAAAAGCTGCTTTGCTCCCTAGCGCACATTTAAGACAGTTAAGAGCCTTGATAATATGTCCGCTTCAAGCAATCTCCCATCCATCAAGCATATTCGAACCCCTGACCTTGAGAACTGTGAGGCCGACGTGCTAACCACTCAGCCGCCAAATTAACCAGAATTTTGTTGTAACTATTTCATTATGTTTAGTGTGAGACTTTTTATTTTTTATTTGATGACATGATGTGGACGCTCTCGTTCTATTTGCAGCTTCATCCTTAGATCTTGATCGCTGTCCTCAGCCATGTCGTCACGCGTGTTGATGCGGCAGCAGCTGATGCGAGAACAAGCTCAGGAGCAGGAGCGACGAGAGGCCCAGCAACAGGCCTCCGCCTCTCAGCTCCGGCCCACTGACTCCACTCCTGCCATCTCCGTCTCACTGCCTCCAAATGCTGCCCGCCCGCCCCCAGCACAGGTGCCCGTGGAGGTGCTGAAAGTAAGCGTGTCCTCTTTGTTGCCCAAGTAGGGTTGGTTAGTTGAAAAGATCAGCTCTGAGATCAGCTACTGCTTGAATGATGCAGGTGCAGACCCACCTAGAGAACCCCACCAAATATCACATCCAGCAGGCGCAGAGGCAACAGGTGAAGCAGTACCTCTCCACCACTCTGAGTAACAACGCGATTACTCAGACGCTCGGTGTATCGCCTGTGCCACAGTGGAGCTCCGCCCCTGAGGTTTCCCACACTGCCAGCAGCGCCCCTAACAGCCCGATGGCCCTACTGAACATCAGTTCCAACAAGGAGGAAGTATGCCAAATTCCTTATTTTATAACAGCGTTTTGCTGACGCGGCAGCAGATGACACATTCTTGCCAACAGTTGTCACTCTGTAACTTCCAGTGTGTTTTTGGAGAAGTTTGAAGTCAAGCCTTTAGCTCACTTTTATTAAATTCTGTTTGTTCTGCAGTAATGTGGCCGCAGGTCCCACTTTAATGTTGCATGCCTTTTTTTGTCATATACCTGTTGGCCTGGTGTCGCAATATGATGTTAAATACTGCACCTGCAGATTAACCGTGACACGTCTGTGACATGAGGCTGCTTTAGAGCTTGCGGAATTATTTTGACTACAGTGCTTTGTATGTAGTCCTTATAAGTGTATAAGGATTGCTTGTACTGTATAGGATATTACACTGATTAGCATACTTAGATTGCACCATGTGTTCCCTGTTGTCTGCTGTCTATAGATTGAAGATGTTATCGACGACATAATTAGCCTGGAATCCAGTTTTAATGACGACATCATTACGTTGATTGACTCAGGTCTTCAGTTACCTAGCACGGTAAGAAAATTCTGCTTTCTTCAATACGTTTACTTTAATTTTCAAATGTTTCCACACTTGATTTTCACTAATAAATTTCAAGATATTCGGAAAAAACCAGTCACACACCCTTTGTAAGTATACGGTTGGTTTTTACTTGAATGAAGCGTTTTTCATCAGTGTGGAATTCATAAGCTGTTGCAGTGAATATATGCATTCGGCACTTACTTATCAGTTGTCACAAACGTGCTGCCTGGGCGGGGCTACCAGTAAGGCTAGGATACACTGCAAGAAGTCAGACAAAGTGTTGAGTGCTCATTTAAACGTGGATTGCAACACTACCAGGTTTACAGGCACAGAGGAACTGTTGAACTTTTGCCACTTAACAGAAAATGAGGATTATGGTGATGTTGGAAGAAAGAAAAAAGAAGCACAGTGAGGTAAAACCAGTTTGTAATCTTTGAAATGAAACAATGCAGTATTGTTTTAACACGTAGCAAATGGCATGTGTGTGTACCTTACTGTGTACGCAAAACATCGATTGGGCTATGGATGACGATTTTTCACTGATACCACACTAGAATGACTTGGGAACCCAGGGTGGTGTTTGCTTTAATAGTTTAAGCACGAATAGGGAAGTAACACTTTTAACGTATTCCTCACATACAACTCCGCTTTGGCAGTCAGCATGTGTTGCAGCTACTGGATAATAAGTTTGTTTTATTTAGCTCCCAGGAAATCTCCTCGATGTGTATCACAGTCCTGGAATGGCAGCACCCACTCTTACTGTCAGCAACTCCTGTCCTGCTGATCTTCCAAATATAAAAAGGGAAAATACTGGTATGGTCAAATCTGTGAAATGTACTCGTATGTGAAGCAAAACTATTTAAAAAAAAAAAAGATGTGTAGTAATTTCATGAAACACAATTTTTGTCTTTCAGATGTTGATACCAAAGCTTTTATGAAGGAGAGGCAAAAGAAAGACAACCACAACCTGAGTATGTTGACATTTATTGTCTGGTGACATCTTCTATTGTTGTCTTGACACAAAACAATAGTAACAATCATTTCACTACTTGGTGATTCTTAACAGTTGAGAGGAGGCGGAGATTTAATATAAATGACCGTATAAAGGAGCTTGGTACTCTCATACCAAAGTCAAGTGACCCGTGAGTGCTACCTTATTTTTTTGGTCTTTGTTAAACTACTGAGTGATTGGGAGACTAACGTGTAGTGTTTGTGAGCCAAATCTCAGCAATTCAGTAAAGCAATGTCATTTTCTGTTTTTCTGCCTCTACACAACATGCTTATTACTGCACTGATAACAGTGAGATGCGCTGGAATAAAGGCACCATTCTGAAGGCCTCTGTGGATTACATCCGCAAGTTACAGAAGGAGCAACAGCGAGCCAAGGACGTTGAACTGCGTCAGAAGAAATTGGAGCAAGCAAACCACGGTTTAATGTTGCGTGTCCAGGTTGGTTTTTGCTATTTATTACGATCTGTTGAATTCATAACCTTGCATCGGCGGTACTTTAGCTCTCGATCCTGCCAGCGGGACCCTGAAAGTTTTAGAAGCAATGACTGCAATTTGTACTACTTCCACTGGAACTGCAGCACAATGAAATACTTTTATGACATGCCATGTCGTTCTGAAAAAGCTTTACCATATTGCGCTCTTGTCTATTATTGTATTCATTTAATCGAAACCAAAAACAAATGTTGAACCATCATAACATTTTCATTTTCTTTATGTGACCAAAAGTATTTGATATATAACATCCATGATAAGCTATCAATAAAGTACTTGCCACAACCCACACCAAATGGCAAGTTAGAAAATTAGAAAATCAAATTTCCCACTGCGGTACTATGACCTCATTTAAGCAAGAAAATACCACAAGAACTCTGAGATAATAAAATAACCAAACTTTGGCTGATTCCTCAAGAGATGAATTGTAAGCTGAATGTGATCTTCAAAGATGAAGCGGATTTCATCTGCTGAGAGGTCAAACTTCCTAAACTTTTAAAAGGGTTCAAATCTCGGGTCACGACCTTACCTGTGATTGGAATTGACTTCCAGTGATATTTTAATAGTTCCTGAAAATTTGGGGTCAATATTTGTTTCCTAAGGTACTGGTTGTAATTGCTGTAACTTGAGTTATGTCCAATTGTCCGTTTGTTACATGTCATTTTAAAGGGAATTAAGTGTAGAATTTGAATATATGTATATCTCAATTTTGATTTTTTTAACACAAGACCGTTTTGCCAGACCTGGTCACATATGTTCTTTGCAGACCCACTATTCGAAATACGGTATTCTGGTTAATATTGCATTAGTGGAATATGAGTTAAGCAGCTAAATCCAGCAGTTTTTATCAATATCAGAAGGCGGTCATTTTTCCACTTGCTGTCGAGTGAAAATGGCATCACAGTTGCTCGGGTCTCGGTTAAACCAATCACAGCTCAGCTTCAGAAAACAGGTGAGCTGTGATTGGTCTTTGCCTGAGCCCTGAGCAACTTTGATGTCATCTTCAGTGCAAAATGGCCGCCCCCTGAGATGGATTAAAAAACGGCTGGATTTTGCTGCTTAACTCATATTCCACAAATGTAATGTTAATCAGAATGTCATGTTTAGATGAGGTCACATATAACATATTATTGTCAAGAAATGTTTAAGGTTGACTTCCCCTTTAAGAAAACAGCGATGGTTATTTTAATGTTCTCTTTAAATGTAATTGAGTTGAGTGATGGGAGTCGACGGCCTTACTGCATGATTTGTAATGCCAAGTTGAGCAATTTTAGTCTATTGAAACCAGCTATTTAGCAAAAGTAAAGGAATGCGTCTTTATGGAGATGCATAATGCAAAAACACAACGCTTGCTGAATCTAAGGTCAAGATAGCCAGATTCGAGGAAAAGGCTACTCTCCCTGTTATAATGTCATTTCAACATGCAGTCTAAGACGGTTAAATTCACATATTTTGGTGATCTTCTCAGGAGTTGGAAATACAAGCACGTGTCCACGGCCTATCTTCCAACGCCACCGGCATCTCCTCTGGTCTGAGCTCCAGTCCTGCGCTGCTGCAGCAGCAACAACAACAAAGCCTTCAGAACGGCCAGTCCCTACACCCCAGCGCAGACGCAACGTCCCGGCATAACCTCCTCAGCCTGGGTGTCACAGCAATCGGACAGCCTCTGCCCACCGCCTTCCTCTCCCCACATTCATCAGACACTCCCGCCGGAGTCACCATCAGCAGCCCCTTGGACTTGGGCAGTTTGAGCTTTGCAGAGCTGGACGACACCTCCGCCTCAGCGCTTTACCCTGATGTGAGCTTGGGGGACATTCTTATGGACGACGGGGGCACCCTGTCTCCAGAGGTGGAGGCTAAGCCCCTCTTCTCTCCTTTGTCACCGGGTGCCTCTAAAAGCAGCAGCCGAAGGAGCAGTCTCGAGATGGATGAGGACTTGTGATGCACCCTGAGACGCAAATGCGCCCGCAGAGACTGAATGCCAGCATGCAGTCTGTGTCTTATGTTAGGTGAGTCTCTGTCTGTAGGACTGTTGACCAGAAGTAAATATTAAGATTGAAATTAACCAATCCCCCTCCTTGTCCTGGTAGACATGATCCTATTTGGAGCTGGTTGAGTGATTATGTTTGGGTGTGTAAGTGCAATAGTATTAAAATGGAATATTGTACACAATAGGGATGCTTACACATATAATAACATTCTTACATCATTTTTATGATTAAAGAGTAATGTAAATTTTTGCTTGAATTTATTATATGGTCATACATAGGGAAGAGTTTTTTCTTGGCCTTATTAATGTGACAGTATTGGCAAAAGCAAATAGATAGAGAATTTGAGGTTTTATTTTTTTGACAGGAATCAGGGTTTGCACACTTTTTTTCCTCTTTAGTAGGTCTAGCGTGGGTACAAAAGGGATATGCTTAAAGTGAATTGGATTGAATTTTGATTTCCAGCAATTTATTGCACCTTATGTTATTGCATTCTATGCATTTTATGAGAGATCTGTTCTACTACTATGACACACTATGGGTGCATATATTTTAATGAGCTGCTGCTGCTGCTGCTAGTTAGCCAAAGCAGGACTTCTTAAAGTGTAGCTGCAGTGCAAAACACAAATCACTGTTATATTTTTTCAATATATTCAGCTTCACAATAATACATATAGATAAGTTTGATTATTTTACAGTAGTACTGTAGTTCATCATATTTTTGATACCTGAATAATTCATTGAGGGTGTAGCTTGTTTCTTGTGACTAATACTGTATTGTGATTGTTCATCTCCATTAACATTGGTGATCACTGGCTGATTTTACCAGATGCAGTCATTTCATTTTTTTCAGTTTCTTTTTTGCTTCTGGAGGTGGGGAGTGTCAAATGATCTATAAATTCATTGTGTTCCAAGTATATGTTTTTTTGTTTTTTTAAACAAACCACTATTTAGCAGGTATAGTATGAAGTACCAATAAACTTCAAAAATGCATTTAATTCATCAGATGCAACTTTCATTATCATGAATGTGTACTTGCCTATGCATGTTTTTCTAACACTGATGTACTGTATTTGAGAATTTGTTTCAGAACATATTTTTAAAAGTTGTATGCTTGGATTAGCAATTTTGTTGGGTTTACAATAACACATGAACTGAAACAGCCCAATTAGTTTTGAAGACTAAAGCAATTGGTTGTCCTCTCCTACACTCTACAAATACTCAGAGGCACATTTTTTTTCCTTTTTTTAAATTTTAAATAGCTGAAGTTAGGTAGTTTAGTGGCCCGATTGTGCAATTCTAAACTCAAGCACCAAATGGACAGCTTTTTTTCTGCACCTACATAACTGCTTTCCAAAACTTGAACCACAACCAATCTTTCACAAATGTATGAACAACATTGTGTGTCACTTGTCAAATGTACGTTTTTTGTGTGTGTGTTTTTTTTGTGGTCATGCTCAATGGAGTGTCTTTCAGCAAATTTTAACAAATAAACTATTCTTTCAGGTATTGAAGTGTGGTTATCTGCGCGCTGTCAAGGTTAGTGGTAGAGCATATGAGAGATTTCCATCGCTAGATCCAAGCACTCTGTAGCCTGGAGACACAGATCACAGATATTGTAGTCACATTGGCAGCAGCACAGGTCTTGACACCTGCATACATTACAGTGTTGAGTGATATTCAGGAGACTTTGCACAGTAGCAGGCTCGCAGCAGAACAGTGAAGAGCACAGACACTGGTTACACCCTCTGACTGTGGCCAGTAAACAATCCAGTGGATGACAGAACAGACAGGCCAACAGGATTGGAGCGCAGAAGTCTCAGGAAGGACATTGGAAAGAACGAGGTGAAAACACAATTTGAAGGAAAGCTCTTGAAGTGTGATAAAAGTAGGCTGGCCTTACCATCGTCTTCTGGTGGCATCATGTTGTAAGTGTCAGTTTTCAGCTGTTCTTGACTCGGCCTGGCTGATGTGAGTAGCTCGTCAGTGCTGGAGGGCAGCAGCACTGGCAATAGTTGTGGTTGCTGTTTCTCCACAGAACTCAAGTCAGTCGTGGATCCTGCTTGGACTGTTGTGTCAATGGAGTTCTGTTCTTGGGTCTCTGAATAGGATACATTAAGATCATTAGGAACTAGTCCAAACTACGGCCTTTTGAAAACAATATATATAGCTACTAGCTGTGTCAGGTGGTTACAATTTATAGTCATAATTAATCGCATGACTTCAACAGTTAACTCACGATTAATTGCAAAATTTCTATCTGTTCTAAATGTACAATAAGAAAAAAATCTAAGCTTTCATACTCTTAACATAAAAGTGAAAACAAATTCAAACTAATATAAATATGGCAGCATCTTTTAGTCATTGATACAGTGGTTTTCTAATAATTCATAAAATTGAGTTAAAATTACAAAAATGTACTGTACTGCAAAAAATGTGTGTAATATTGATTTGTATTGAGGTCATTTTTCTGCCACTAGATGGCATAATTGCATTTGTAGGTCATTGGTGTCACCTCAGTGCATTTTTTTTCATATTAAGAGCTATCTAATCTTTAACATGAAGTAACTTGTGAAATTCTGCACATTTTAATAATTGTAAAATACAGCTTGACCCCAGCCTCCACAAATATATGAATTATTATTACATTTATTACTGCTAAATTTTGACGTGGATGTGACTGCCGAGTTACGACTGGAATCCCCCCAGTCAAGTCCTCACATCCATCCATCCATTTTCTGAACCGCTTATCGCGTGTTAAAAAAAAATAGTGCCATTTAAGGGACTTTAAATTAACTCAAAATTAATGCACTAATTTTGACATCCCTAATAATAATAATTGATACATATAGTTTTATTATACGAAAGTTGATATTTCCTTAGTCACTCACTGTAAAATACCTGTTTCACCAGCAATACAACTTTCTAGTACACTGGGGCTCTCCAAATCAGTTGTTTCTTCAGTTGAGTCTCCACATCCATTATCCAACTTTTCAAAATCTTCTGTGAGACTGGGTTCAGCATCCATGATACTATGTAATGTGCTTCAGTTTCTTGGAGGGAAACTTGACCAAAGCTGAAGCATAGGACAAAACATGTGACATATACTTTTGTCCATACAAAATATAGGCTGTCTAACGCTGGTTAAGTTACATATTAAATACCCCTTATTTGCCATTCTCACTTTTAATGCATACATAATTTAGTGGGATTGCAAAACAAATAATTTATTCCCCTGCATAAATCTGCTAAGGTTGAATCTTGTCAACTAAAATCTTTTTGTTTTTTGAAGTAGTTTCACCTTGAATTCAAAAGGCTTCTTCAGTTTTAAAATTTTAAGAGTGGAGTTTTCCTAATTTTTTCCTCCCTATGACGAAAATTAGCATGACCAGGAAGACTGAAAATCTACACAGACGGAAGGTATAACCTGCATACACTGCATTGGCTTCATCAATATTATTATCGAGTGAACATTATGGAAAAAGACAGCAAAGTTAATCTATTATTAATATCCATTTTGAAAACATATTATGAAAGGCTGGATATCAATATGCTGATAGCTGAGAATGTGAGTGAACTTCATTTAGGTATTTATTAATTTTACATTTCCTCAGGTTGATGTTTAAATTTTCAGATAATATTATAACTTCAGCAATCTTAAGTATTGGATGAAACGGTTAAAGTAGGCTAGTCAAAGCGCACATACACTCATTTGATGGGATTCAATGGATATTTGCTGCTTAACATATAAGGTTCAGCAGAATTATTAATTGACTGCAATTTTATTTTAGTCTACAAATGCAATTAAATTAAGTTCTCAAATTCATGACCCCCCCCCCCCTCTCCAAAAAGAAGAAAATAAAAAAAGAAAATAAAGAAAACCAACATAAAACCAACCCAGGTTGTACTTACTTGGCATAGCATTATTTCGGAGGCATGGGCACAAACCGCTTTCTTTCTTTTGTGATATAAATGTCTTGAAAGTGCTCAGCAGTCAAGATGGAGCAACATCAAACTGGACTTCCTCCTCTCCCTGAATGATCTCCTGGCTCATTTGTACAGTGTGTGTATGTATGTGTGTGTGTGTGTGCGTGTGTGTGTGTGCGTGCGTGCGCTCGTTTTTGTTTTGTTTTAACTGTGTTAAATGCAAGTATAATTACAAAACTTACCAAGGATGGGGATTTTTGTCTGAATCAGTAATTTCAAGCTTCAGCTCTTTAAATAGCCTAATACAGTATCAATAATTTACTGTTTTCATCAAATTGCACCTTTGGCTCGATCTTGGCTGCATTTGACCAATTGAAAAAATTAAAATTAAAATTAAAACACATTTTACAGTTCCTTGTCTACCGCCTTTTAGGAAACCAAAGGATGCTTTACAACTAACTAACTAACTAACTAACTAACTAACTAACTAACTAACTAACTAACTAACCAACCAACTAACTAACTAACTAACTAACTAACATTAGTGATAACATAAAACTGTCGGCACAAACTGACATCACGTTCAATTAATAAACGTACTTTTAATATTCTGAATTTTGCAGCAAGTTGAGTCGTTCTGATAGTTCATTCTACTGATCCCATTTTAGTCCAGTAGGTAGTGGTAAAGGCCAATTGCCATATTACGGACGTGACGTAATCTTCGTAGTTCCGCTAAAATCTAGGCTAATGTTGGTTAGCGCGTTTACAGGGTCGCAGTTATTCGCTGTTTTTGTCTTCTGTACTCCTTGAACTTCGCCAGGCAATATACATACACAATGGTAAGGGGTTGTAAGTGTTTATCTATATATATTTTACAAATATACGGTTAAACTAGTTTGTGTGTGTTTAGTTAACCGATATAAACATGGCCTAATTGACGGTCCGCCGCCAGTCAGATTGACTAGCAATGAACGATAAACATTTATAATACTGTATTAAGCGATTACAGTTGTTTAGTGGGTAGCACTAGCAACTTCACAAAGCTGCTGCCAAGCAAGACTATTTTCTGTACAATATTGCAAACAGCCCAGTTGTCTGTTTTAATCGCGCCATAAGGCAATGTGAATGTCTCGTAAATTTGTTTACATTTTTCTAGGAAAGCGAAGCGTCTGATGTTGATCCTCCACCGGGACCAGAAAACAGTAATATGGATGGGGAGAATGCCCCACTGTACTGCATTTGCAGGAAACCGCACATCAACTGTTTCATGATGTGAGTTCACCGCTGCTGTTTCATCCCATCACCTTGATTCTGCTGACCGTTGCTGTTAAATTAAATTAAATGCTGTGTTTGCTCCTCTCAGTGGCTGCGATAACTGCAATGATTGGTTCCATGGAAACTGCATTAATATAACAGAGAAGATGGCCAAGGCTATTAGAGAGTGGTACTGCATGAGATGCAGAGGTAGTGATTCTTCCAAACATGTTAGCCTTTATGAGTATTCATCATGAGACCACGTAAAATAACAACTATTTATGTTTTTTCCCCCCTTTTCTTGTTACTAGATGAAAACCCCCTGCTGGAAATAAAGTATAGAAAGGAAAAGAAAAGCAGAGAGAGGGAATCCGACTCTGACAGAACTGAAAGACAGTACAGCACCCCAAGTACGCCAGACTACAGGAGTGAAAGGCGGCGTGGGTCAAAAGTGAGTTTTCCAATTGGTCAGAACTAAAACTACGTATATCGTTGCGGGAGACAAATACATACACATTACAAGGCTAGAATATATTACGGTTGGTTAACAACGTAATTATTCATATTGTTCTTTGTAATCAATATCTATAAAACTAGGTGTATTTGTTCTTATCTAAGAGTGTTTGTCAAGTGAACAAGCATTAATGAAATGGTGTACTAAAAAAGCTTCCTAAACTAGTACCAACTTCTGTTACCTTGAGTAATTGTGCATCTTTAAATACAAATGTCAAACAAAAAATTCAAGCATGGCTGAAGTCGGGCCAAATTTGCTCTCATTGAGTGAGACAGATTTGTGAGTACTATCACTTGTATAGGAAATGTAATTTTATTGTATATTTTTGTAAATCAATGTGTGATTTTAATTCTTCTCATTAAGCTAACTTGGGCATATTTATATTGTAAAATGTTGATTATTGTGCGTTGTCCCTTTTCAAATAAATTATTTCAAATTTGTTACTGCTCGCAGCTCTGATCGTATTTTTTATGTGTTGCAGGTGAAGCGTTCGGTGCGAATGTGTGGTGAATGTGAGCCCTGCAAAAGGACTGAGGACTGTGCACAGTGTGACTTCTGCAAAGACATGAAAAAGTTCGGGGGACCCAATAAAATAAGGCAGAAGTGCAGATTTAGACAATGTGAGGTCCGAGCAAGGGTATGTTAATAAATGCTTTTTATAGTACAAAACAACTGTCAAATTCTGGATCAGGCAATACCCTTTTTATGCAATTTAATATAAAGTCAAAAATCCTTTTGTTCCTAATGCTGTTTTTTTTTAATAATATGTAGACATTTTAAGTTGGCGACTTGTGTAGTTTTATGTTCAATGTGGCTTCTCTTGGAAAAAGTGAAAAAAGATTGCTTCTTGTTTCATACAGAAAATGCTACGTGTAAAAGAAGAGGAACAGTATTTGCGAGAAAGACGAGAAAACTACCACCGCAGACGAAGGCATTACTCTGACGACTATGACAGCGAGGCAGATCTCTACCGGCAGTACAAAGCTGCCGGGCTTAACAGCAGAATGGTACACAACAGCTGTGACCGTAGTGTTTTTTATTGTTGTTTATTTTTGTAAGACATTTTATCTGCAGTTGTTGGCTCAACCCTTCTTTCGCCTTTTGCCAGGGGTGGGCAACTGATGACGATGATGAACCGCCTTTCAGTCCTGTCTTGAGAAAGAAAGCCGTGAAAGTGAAGCACGTCAAGAGACGAGAGAAGAAGTTTGACAAGAAGGTAAGATACAGAAGGTGTCTTATGATGGTTAGTATTGCGGTAACAAGTTAATGTCTGGAAATGTATACTTAATCTGTTTAGAAGGAGTCCCGGCGCCACAAGCAGAAGCAAAAGCACAAGGACAGAAACCGACACAGTGAGAAGAGCGACGTACGGGATCATGGTGGGCGCCATCAGTGTCTCGGGCCCAACTGCATTGAGGCTGCAAGAGCAAGCTCCAAATACTGCTCAGAGGATTGTGGCATGAAGTTAGCTGCCAAGTAAGCGCTATAGTACTAATGACCCACAAATGGAACACAATACCCTGTTGTTGTTGTAGCTGGCGTTCCCTCTTCATGTTGTTTTCAGTTGAACTAACCTCAATCCTCATCTTCTGCATTTTTATTTTGCAATGTGAACACTGCAGATTATACAGGTAAATTGTCTAACGTGTGCGCACGGCTCTCCGCAGTCGCATCTATGAGATTCTCCCTCAGCGGATCCAGCAGTGGCAGCAGAGTCCCTGCATTGCTGAGGAGCACGGTAAGAAACAACTGGAGCGCATTCGCAAGGAGCAGCAAAACGCCCGCTTGCGCCTCACCGAAATGGAGCGTCGCTTCCACGAACTGGAGGGCATCATCGCCAAGGCTAAGCAGCAGGCAGTGCAACAAGATGAGGAGGTGACCTTGTTTTCATTTAACGTCATCTTTAATTGTTGTGCTGTCACCGACATGTTCTGCAATGTTATGGCTTGTTTTCAGGTGAATGAAGGGGATGGAGAAGACACAGACCTTCAGATTTTTTGTGTGTCCTGCAGCCATCCTGTCAATCCAAAAGTTGCACTAAGGCATATGGAAAGGTGCTATGCAAAGGTGAGTACTTCTTACATTTCAGCCACTAATTCTGAACTTAAATTACAAAAGGTATCATAGTGGATGTGTGGTTGGCGCATTCGCCCAACAGTTAACGGTTGTATTTGAATCTGGACTTTGGCCTTCCATTGTTCATTGCCCATGTTTCTCAAGTACTCCTATTGCCTCCTGCAAATAAAAAAATTGCACATTAGGTTCACTGTAGTCTCTATAAATTAGTGGAACTACCCTTTTTCGGGGTACTCAACCCCACATGGTTGTTTTTTAAATAATTCTAAACATGGGTAAATATTATGTCAGTACAAAATGAACAATGTACCATTTTCCCACACCGTTTAAAGCCCCGCTTTCACTCCCAGCCATTTTTACTGAAGTAATCCTCTTCACTCCCGGCTTTTTTACTGGATTTTGACTGATTTTGCAAGGCCCACAGAATATTGGGTTCTATTGCTATAAAAATGGAACCTACCAAAATACATATTAGAGTCTCTTCTTTCATCAGAAAAAAAGTACATTTCTATCTGTTTCCCTTTAGCATTAGAATTTAGCTAAGTTTCATCATTATTCACAAATCTAAGTTTGCTCTATATTATTTATTTGGTTGATACTAACATAACTATGAGATTAATTTTTCAAAAATCGTTTCCAGTTTAGTACATTTTATAGAAACTTTATTTGGACGTACGCCGCCATTGTTATTTACGTCGCAACGCATTCAGTGCGTAGTGACGTAGAATGGCGGCGGCTCTCTGCCGAGCAATGTGAAACGCCTGTAAAGAAAGCAAGGTAAGCCTCGTAGCGTTCCGAATCGGGAGTCACCCTCCCCCACGCCGTGCTCTCGTCTGGTGCATTCAAGCGTTTTGGATCGTCCCTTTGGGAACGCTACAGAGACTTAACTTGCTTTTTTTTTTTTTTATAGGGGTTTCACATTGGTCCTCATGGGAAATGTGGCCTTCATTCAAGGAAAAGCAATACCGCTTTTGTCCATATGGTGCCGCCATAATCAACGAAAACGGAATCTTGCTTTGTTCTGCTTTAAAGAACCATCAATTCACAAATTTCCCTCAGAAATCCAATCCCTAACACAATGGATATTTACTTAAACTGTAACTTACAAAACGTACTAGAATGTAACAATTGCTGTCGCCTCACAGAGATTAAATTCAGGAGCACTCGGCTTCACCTTGGCAAGTTCCACTCTTGAATCATTTTTGCAACAAAGTCTGTTACTAGTCTTTGTTTTTATGTCTACCATCCTCAAAAAGCAGTGCTCACAAAGATGCGTTGTAACACAATATCGCAAAGGCTTTCTGTGATTTGCTAATATGGCAAAAGGCTAAGAGCATTGTTGTTTTAAAATGAATTGCATGAATGGGGTGGGCGGAATGGGTGCGTACTAGTTAGTGCACACAATGTTTGTCTGGACTTCCGCTGACATCCCTGTTTGGATTGAACCGAGGTGAAGAACCACTAGTCTCAATTGTCCACAGGTGTGAATGTGAATGGTTGTTTGGTTATATGGTGTGTGCCCTTCAAAAATTCAGCTGAGTTAGGTTCTTGAGGTGTTAGATCATGATGCTTGATTGATGATAGATGCTTGTATCTTTTATCTTGACAGTATGAGAGTCAAACATCCTTTGGTTCCATGTATCCTACAAGAATTGAAGGGTAAGAAAAACAAAATTAACTCATTCACTGCCATTGATGGCTATAAACGTCAAAAATTCATTTTAACTATTTATATTAGTGTAACTTTTTTTTCTTCACTTTTGTTAACAAGAGTATGAAAACCTAGACATTTTTTTTTAAATAATCTTTTATTTTATTTTTAAAGAAAATATTATTAAAAAATTAGGGGCAGCAGGCGATTAAAATATGTAATTAATCGCATGACTTCAATAGTTAACTCACGATTAATCACACATTTTCGATCTGTTCTAAATGTACAATAATTTTCTTCTAGGTTTTCATAATCTTGTTAACAAAAGTGAAGAAAAAAAAACTAATAATAAACTAATAGAAATAGTTCAAATGAATTTCTGACGTCTGTAGCCGTCAATGGCAGTGAATGAGTTAAAAAAAATCTCAGTTTAGTTGCTTCACAATTGTTTTATTTTTTTCCCCTCCCTGTGTAGAGCAACCAGACTCTTCTGTGATGTGTACAATCCCCAAAGCAAAACGTACTGCAAGAGGCTTCAGGTTTTGTGTCCAGAACATTCAAGGGATCCTAAGGTTGGCGCAAAATTTCTGTCATACACAATGCATGCTGCTTTTGTGGCATTGTCTTTGTTTCTCTCTTTAGATTTCATTCCTGATGTGTCCAGGTTTCTGTGGATGAGGTATGCGGGTGTCCTTTGGTGAAAAATGTCTTTGAGTTGACCGGAGAATATTGCAGGGTCTCAAAACGGAAATGTAACAAACATTATAACTGGGAGAAGCTCAGGAGGGCTGAAGTGGACCTGGAGCGAGTTAGAGTGGTGGGTATTTAATTATTTTGTATGGTTTAAAGGAGCACACCCGCCGTTACACAGACTACTAAGTATTGTCAATTGTTTCATTTCTGCACCCACAGTGGTACAAGTTGGACGAGCTCTTTGAACAGGAGCGCAATGTTAGGACTGCTATGACCAACAGGGCTGGTTTGCTCGCATTGATGTTGCACCAAACCATTCAGCATGATCCTGTGACAACAGATCTTCGTAGTAACAAGGATAGATAGTGGAAGAAATGGTCTACTTTTGCTGGCTGGTTACTGTTTATAAAAAGATATGTGTTTAGGGTTTAACCTACAAAAAATGTTTACTAGTTTGAAATTAACAGTTTTTTGTATCTGAATAATTATGTTTACTTTGTTGCATAATGATTAAGTTAAATTGGTAAATGTATATATATATATATATATATTTCCAACTATATAAGCTACTGCTGTTTTTGCTATGAACACCTTTAATAAAGCTTTTGTTGATTTGCGTCAATGTTTTGGATCATTGTACTGTTGCAACGCAGATTAAGTAACAAAAATGAGTCAAATTTTGTTCTGATTGTTGTACATGTGATATGAGGGCAGAACGATTGCATTCTAGAGTGATGTGCAAAGCCCTTAAATTGACAAATTTGAGAGCAGTGCTGTCAGGAGGGCACATCCAATAGGAGAGGGGCTGGCAGAGTGATTGTAGCAATTGACCAATCAGCTGAAGAAGCCTCCTTTGTACTTCCAAGCAACTTCCAAATATGGGCAAGCTTGCACCGGGGCTCTATCGTCCTCGCATGCTGCTCTGCCACAAACGTCAACAAAACCCAAGTGCAGAGTTGAAAGGCCATAAAACTGCACAGTACAGGACTATGATGTTCATGCAAATTAGCCTGTTGTATTTATTGCTTTATCTGCCATATACTAAGATTGTTGATTACTGTTGAGCCAGGTCGCCATTGCAAAAGAGAATGTCCTACCTGGATAAATACAGGTGAAATAAATTTAGAAAAATAATAACACAAACACAGATTATGTGCGCCATCGGCTACAGAGCTGGTTGTTTGGGCTCTGTTACTAGAATAACAAGCAGGCAAAAAACAAAAACACGATAATTCCCCACACGTCAGACAAGTACAGATGTCAAAACATTTGAATTTGTTCAACCAATCCAACCATGAAGACGGCACAGCTGACTAGGTCCCTTCACAAAGAGTATGTAAGTAGAGTGTGAGGATTCACTTCACTCCGCTTTCACGAACTACTGCGTTTCGTGAACAAATCAAATTTAGTGTGACTCATAATTTGACTATGTAATTCCTCCAGCAATTTTGTAACACGATTTATTTTACCATAAAAAAATACTGAGATTTGTTACAAAATTGTTAACAATTATTTCTGGCTTTGCTTCAGTACTTTTTTTTTTCGGCAGGCGGACTTTACTCTTCGGTGGACTATTTGGTCCTAGCGTAGCTTCCGTCGGTGCCAGCTACATACTAGCTAGCTTGGTTAGCACCTGACAGGGAAACACAGTGGAATTGTGGCGCTGGACTGTCAACAAGATAAAGTATACTATCGTAAAGTTGTGTGATTTTGATTATCCATCGAACCAACTAACACGCGTTTAGCGGCAGCACACAAAGTTTATACGTGTGATTGAGAATTGTCACAGTTCTACACTGCGACCATGAAGTTAGCTTTAGCTTTTGGGGCTAGCGTTAGCATGCTATGCCTTCTGTGTTTCATATGCCGGTTTACCCGGCGCCACCTTGTATAGAAAATGTATTTGATGTGTCGTGAGGTGTGTCTGTATTTAACAGTAAGTGATTAACAGCAATAATGTAATCGATTCTAGAGCGATGATCACCTATCGTCATTTAAATGAATTTTTCGTTATGACACGAGCGTATTTTAATGAAAAATTTCCGCCGATCGTTGCTATTAGTCCATACTCAACACAACTGAACAGTAATATAAGAGTCAGTAATAATGTGCAATGCATTAACGTTAGACTGTTGGGATCTAGCAATCCATTCATGCGTGAAATGGTTGTATTTTCTAAAACCTTATTTGATCAGTAATAGATTTACTGTACATGGGCTTAATTACTGATTACTTTTTACCTGTTTTATCCTCCTGATCAGCTCTAGAGGCCATGGGCAAGAGATTGAATCCCAACATGGTGTGAAAACACTCTACATCAAAAAGGATGATAGAATGTAAAAAGTTGTAGACAAACTCGGCCCTGAAAACAGACTTGACAGTTTTTAAACTGTTGCACCAATGGACGGGAAACTCATGCAGCCTCCCGGGAAGGAGCCTTTTGAAGAAAATGTGGAACAAAGCACAGAGAATGCGAGCAAAGGAGAGGATGGACATATGCCAGCTCATGTAGGGAAATCACAAAGAGAGGAGAATCCGATGGAGGAAAAAAAGCCTCCTGTTGGCCTTCCTCCCACTGACTGGTTAGAGCCGCTAGAAGATGATGAACAAGGTGATGATGAGGAAAGCCTCGCAGGAGAAAGTGAAAGGAGTCATAGTGCGAGTGTTAATAAAACGCTCAATAGGTAAGTGCAGTTGTATTTGTTTTTCATCATCATAGCAAATTGTATACCATCCTGCAGTTCGATGCAGGCTTTGTTTTGTACAGGTCTGTAATGGCGTAGATGCCACGGACTACCAGGTTTCACACATCCGCGCTGTTTCCGGCCACTGCTGGCCGCGTTCCAACACTAGCACCCCAACCACTGCGCCCCCCGCAGGAGGGGCGTCTCAGCTCTCTGAAATGCTTCGGACAACTGAGACAGACACTACATACTTGCACCCGTCGACGCGAATGCACAACCGAGGGGCACAAGGGCGGAAGCGCAATTAACGGGACGCGGCCCACACGTCGTCAAACCGGAACCGAAAACAAAGCTGATGTGTGAAACCTTGAAGTCGGAAGTCCCGCCTCCTCCGTGGCATATACCCCATAGGGTTGTTACATTACAATCTGTAGATGTTCCAAAAGAGGCGTCCACTGTGTGCTCTTGATTGTTGTCTTTATAAAATAGATTTTTTTTTGTTGATAATTTGGTTACCTTTTTTATCTTACAAACCCAATTCCAATCAAGTTGTGACGTTGCGTTAAATACAAAAAGGAGGTATATTTAATTGAAGACACTACAAAGACAAGCTATTTAAGGTTCAAATGGATAAACTTTATTATTTTTAGCAAATGCTCATTAATTTAGAATTTTATGGCTGCAACATGTTCCAAAAAAAGCTGGGACTGGTGTTAAAAAAAAAAAGACTGAGAAAGATGAGGAATGCTCATCAAACACCTGTTTGTAACATCCTACAGATCAACAGACTAATTTGGAAAAGGTGAGTGCCATGATTGGGTATAAAAGTAGCTTCCCTGAATTGCTCAGTCGTTTATTTATGTTTAACACATCATCCTAACTTCATTGGAATTGGGTTTGTATTTACTCTACCTATCCACTTGGTGGCACATAAGGCCTCCACAACTGCCTTTAACTTATTTAGCAAACTAATTTAGGTTTTGCTTTACTTGCCATTTGTAGCATATTGTTGCTTGTATTCTGTCCTTTAGGATTATCCGAACTCGACGCAAGCGCACACATCCCGATGAGGGATGGTTTGACTTCCCTGAACTTGGAGAGGGTTGGAAACGCAAAGAGGTTATCCGACAATCTGGCTGTAGTATTGGTCAAATGGATGTCTATTACCTCAGGTAAGAACTTCTTGACCACTTCAAGAAAATGCCATTGTACAGTTGCATTCTGAGGGTCAGCTCAGTTTAACTTGATGCGTAACAGCATTGTATTGGTGTAAGATGTAAGATTTTTAACTGTTGCAAAATACATCGTAGTGTCAAATTAAACAATATGGCCTACAGTGTGATTTACATGTACCAGTTTTACAATTTTAACAGATTTTTTAAATGTAGGCTATGCCACACATGATGAGGAATACATCTCTAATTATGTGGTGTACTTGTGATTTCCTACACAGCGCATGATGGTACATCTTAAATTGAGGTTGCTTTCTAATTGACTTTTTTTTTTTTTATTACAGTCATAATGCTAAGTCGAACACTGTGTTGACCACACACAGACACACATAAAGATTTTCTGTCGAACCAAATTCACTTTTAACACATCCCACACCACAGGATAATCACTCAATTCAAGAGACATCAGACAAGTGGTCCTTTGCTGACTTACTTGGGAAAAGTTGCTCAAATTTTACCCTATTATTGTACCTGTGTCATGTTAAATTCTGAGTTGCTTCACTGCCAAACTACGCAGGATATTCAGATTTTTAAGGGTTATTATTGAAATTGACAAAACCAGGTTGAAGGTGGCTAAAAGCTGTATTCACTCTTTCCAATTCACAGTCCTCAAGGTTATCGGGTGAGAAGCAGAGTAGAACTGATGACGTTGCTCATCGGAGTCCAGGACATATCAAAATTTGACTACAAATCAGGGAAGTTTTATAATGGAGAAGTAAAAAAACCTCGACGTGGAAGAAAGGTATTCTTGTGATTTTTAATACTGTATGACTGTACATATTAACATTTTAGATATTCCTCTTTTTGTTTTGATTTTTATTTTGTATTTTGATTGCGCCTATCTGAACCGGCAGAGGAAGATACGGGAGCGTTCCTCCTCTGAGTCCAGCTGGATGGAGAGAGGAGAGGAGGCGGACACTCCGGACTCGCACTCGCACACCAAGCCGGACTCGCACACCAAGCACCCTCCCACCCAACCTCCCAACAACTGGACCAAATCCATCCTCTCTAATGAGACAACGTACCAAAATACTAACAATGAACCGGTTGTGCCCAGTATTAAAATTAAACTTCATCTGCCGTCAACATCCAAACCACACCTCTCCATAAAAGGACAGCCTGGCCCAGATGATAAAACATTGTGAGTTTAGTGCTTCAATTCAAATTTCAACCATTTACCCTCAATGCTAGCTAACAACCTGTTTATCCTTAAGCTACTTCTGCTACTACAGCTATATTAAGGAATTAAATAAATACAGCAGAACTCAGGAATGTTATGTTTCTCAACAGAGTTTGTTATAAATGTGGTATGCCCTTCATTGGCACATGGTACGACAGACAAAGAAAGAGACCCGCCTGTCCTTCATGTTGGGGTATGTCGATAAATGTGTTTTAAAAGTCATACGCAAGAATGAGAAAAGAGTATAAATATGTCTTGAAAATTTCTCTGGAGACAAAATGCTTCTCATTTTTAATTACTGACTCACCCTTCACTTTTCTTTTTTTCAAATCCCCAGCCTCAAAGACAATTGAACACCCGTTGATTCGTTTACGAAAGGTAATGTATCTTCAACACACAGTTTGCATGACATACTGTATGTTATATAATGTACTGTATGCTCCTTTTGGCTGGCTCTTAATTCACTGAATAGAAATACTGTAATTTGTCACACTTTATTAGTGCTATTTAATTTACTTCCGTAGTTATTTATATGAAAGTAAGAAATGAAAATCATATATATGTGTTTTGCATACTAGCTAGATTAAAAAACAAACAAACAGGGGAAATACTTAAAATGATTGCATCAGAAAATTATGTCTCTTTCAACAAAATTGAAATTATACAGTATAACATAATAGTAACAAATTGCTCTGCTTGTTTCCCACCAACTTCAGTGGATTCCATGCGGGCAGTGCGTGGGATGTCATATGACGGTCAACTGTGGCCAGTGTGCCAACTGCAAGTGTCCAGAGAACCGAAAGCGCATATGCAGAATGCGCAAATGTCTCTGTCCAATTCGCAAAGTAAGTAAATGGGGGCACAGCAGCTCTATTTTATGTCGCTGATTAAGATGTCACAATTTTCCAAAATATCTTTCCCTCCATTAGACTTCTGAAACGGAAAGTGTCATACCGAAGATGCCAGAAAGTGTCATACCGAAGATGCCAGAAAGTGTCATACCGAAGATGCCGGAAAGTGACATTTCTGAATTACTGGATGACGACATGAGTTTGCAGGTGATTGTTTTGTTGTCATAATATGCGTACATGTAGAAGAATTTGGAGTTTGATTAGTAGATCTAGATGATGTAATTGTAAATGTGATTCAAGTGGTGACTTTAAGATTGACTTGTAATTTATTGATATGTTTATGTAATTATTTGCTATTGAGGATTTGCTGCGATTTTTGCATAATAGCTCATTTTAGACATAAACATATTTGTAACCATAGTTGGTGAAAATCCTAGAATTTGGTTTTGAAAAAACAATGAGGAAGTGAACACTGGCACAGATAGCTGTGCTAGAGAAAATCCGAGTCAGTCACCATGGTAACAAACTTTGTTAACCTAACCTGCTTGCTAGCTGAATTGACAATGGGGGTAAAAATTCACCCTTGCAGTTAAATACTGCCGGTATTTACCGGTTAACACTAATTGTGGTCTTCCTTCCATGAGAACCAATTGGCAAAAAAAAAAAAAGAATTCCACACATTGTAAAAGCGAATAGTAATCTTTAACAGAAATAACTTAATTTTACTAGATTTTAGCCAAAATGTTGAGCTTACTATCAGTGGTTAAGTGTTGTGACCCTAATGTAAAAGTGGCACAAGATCCCAGTGAAGTATACAGTGGACCTCATGGATTTGGATATTCACTGGAGATGATTTTTTTCTCTTTCTCCTCCTTTTTTTATTAAAATAATAATTATTATTATTATTATGAATTTGGGATTCAATTATATTGTGGATTTTCTCTGTCCGGTCCACTTAAGTTCATATTCATTTACTCCAAACTGCTGAATTATCAGTTTGAATAAAGAACCAGTAGATGGCGACAAGACCCATCAAGGAGCTCGCTTTTAAAGCAGGCACAGAAGAAGAAAGCTTTTGTGTCTTCATGTGTTGCGCTGCGGAATTTCCCGTTCAACTCTCTCACGAAGTCCGTCTGTTACCTGCGTTGCCCAAGAGGAAGAAGCCACATTTTAAGCACAAAAAAAGACAACCTTGATGCACAGATTTTGGACTAATCAAAGCAGCAGAACACCTATGAATTGAATCTGAAGGTGTTTTATTAGGAGGCAAGTTTCTGAAGCTTCTGTGTTAACACTAATTTAACTTAAAACAAGACCTCTTCTGTGTGCCATTCTTGTTCTAATGAGTACACGTTATGTGTATATTTTGCAGGAGGAACCTACAGACTTACAGGTACTATTGCTAGTTAGTAAAATAACACATGGGGGGAAATGATCAATGTTGTATTCAATGTTCATTTTATGATATCTCTGCAGCAGCCGGATCTAAAAAGCGGTGAAACTGAGAACTTTTCTTCCAACATGGACTTCGAGGACGATGATGACTACTCGACAGATGATGACGATGATGTGAGTACCGATCCTAAATTCAACTTAACACAAAACAAATAATACAGATAATATATACAGATCAGTGCAGCGGCCAAAGAGCATCGAGCCATCTCCCGTCTTAAGTGGTGTAGAAGGGAAAAAAAATTAACATCAAAAGAAGAGCGTCTTTCGAGTGAAAGCAAAACAAGCTCAAGGGAAACAAACTAAGGTTGCATTTTGTTTCCCGACTTGTGCAAAATAAACACACAATGACAGGTCAGATAAAAACTGGATTTCTGTTTTTCAATGTCCAATTTTAAACGAGAAACAGAAACGGCTCGTTCGGTTCAACAGAGACAGTAACACTGCCTCCCCGTGGACGACAGAGGAACACGTGAATATCTGAGCGCTTGTGTATGTGTGAATATCTCGAAACAGCGTGATGTTTGTCTAAAAAAAAAAAATCCACGTGCGCAACGATCCACAAACGCACTTTCAACAACTCGCAAGCAAAAGTCATGGAAAATGCACACACAAAATTTAAAAAAGACATGAAAATCGTAGATATATTTATGGATCTGAAAAACGGGAAAATGACAAATAAGATTGTGGATCTGAAAAACATGTGAAAATCACACATTTATTTGTGTAAATATTTTTTAAACAAATCTCTCCCCATAGTCAACGGGTGCGAGTGTGTTTGTCTCAGTTGCCCGAAGCATTTCAGAGAGTTGAGACGCCCCCGACCATCGGCGCTGTTGGGGGGGCGCAGGGGTGTGGGTGCGAGTGTTAGAAAGCGGCCAACAGTGGCAGGAAACGACCCTGATGTGTGAAACCCGGAATTCAGAAGTCCGTGGCATCTACCCCATAACATTACTGTACTGTGATGAGTTATGCAAATAAATACAAGTAAGCAAGTTACTAAATTAGTGAGAACGGAACAGGATGAAACCGATACCAGCATTGGACTCTTTCTGAGGGACTGTTTGCTGGGTGCTAAACTAATATCAGTCTATCAGCTATACAATTTATAGCTAGCTACATAAGAGTATCAGTTGTGGTCCATACTGTTTTGTGGAATAAAAGGCACTTTTCTAACAATTTCAAACTAAAAAAATAAATAAAAACATTTTAATGTCTCCCTTTGTCATTCTGTCTAGCCAACCAGACTGGTGGAGATCACAATGATTCTATACACATTTATAGATTGAAGCAGAAATCATTGTCAATCAAATCATTTTGAATCGAAAATCGAATCCCAGACCCAAAAATCCGAATCGAATGGAATCATGAGACAGAGATTCCCACCCCTACTTGATAGTCTTGTGAGGGAAATTAAATGTGTACATGTGTCTGTATTTTCAGTGGCATAGGAAGCGGAAACGACGTGCCTGTGGAGAATGCAACGCGTGTCTCTGCAGGAAGGACTGCGGCACATGTGATTTTTGTGCTGACAAACCCAAGTTTGGTGGCAGCAACAAAAAGAGGCAGAAGTGTCGCCTCCGACAGTGTCAGAGACAAGCAATGGTATAATCCTGCCGGTCATTATGTTGCTGACTTCCAATGATGATGTGCTGACTGTACTTATTTGACAAAGGTGTGTTGGTTTCTTCAGAGGCACTTGCTCCCCTACCAGATGTCTCAAGGTGATTATAGGTCAGAGGATCCAACATTGCCGGGCAGGCCAAGGCCTCACTACACATACAGTAGAAAGACAAATTTAAAGAGAAGTAAATTGCCACAGGGCTGCTGGGATTTCAGTGACGATGACGATGACTACCAAGACGTTAGTTTTCTTCAGTTTTGACCATTTCTTAAATACTCATTTGAAATATTTTAGATGGAAATGCCTTTTACTGAGTAAAAGTTAAACAACTGTATACTTGTCTCTTTTTAGAATAGCTGGAGCCCCGAACCTTCAAGCAGTACCACAAACAACATTAACCTGATGGACAAATCGAAACAGGTTTGATAATTGACAAATTTCACATTCTTGTGACACCACAGATGAATGTCATATTAAAAGACAATCTTGTTTCCATAGTTAAATCGTTCAATTTTGGAAGATCAAGAAATGGCCAAAAGAGGTCACCAAAAGAACAATAAGGGCTCTCGAGTAAGTTCTTTCTCATTCTCAAAACGGGGTGTCAGTCATATTAGTGTTTGGTTGGTATCCTTTTATGAGCCTTGTAGGTGGACACTTTTTGTCACCATAAATTGAGAAAGTTAATCACATCTGTGTGTATATACCCATTTCCAATATACTGTAATGTTCCTGCTTCTTAGGTATACAGCAAAAATGTGTTCAACCTTAATTTAATTTATATAAGGAAGTTACTCAAATTTGCTTCTAATCTCCAAAACACACGAGTCAAATGAGACTGTCTCATTGACCACAAACATTTCACACACTTCACTGTCTCATACATTATATTACAGTAATTTCTGGAATATAAGGCGCACCTGACTATAAGCAGCGCTAGCTAAATTTGGGGAATACTTGAGTTTGTTACACATATAAGCCGCACTTGACTGTAAGTAGCAGGTGTTTTAATATTACCACACCGGGTTCCCGCTACTTTCTTTTCCATAATGAGGGCGCAAATTGTCTCGCTCTCGTTCTGTCTCTCCTACTGTATTTGGGCTCACTTGGTTTGTTTAGCTCTGCCTGACGCTCTTGCGCTTCCTTTATAGTGCGCCCCCCTGTGATCTAATGGATAAGCCGCACCTTTGTATTCGGGATGGCTCGATCTGATCCACTGGATTGGTATCGAGTCAGATCCAGGCCAAAATTGCTGGATCGGGATCGAATAGTTTTTCATTATAACCAATCCGATCCATTCCATAACCCATGTCACTTTGTGTGACATGCCGTAAACACGGACGCACCGTCATCATGGTTGCCACGCGCCTGTGTTTTTGTCACGTGAGCAGAAGCCAACAGTAGCCATGTCTGCGGTGTGGAGTTACTTCATGTTGAAGGAGGAGAAAAGCAAAACAGTGAGTGCAATGCTTGCAAAATTAGTGTGTCGAGGGGCGGTAGCAAAATCGAACATTTCCACACAACAAACTTGTTAAAGCATCTGAAGAAGCATCATGCAAAGGAGTATGGAGAATTTTTACAGGCGAGTGCGGCAAACTTCGAGGCTGGAAACACTACAGACGACTACAAAACTCGCCCTGGAGAGCATTAAGGCCAAGACGATAACAAAGTTATCAAGCTCATTTTGCTGGATGACCAACCACTTTGTGTCGTGGAAAATGTGGGGTTTCGAGGTTTGATACAGCATTTGGAGCCGCGCTATCAACTACCAAACCGGCACACCATCTCTGATACACTAATCTCACTGAAATACAAACAGGTGAGCGAGTTCATCTCTAAACGTTTGGAAAGTGCGATCATGGTTAGTTTGGAGTTCAGACGTGTGTCCAGTGGATAGACGCAAGTTTTACTTAGCGGACAGCTGTGCTACAAGCTAAGCAGTTTCGTGGCTCACACACAGGAGAGGCAATCGCTAAAGCAGCAGAGGAAATTTTGTATGCATGGAAAATTGACAAGAGCACAGTCCATGTAATCGTGCGGGACAATGCCGGCAATATGATGAAGGCAATGGACCATCTTGGGATTTGCTAGTATTGGATGCTTTGCCCACACACTGCAGCTTGTTGTTAACGAGGGGCTGCTGTCACATCGGAGTGTGTGTGACGCGGTGGCTGTTGGAAGAAAAATCGTGGGTCATTTCAAGCACTCACAACTTGCAAGACATTCAAGAGGAGTTGAATATGCCGCCCAAACGTCTACAGCAAGATGTACGGAACAGCTCGTATTATATGATTCAGAGCCTCCTTGTGTGCATACACAGCGAAATACGACCTGCCATCCACACTCACTGCAACCCAGTGGGGGCTACTCGAAAAAACGGTACAAATTCTAGCTCCTTTTGAGGAGGTGACAAGGGAGGTGAGCTCCTCATCTGCTTCTGCGTCTGATGTCATCCCCATTGTGCAAGTCCTGAAACGCCTTCTCAGTCGACCAGAAGAGACAGATAAGTTGTGTCTTGGAAGTTATGAGAAGACGTTTTACACCTGGAGACTGAGCCAATATACTAAGTTGCAACGCTTCTGGATCCAAGATGTAAAGACAGGTATGTGTGCTTTCTTTATTAGACTGAGTGAACGGATGAATGACAGATTCATATACCACAAAGTGTTGTTGGATTTGTGTTTTTAATGTATGCACTGTTATTCACAATAAGAGTGGATTTAATCACTGGATATGTTTAACCATGTATATGTTTATTTTTATCGTTCTAGATACTTCTCAAATGCAGAAGTCTCAAGACGAGCAAAGGATGTGCTAATGGCAGAGGTAATGAAGATGGATCAGAGCAGGAGCCTCAAAGGTAGCAGAAGGGACCGCATCCACCTCAGTCAGAGCCAGCAAAGAAAGTAGCACGAGTGGAGGTTGCATGTACCGGTAGGAGCAAACTTGGGGACATTTTTGCCGAGATCATGGAGGAAAACGCACTTTGTCCTGAGCCTGCCACAACAAGTGGTGCGCGTGATGAAGTGCAGACCTACTTCAATGAGTCGACTATTTTGTGTTCAGACAATCCACTGCTGTATTGGAAGACTAACCAAAATAGACTGTCCTCCTTGCCTGTCACAGCTGCTAAAAAAAATTGTGCACCTACAACAAGCGTGTAGAGCGAGAGGCTCTTGAGCACAGCCTCTATCGTCATTAATGAAAAGAGGAGCAGACTAACAGCTGAGAAGGCTGAAATGTTCATCTTTCTGAAGAAAAAGATGCCCCTCACGTTGCAAGACAAGGCAATTTAAGTATTTCCAGTTCAAGGTCAAGCAGCCAACATTTATTTTTTTCAGTAAACATAATGTTTAGGTTCATGTCTTACATACAGTTCTACATCAGCAGTTACAAATTCAGCAGACAATACATCACAGTGCACTTTGTTTACCATTTCTGTTCTGTTTTTGTTTTGGTGCAGCAAATGAGGTGTATAGGTGTATTTTTTCTGATTGTGTCTTAAGAGTTATACCTACTTTTATTCTAGTTAAGTTGCAATTATTTTGCAGTTTTGCAATGTCATTGTGACTTTTCTGTTTATACACGAGGATTATTTCATTTAGATATTTGCACTAGATTATCATTGCACATTGTTTTATTTAAAACATTTGAATGGTGCAGCTGAGTCTGCTGTGTTTACAGTGTTGATATATCAGATGTGAGCTTTAAGTTTTAATAAAGCTGCAGCAATTACACATAACCAGTGTTTTTTCCTTTTTTCTTTAGGGGACCAGAATAGTTGTTGTGGGGTGTTTTTAGATGTCAGTATCAAAAAAATTACATCCAAAAAAAACCAAAACAAAAAAACAACTTTTAGCGTGTCAAAAAGAATCGGATCGGTATTGGCCGATCCTCAAGGCTGCAGTATCGGATAGGAAAAAGTGGTATCGAGCCATCCCTACTTTGTATTAGCCGCAGGGTCGAATGCAAGTGAAAAAAGTAGCGGCTTATAGTCCAGAAATGACTGTAGACGCGATGTCTCACAAGATTGAGTCCACAAGAAGAGATGAGATTTTTGCAAGATTTGTAATATAAAATAATGCCTAATTAAATGTTCCAGTTTTCAAAAATGTCTTCTTTTTATTGAGGAGACTGCAAGAAAATTATTGGTCAAGGTCTGAAGTGCAAATGTAAACATGAACAGGAGAGTCACTTTTGTTCCAAGCTCATTTTTAAATTCTGCAAGAGCAAGTAACCTGCAGCTCAGATATTTCCTTCTACTGATTAGTTTTAGGGCTGCAGCTATCAAATGTTATGCTATTCGGGTGTCCTACTGAAAATTCGATTGAATAATTGGGTATTCGGATAAAATGATTAAAGAACTAATGCTTAAAGAACTCAATTATAAATTAGTTGAAATCATTTGTAGTGCAATTCCACTTACTGTCTTCAGACAAACACATTCTGGCGTTTTACACTGTCAGCGTTGCCAAGGCCTCGTTCGTTGGACTCCATATCGTCCAGTTTGCTATGATTAAAATGTGTTTTATATTCTTATAAACAGCTTCTTCTTCTTTTTTGCAGGACGAGCTAAATGAAAGGAATGAAGAGGAGTCTCACCTTGATACAGCTTGTCGGAGGCCTGGAGAGCAGAATAATGAGTTACCTATGGTAAGTGTTGAATAAAAATGATTCTCACTGTATTTGAGTGTTATTTTTAACTCCTTTCGCCCCTTCAGATCACCCAGATCTTCAGTTTGGCCGATAATCCTATCGAAACAACGGAGGACGTTGATAACCAGCTGGTGAATCTGCTCAATTCTTTGCGCTGCACCTCATTGCCAATCCTCTGGTATGCAGTAATGGCGAAGGGCCCACAGATTCAGCTTGTCCAGTGTTCAAAACAGTCCACTATGTCAGATACCATAGTGCTGATCGACCCCGGCTTCTTCTATCAGGTGACTGTGCAAAAGCAGCCGCTTTTACCCACCCACTCGCTGTATCGTAAATTCCCTCAAAAGTTGACCTCTTCCACTGAAGTAGTCAGTCTGCTTTTGGGCCTGGAGAAATATACTCTATGCCAGGGGCTGCCCCCCAAAGAGCCTTTATCCAGCCATGCCCCCATTACGTTGGAGCGGGCCGCAACGTGTGAGTTCTTGGTGAAGAAAAATGTGGACATCTGCTTTTATTGTAAATTGCTTTGCGATTGAGGATGTGGGACCAAGGTGGAAGAACTGCTGTACAAGTATTTTTTTTTTCAGTACATCGACACGCCGCAGATTGACCTCTGACCTGGAATAGTACAATTGAAGCATTACCAAAGGCATTCCGAGGAGGAGCATTACTTTCCGCAATATTTTTTATTTTTTGTGTCTCCATTCACGGGCCCCTGACTTAATATTGTGGTGAGTGGTAAAGTTGATCAACTTTTACTTGAGGAATCAATACATATGTACAAAGTGCGCTTCACATCTTTTCCCTCATACTATCTGTCCTTTGCCAAACGGAAGCTTCAATAGTAATGACATCTCCCATGACCACACCCACTTCTACCCTGTATTTGATAAATTACTCCTTGTATTTTTTATTTTTTTTTAAAAGAATAAGTTATCACCTCTGCCAAGGAGGTTATGTGGGTTTTGTACATTTTTTAATTCCCCAATTTTTACATTTCCTGCAAGGATGTTTCTATTAAAATTGCATGATAATATCCACATTTGGTGATGATGATATTGTCAAATCTCTTATTTAAAAGAAAATTTAATCTAGGGTCAGAATTTTTTTTTTTTTTCATTGCACATGTCAAAAAATATGAAGATGATGAGAAGTCATGATCAACATTTGAATCACTTTGATTCGGAAGTAACTTACTAGAACTTGATTTTTGTTTGGCTAATATGATCGTGTATTCAAATGGTTTACCCATTGATATTTTGGGTGATAAGGTCTGAGTGGTCTTGTTAGCTATTATTTGATGTATGATTCCTAAACGAAAAATGACCCCAGGAATTGAACCGAAACAGTTGCAGTTGGTCAGTCATTTCTCTGGTTTATCTAAAGTTGCTATGCAAAATGTCAATCTGTTATCACGATTCAATTACTTACATTTTCATATGATGTTTGTTTTAAAGCGGGTTTGTAATTATGCAGATTAATCTAACACCAACAACGTGATTTTTCTGGATTTCTTTCGACTTTGTTCCTCACAGTGCACCTATGATTAAAACATTTTTTTTTTTTTACAGGCCACCATTATTTGTAAGTGGGAAAACTTGCACAATTGGCAGTGTTTGAATTATTGTCAGCACTAGATGTATACTATAATTCTTGGCCCTGATGAAGACTGGGGTGTATTTTGCTCTAGTAATTGTGTATTCCTAAACGGTTTAGAATCAGATTTTAACATGTTCAGAATTGTTGAATGAATATTTCATTTAAGTGTCTGTTAAATGGGTCCCAGACGCCTGCATATGTCATGTTTCAACCTAAAAAGTAAAACAATGGATTTTTTTTTATAATTCAGTGGTGTGCTGTGTTATTTCTGCAATTAAATTATGGCTGATGAAAAGGGCCTGCAGCCCCTTGAGACAGACAACATTTCTTTTTCCACCCTCATGTCTAACCAAGGGTTCTCAGAGGAGTGTCTGTGGGGGAAGTCAAATCTTAAGTTCAGGGGGTGCACTGTGGTTTTCGTCTTGGCTGTGCAAAAAACAGTGGACCAGGTATACACCAGCAGGGTCCTTGAGAGTGCATGGGAGTTCAGCCAACCATTCCACTGTGTCATTTAACGTCCATTGTGTGGACTTGGAGGTGTTCGACCGTGTCTCCCAAGCAGACTCATGGAACGTGCTCCGGGCGTATGGAGTGACAGGAGCAGAGGTAGTGGCCAGCATCCTGGGGAGATGTTAAAGGCAAATAAATATATATATATTTTTAAATATGACCTAAGATATTGTTTTAACATGAATAGCTCTCTGAAACTGTCAAAACTAGACGTTTTTGTTTTTATGTATGAAGACAATGTTTTGACTGATTTAATTGGTCAGGTGTACCTAATGTTGTGGCCCTTGAGTAAATATACTGTGCAATTGTCTGTCAGATTATTCCTTCAGTTAATCCTTTTGATCCGCGATCCAAAATCCAGAATGGCAAAATCCTCCAGCGGTTAAATTAGAATAAAATTACACTCCATATTTTTCCTCCTGCAAGCCCAAGGACCTTTAAAACAATTCCCGGTGTTTCACAATCTATGACAAGACAATAAAAAAATTCCAAACGGATTGGTTAAATGTTGGCAAAATGCTAAAAATATTAAATTTTTGTCCATAATACCATGGGATGTTGTCTTGCACATAGGGAATTGTGACATTATGTTTGGTGGGGGGGCTGTTTTTAGCATTTTGCCTACATAATGGATGGATGGATGCTACAATTCCGACCTGACGTCACAAGTCAAAATGGCGGTCAAGTCAGTAAAAGGAAGCTCTCCACTCATTGAAAAGCATTGGACTTTGGATCGTTGTAATTTGATTTGTGACGATTATTTTGATTGCAAAATGCAATGAAATGTCGTTTGACTACTATAACAATTTGTGTAGTTTGTATGCTAGTCACAGGCAAAAGCAAAATACGCCGTTTGTTTTCACTGTGTAAAGGAAGCGTTTGTATTTATTTTATTGCATTGTGGAAATCAGAAATACCCGAATGTTCAGAATTGTCGATATGTTCGAATGACTTTATTAGTATGTTCAAATGACTTTGCTTTGTTGTACGTTCAAACAACTTTGTCAAGACGTTTAAACGACTTTATATAGTACGTTCGAACGACATAGCCTATAGTCAAAACTGTTCACTCCACATTGGCAGTTGCACGCTTCTGTTGGCTACAGTTTACAGTCGGCTGTTCTGGGAGTAGCCGACTGTAAACACAGAGAGAACTGTTATATATATATATATATATATATATGTATATATATATATATTTATATACAGCCTATCATGCTGTTGCTCCAATGCTCCCCCTCAATAAATTACGTTTTTGTATTTGGGTATTTACCCAACTTTATTTCTCCATTGTTTATTTATATATTGTGCATCTATAGGTGGAAAAAAAAAACTACGTACGTGTGGGGTGGGAGCCGCAAGGATTTCATGCTCGGAGCCCCAAGAGACCCTTGCAACGCCACTGCTTCCGCTAGATGACAGAAGATACGCAATTAACCTGAATCTCCACTTTGTGTTGTTTTTGTTTGACGGTGGGGATTTATTCGTTTGGAAAATGCATGCCTTATAAATAAAGACGACTTGACATGTCTCAATCTCAAAAAAAGGTTGGAAAACACTTGACTGTAAAGATAGAAGAAAAACAGCGCCATCTTATGGATGAGTCGTTACTGGCTTTCCTTAATTTTATTGCGAGTGGTGAGGTGAGTGAATCGCGACATGTGTGCAGGTACCAGCAACTACTCTTGCCTGCGTGGATTTTCGCCACATTTAACATGTCTTGTTACTTTGTTAGGAGGGAGGTCAGGTCACGGTGTCCGCGGTTGGATTCTATCGAAGGCGTGCTGCATGTGGGCGGGGCTTAGTGCTGTTGTTTCCGGAGGTAGCTTCATTCGGCTCAGCTCAGCTGGGATGCGAATCGCTCTTCTTCGCGTTTGTCTTCTACAGTCTGACGGCTAAAGGTGTCCAATAGAAATATCGGTCGTGGGCTGTTCACAATTTGGACGTGGAGTTGCCATGAATGAGGGGGTTCGGACGCGTGGTAGGTTATTGGCTTAGTGGAACACGAAGAAGAGCTTGTCGTGTCATCCTGCAATGATTCTCGTTCCCGGCTTGAGGACCATGGAGACCTCCCAAGGCATCGGTCATGCTCTCCGGTAAGAGGGGTTTCTTCTCCAAAGTACACTCATTTAACTTGCGCGTTTGCGCTTAAGATCTATAAATACAAAATATATTGTGTAGAATTGTCTCCATGATTGAGAGGCGAAGTGTAGGAAGGTGTTTTTGTCGTCTGCGGCTATGCAGATGCATGTCTGTGGATGGATGCAGCCTCACTCGTCTGAGGCGCCACTTTAAATTATATGTAAATTATAATAGATTAACCTAAACATATTTCTCCACTATTATGCCTGGTAACACATGGACACTGCGAATGTTTATATGAGCGACGGAGTAATTTTCGGCAGCAAGTCGTGGATTGCCAGCCCGTGTAAATGAATTAAAACGTGCAGCCTCACAGGAGAAATACGTGTCATGCTTCCCCCCTGTTGCTGAATTGTTATGGAGCGAAATACAGACGTATAGGCGTGTTTCTGCGAGTGGGCTCAATAGATTTTTATGGGTGCTATTGCTGCTTTCTCCCATGCAGCAGTGTGACGGCCTATCATTAACAGATTCCTCAACAAGGATGGCTGTCAGGTCCTAAAAAAAAAACGACGGTGAGGGTCAGTCAATGCCTGCAGGGGGATTCTCTGGTCGTGTCCCTTTTGCTGTGTTTGCAAAGCAGACCTCTCGAAAGTAATGACTGTTGTGTGGCCTGTTGTTGTATTTACCTAATGAGACGTTACACCTTTCCCAAAGAGACTTGGTTCATTTGATTTATTGCAGCCTTTCATCTTGATCTCTTTAACACATGCTGCTTGTGTTTGTTTTTCTCTCTCTTGTCTCATGTTGTCCACCCATCTGCTTCGCTATGAGCCACTCCCTCACTTTGTATGTTCCTATCAAATAGCATGGAGAGTGGATGCTGACCCAGATCACTGTGCATTCTGCCATTAAGTTCACTCAGGGTGACATCAATTTTTATGTTGCTTATTAGATATTGACTAAAAAGATTCTGACATCTGCTTTGGATGTAGCGCAGTATATATATATATTTTTTTTTTTTGGGCAAGCCTCAGAGCTCATCTACAATTGTGAAGTGACCCACATTTCTTCCTGAATCAGATCAAAACTTTGCTATAATGTGATTAGGGCAAGTATTTGGATGTGACTACACTGTGTGTAGTTCTGAACCTTTACATAAAAAAGTAGATTACAGGCCCATTAGAACCTCCAAATCTGGACTACACACAGGTTTGCGTCTAGGTGTTAAAGAGCAAAGGGAAAATGTATCGGAATAATCCCCTCCGACGTTTGAGCCACATTCCTTTCTTTATTACTCCCCCCACCTTGGCTTAGCAGAATCCAGGTGGATAGCTATCTCGATTTGTTTCAGCTGTAAGAATTGTGTCAAATGTGCAAAGGTGAGTGTCAAGGCCAGAGAAGAGAAATAACCTGTGTTGGAAGTGCTCAGTCAAAGCTAAGCTGCCCGCCTTTATGCTGCTTAATATGTTATGAATCAATATAATATCTCCCAAGTCGAAGGTTGTGGGTTCGGTCCTGAGCTCTTGTGACTGTGTCGAAGTGCCCTTGAGCAAGATACTGAACCCTCACAATTGCTCCTGATGTTGAATCATCAGTAGGTGAATGAGTCTACTCACCTGACTTTGTGCAGACAGTGTAGGTTCAATTCTCACTCATTGATGGTGTGAATAGTTGTCTACGTATGATTGACTGGTATCACAGTCCGTAAAATAGGAACGAGCGGGTTTGATTGTCCGCTCAGCTGGTATTCCCCGTACAGGTGCTCAGAGTAAAGTTGCTGGTTGGCATGTGTCTTGGCAGATGTTGCCTGAAGATTTTCCACTTTCTCCACCTGGGCTTCATTTATGCAGAGTAGAAGAAAGCTCCTTTGCGGGGAAATCCACTTTGTGCTCTTTTGACTGTATGCTTTTGATTTTGTGTAAATTTCCAGGCTTTTATGTGACTTCAAAGCATAGTGTTCCTGAACATCCATCTATTGTCAAGGTTTAAATTGTTACCATTGTTTCTGCCCATCACAGCACAGTAGCCAGCGTGTGATACTTTTGGAGTTACACTGTTGAGTAGCATGTGTGTGCAGAAACAGCTCACATGTCTTCTGCTTATCAAATAAACAAGGCCCGTTGGAAAAGATGTGGGGCCACGGTTGGGACATGTTATCATGATTTGTCACAACTGCAGCCTGAAACAGTCGGACAAGGAGGAGACGTTCCCTCTCGTCTTAGCGGGAATGTATAGTTGTAACCTTGTCTGGTTACCATGTGTATGTTCACAACAACAGCAGCAGCTGTGTCAACACCAGCAGTCAACATGAGGGCTGGCCGGTCTCACCTGCGCACAGCGAGCGTGAGATGATGTCTCAGCTGCTCTTTTACGCATCAGCTGCTCTAACGTTGCTTAGTTGACAGGACTAACAATCAACTAACAAACATGTCGTGCATCTCTTTCCAATTACAATGGTACCACTGTTGCAGGAGAGTGCAACATGTACTAAACACTATTTTGACAAAAGCAGAAGTGTGTTTGTGTTGGACCATTGTGTTTTGTCCATTCATCCAGAAAAACATTGAAGAGGTCAGAAGTCACTGATGTTGAACAATAGGGCCTTGGGTCACAGTCTCTTTTGTAGTGTGATGGGGTTCTTCCACATCAAACTCATTTAAGCAGACCATTATGCACCTCATGATTGGTGCTGAGGCACAGTCAAATAGAAACACCAAACATCTGTTCCAAATGTCTGATTAACTGATTCCAAAATCTGCATTCACACTCACGTTAACAAGGGAGTCATGAATCAACTCAAATTGGTTACTTATTGTACTCTTCTTGAAAAACGTTACATAGTCCAAAACATGAAAAATGCAAATTGGTCAAATCATTCAAACATATCAGAGTATAGCCTATGTTGGCCCATTAATGCAGCGTATCAGCCCATGGAAAGGTTTTCCTTTTCAGTTTAAAATAACTTACTTCAACCACCTTACGGTGGCCAACATCAGAAGCCAGGATGTTGTTTTCTCTTTGGTCCCATTTTAAAACCATCTCCTTTGTGTTGTACTAGCCTTGTCTTAGCTAGCACTAAGCTAGTTTTGTCTCTTACCCCAAATGTACTGCTGGGCCAATGGCAAATCATTTAATAGTGCCCAGAGTTTGGGGGAGGAAATATGCGAGCGCCCATAATGACAATAAAAACATGTTTACTTATGTAAGCATTAGTTCGTACACTACACTACACTGTTGACAACTTCACTGAGTAATCAAGTATGTGCAGCTTATCAGAAGCTAACGCTGTTTGCCAACGCATCCAACAAAACTCAGTGTGGTTTTGCTTAACTTTTGGCAGGAAGATGTGTTTGTGGCTGTGTCCGAATGTTCACTCTTATCCCCTAACCCCTCATTCACAATATTTCCACGCTATATAGTAGCCAGTGCTCTCTTTTTTTTGGGTGGGGTTGGGGGGGGGGCAGCTCAACTTGCTCCTCGTTGAATATCACATGACCACCGTACCTGTCATGACGTACCGCTGCATAATAAAAATGTTTCAAAACTGTATTTCCTTAGTTGTACATATTTTCTATTAAAACAAAATAATTATTTCTGTAGTACTAGCTATATAGGTACACAGCAAAATCACCAGTGTTAGATTAACACTGCAAGTGTTAAATCTAACACGAGAAAAGTGTTGATATGTGTCTATATCAATTAGTGTAAATCTGACACTTTTCAAAGTGTTACTTTTTTCACACTTAACCAGTGTTACTCCAACACTGTATATTGTTAAAAATCTACACGGGTAAACCCTGAGTAGTGTTGAAAGTACTCTACACTTAGTGTTTAACATTTAATTCTGCCAAACTACACTTAACTTTCGTGTTTAAACACTTATGAGTGTATTGCAGTAGTGCCAGTGTTAACATTTATACCCAAACTACACTTTACTCTGGTACTTCACTTATTTAGTGTTTTTCCTCCTTACAAGGCCCTCAAAGCGCTTTACATTTTGACTACTGATGACACGGCATCAGGAGCAACTGGAGGTTCAGTATCTTGCTCAAGGATATTTTAACATATTGGTAGTCATACTGGCCTGGGATCGAACGCACGCTCTCAGGGTTGGGAGACAACCACTCTACCACTGAATCCACACCGCTCCAACAACAACAACAGCAATTGGATGTATCGCTACTGAAATGTCGACAGCGCACTGGAATATTGGAAAGATTCTCTTTCACCGGAAATGAGGGTGTGGTCAATTTAACACTCAAGAGCCACCCCAACACTCAAGGAAATTTGCTCTGACGGTGTTAAAAATAACACTGCTTACTGCATATTTGATTGAGCACTGTAAATTTAACACTTATCGATTTGCTGTGTAATGTCGCTTTGTTCCTGTCGCTCGTGCCATTTTTTTTTTCATACTGGCAATGCATTGCGGTCTACAGTATATCAACCGATTGAGTGACCATTGATGTTCACTACTTTTCAAAGTGCATTTTCGAGATTTTTTTCTTTTGGACATTGAGACAACCCCTACGAAATGGCGTGACATCATAGCACTATATAGGGAGTAGTGTGGCAAATTTGGACTCAGCCTGTGTTTCTGTTAGTATTTCAGACTCTCGCTGTCGCTTGAAAGTGGCTCTGTCTGTTATCCAGGAGGCGAATATTACGCAAATGCAGCTGACCGCTTGTTTTTAGACCTTACTGTATAAAACATGACAGAAACCCGTTTTCTTTAAAAGGCGTCGTGATCGCGGCAAGGGAGATTATTTTCCCCAGCTGTGCCTAACTCAGCTTCCCACTGAATGCCGCGGCCTCAAATGTGAGAAGCAAAGGATAAAGGAGAGCATCTTGCCATGTGAACGTCGTCAGATTTGAAACGATGTTGCAGGCCTCTGCGTTTGGCCCGGCAGACTTGAATGTTAAACTCCTTGTTGATTTGCATTCGTGTGATGCGAGCTGCACAGAGGAAGCTCGCTGGCGTCGCACAGCTCATGTTTTAACCAACGTCGCCCCCACGAAAACCTCAATGCCACCTCCAATCCCTCACCCCAGTCCATGCAAAACAAAACACGTGTTCCATAATCGCCCTGCATTCATATCTGCACTGTTCATATCGCCGTCGATCCTCCCTTTGATGCAGCTCACAGATTATCTGATCCCCCCCCCCCCCTGCCGGCACTCCCGCAGGCTGCTCCATGGAATGTGATGCAGTCCCATGTTTTTATACCTGTATCTCTGCATACATCTGCGCACCAGATGTTCTAACATTTTGGGCTGTTCAACCTCAGGTGTGTTTGTCGGACTGTCTGGCGGTTTTTGTTGCTTTATTTTTTTTTGTAGGACATCAGAAGTTTTCTGCAGTTTGCGTTGCTCATTCGGCACACTTTCCTCCATTTGACTTTTTGGTGACCCAATGGGATTAGAAAGATTCATTTCACAAGGTGTGTAACGGTCCTCGCAATACATTTGGTGTTTTACAGCCATTTGTCCTTCAAGGACAAGTACTGTTTTCATGGAGCCAGGATGTCAGCAATTAGGACTTCATTCGTGTGAATGCTTTGATGTAAAATGTTACTCAGTTGTACTTTTCTATAAATGCGGTGCTTCTGGTGTTTGGGGCTTGATTGATGGAGAGATAAACAACAAACTATTATGGGTTTCAAATAACTATATTATGTGATGTATTTGTTGTGTGCCATGAAACGTCAAAGAAAGAAACTCAGTTATAATAGTTTTGGAGTTTTCATGCTAGTTTGTTTTGACTTTTGTCAGCTCATTTATACAGCTCATTTACAATCATTTTTACACCAAGTTAGTTTTTTTTTTTGTTTAGTTTGAGTTTAGTTTGTATTTGTTTGTTTTTTATTTGTGTATTTATTTTAAACATACAGGGTATTTGTTGACCATAAGATAACAATAAGTGAAAACAACAATGTTCAAAGGACCATTAGACCTTCCTTCCTTAATACAGAAATAAATACTGTACATTTTATTTATACAGCGAAAATTCATTTTCACTAATTATTAGGGTTGGGCGAGTATCATGCTGATTCCCGGCGGTTTTTCGATCACTATGCTAATAAATGCTATATATAACAGTTGAGTCATCGTACTGTTATCTGTCTGGTAAAAAAAAGTGGTATTGAACATCACAAATAATTATAGTTAATTTTAGTTAGTTTCATAAAAGAAGATGTAGTTTCAGTAAATTTTTGTTTGGTTTATTATATTTTTTCAATTTTAGTTATTTCATTCATTTTTGTTAGCTGTAATAACCGTGGAAACTACAGGATTCCATCATTAGCAGCAAGGGGTGAAAAAATCTAAAATAATAATATAAACAGAATGTTATACTGTATAGCATTAAATGCCCTGCTCATGCTAAAAACAACAACAACACAATATTGTGCTTTTGAACACAACACCAATGCATATAAGCAACCTCCAATCTCTAATAAGACTTAATATTGAGGCACTTACTTGCTAATGCACGCACACATTGAGTTCCTCCACATATTGACTCAAGCATATTACGTTCCCTTTTATCTGACCATTAGGGTGGATTTTAAACATAGAAGGGCTAAAACATGTCTTGTGAAAATTAAACTTCACTAAAAAAAACAAGCTACAAGAGGGTGTTAGAACTGCACAAATACACATCAACCTGCCTTTTTTTTAACAGATGTTCTGCTTTTAATATTGTGACAATATTGTGGCAGTTTTAATATCGCGATATCACAATATTGCCATTAACGTTACCTCCCTAATTTATTATTGGCACACCGTCATTTTTGCATGATTTCTACAATATCATCAGTAAATGTATATCATTAGCAAGATTACACTGTTACCAAACATGAAATTGAATTGTGCAATGGTGTATCTGTGTTCATTTGTCCAACCACATTGTGGTTGTATGACCTGACAAGAATCAGACGGTTGAGGTCAATGCACGGCAATTAGAATGATGACACACACACACTAACATAAATACAGAGGACCGTTGTCCTGCAGACAACCACTTAACTTCAATTTTCCAGGAATATGTTGTGGTTTCTCGACTAAGCAATTGTTTAAAGTCATGTCAACACCATTTGGCAACCGTCCAGGAGAATAACTTGACCAAATGGCTAATTCTGCCCCTTCAGGGGTTTTAGTGCTTAGCTGTAAAGCTCACTCGAGTGCAGACACGACGGAGCCCTGTACTCTTCTCATAAGTGGCATTGTAAGTCATATGTGCTCTCTCGTGTGGCCTTTCGTCGATGCAGTGGTTGTGACTCTGCCAATTGTCAGTGTAACGGGTAACATGTCCGTCAATAAGAGGTCAAGCATGCTGTTGGTTTTCACATGTGCAAGACAAAAGCACACACGAGTTTCGAGCTCAGGTCCAGGACAGGAGCCAGGGCAAACTCACACAAAGTATTTCATCTATGTGCGCACGCTTCAATCACTTGTTTGACCAGGAAAACAGAACACGGCATCTTCTTGCCTAAGCCAAAAAGATGGTCTAGCTTGCAGACAGTTGCTTCTTTCACTAGACAAACGTTTCTCCTTAAAAGATGGGGATGCTGGCAGGAGCAACCTTTTGTGGAGGTTGATTTCAATTCAGATTGCCATCCAGATTGGCGAGCTGACTGAAGTCGCGTACTGATTTAGTGTAGGGTGAGCGGACAGCAGGATGCTTGTTTCTGCTCGTGATTTGTGAGCATTGTTGAGTGAGAGGGTTTTGGCAGAAAAAGTGCTGAGACTATTTTGGGATGTCATGTCTGAGCCTTTGATGGTAATGAACCTTTGCTTTGTGAAGAAATGCGAACAGCAGACAGTAATCAGTTTGTGTCTTGTCAGGCATGTTTTGAAAGAAAAGTTAATGTATTTAGTTAATTTTCCTTGGGAAATCACATCTAGTGCTCAGACTCCCATTAGAGAGTTAATCTTAACGTACAGGTATTTGTTTATCTGTAATGGTAGCATTGACCCTCCACTCACTGAACACTCCTGGCATTTACTATTTTTGCACTTCGCGCACAACGGGATATGTCTGAATACATTATTAATATTACTTCTCCCGTCTCACCTCCTCTTTGCAAATTAATAGGTTGTTAATTAATTCACGGAGGCAATTTTAGACTCCTACTTTCACACTTTGCCTTGAGGCACAAGAACTTTGCAAACTTTAAAATAAAAATGATTTCTTGAGGAGAAAAACAGGCTGGTTAATTTTTATACAATGTTTTCTTACAAAGGGCAGCACGGTGTAGTGGTTGGAAACATCTGCCTCACAGATTGGAGATTGGATTTGAATCTGGAACATCTTTGCACGAACTTTGCATGTTCCTCCCAACCCACCCCTGGCCTGTGGTGATGGGACATTGTGATTTCCAAGGAATGTTGTAATAGCGATCATTTGAAAATAACACTTGCAGAGATTTATTGAATCCAGGTGTTGTATATTTGTGAAATCATTGGCAAATATTTTGAGAAATTATTATAGAACGATTATCGGCCGGGCTGATTATCGGTGCCAATATTTGGCATTTTCACTAATATCGGCATCTGCCTTTTTACAAAGCTGAAGGCTGATAAAGCTGGCATCTCTCTGAGCGGTGAATGCTTGCGAACGTAGCCAATTTAGGGTTTTCATCAGAATTTGTAAGCTGTTCATAGGCAGTTTTTACTTGTCGCAAAGACATTTTGAACATATTGAGACAATTTTTCACTGCGTAGATTTTTTTGAAGCCTCTTATGAACCTTGATGAAAACCCAAAATTAGCCACATTCGCATGCATTTGTTGCATAGTGAGATACAGGGAACTTTTGATTTATGGATTTATTTGAATTTCCACTTCATAAAAAATAATGCTGACACTGGGAAATCTCTACACTTTTATTTTTTTCAATCAAAATAAATAAGAAATTATGTTGAAATTTTGGAAACAATTTTTACAATACAAAACTTTTGGGAACTATTTACTTGCTTAGTTTTTAATTTAGCTTAACACATGCTGATGACCCAGAAGTTCACTGCAATTTTTGTTATAATTTTTAAACAAAGCTGTCAATTTTATAGATGTTAAAAATTAAAAGAAAAGGTACATTAGGAACATTTTTACGCTAATATTTTTTCTTTTACTGTAAATAAATATCTGCTTTATATTGGTTAGCGGTCTCCTTGACTACTAATCATCGGTATCGTATCGACCTTGAAAAAACCTTATCGGTCTATCGCTTCATGTCTTCACATAGATCAATATCAATAATTCTAAATAATAGCAAAGAACTTGGTAGGTAATTTGAACAAGTTTGATCTTTCAGAAGTGTTTATCAAACTGGTTAGTATTAATTATTACCTGTTTCAAAAAGATTGGTGACCTTACTGAGATCAAATGCTATACAAAATAGTAGGGATTGGCAAGTAGATATTGGGCCCATAACAGAAATATTTTAAGGCATCAGATACTCATTGAGGCTGCTGATACCAGCCACCGATACTTAAGGCAAAAAAAAAACTGACATCAAGGCGGGTTGCCATATCGACGAATCATCATCTGCGTCGGGTCTTTCTTCGCATTTTGTTTGTCGTGTTTAATGGAATTTTATATATGAAAAATTCAAGCGTTATCGATACTTGGTATCAGTGAGTACTCACGGGAAACTCATACTGGCTGGATGCTGTGGATGCAGATTAATTCAGTCATATTAGCTTGATTTGAAATACAGTGAACGCTATTTTCTTCCACATCTAAAATGACATATTTTGCTCTTTGAAGGATTCTGTTGTAAGTTCCGAAGCAGAATTGCCGTTTCCTGATGCTACGTCTGAACGAGGGGACACGCAAAGTCATCCCTCGCTGACCACCGACTCGACAACTCAGGACGGCACATGGCTGACACAACAAGGTGAGTGGGCAAAATATGCGCTTTGGCTGGATCCTTGAATTTCAACCCAGTTTTTTGTCCATTAGGTGAGGGCGTGGCTGGGAGCGTGAATTGTCAAGACCCCATAATTAAACCACATGGAGGTCAAAGGCCATCTGATTACATCCATGGGTTTGGTGGGCGCTCCGGGTGAGTAATGACTTGCAAAGAGTCCCGGTGTAAATGCGCACACCTTCGTGTCTAGGCAAGCCTACAATGGCCCGGAGGAATTTTCCGCTTGTGTTTTTGCTAACAGTCCAGCCGCGTGAAAACAAAAGTGTTTGTCTCAGTGGAACGACCAACTGGAACAACATCTGCATGTGTGAAGGCCTTTTGTTCACATACTGGCACCACAGCTGCCAGATAATCTTATCAGAACACTATTTACTAGCGTGCGTGACTGTATCAAATCAACACCCCGCCCCGACATAATACCTTGCTTTTATTTTTTTTAGAAAAAGTCACTAATTGTTGCAACTGTCTCAAGCTTGCCGGTGTGTAATTTGTTGCGTAGATGTTCAAGTGTGCCATGGCGGCAAGCTGCAGGCCGAGCGGGTCGTGGCTCTGCAAGAGAGGAAGCAGGCCCTGGAGGCTCTGCTTAACACTCGCGTAGAGGAGCTCAAACTCGTCTGTTTTCAAGAAGCAGTGAGTAATACCGCCAAGTTCACATTCGAAGCACACACTGCTCCACAACTGCAACACGTTGATATTTAACGACACTGTTGCTCTTCAAGTTACAATCATTTTGTTTCAAAACAAAACAAAACACTGCCCTCATTAATCACTTTTCACGCATTACATTTTTGACGCGTTAAAAGATAAGACATATTTTATTCCAATTTTATGCGCGACATAAATTTTGTTTTGTTTTTGTATAAACGTGTATAATTAATACCTCAGTGTATTAACACACAACATTGGGGACTTTGAGAAATGTTGATTTGGCATTTTGCCTTTGCCTTTTGGTCTTTCCTTACATGCAAACTGCATTTTGGGTCACTGACAAAACCTAGACCAGAGTGAAGTTTTTCCCAAAATTTAACATTGTTAAAAACATACCAAGATAGTTCATATCTGCATTCTACTAATTTGCATTGAGTAAGCATCCCATCCACCTTAACACATCATTGTTAAATGTAAAATCGAACCTCAGTGGCTATCACGGCAGTTTTTATTAGGGCCGATACCTGGCATGCATGTCTGACGGCTGTTTTTTTAAATGTACAAACCACATATTTTGATTGTTTTTTTTTTGAGCCACTGGATTATGTTAATTTTATTTATTTATTTATTAAAATTATTGATTGTGTGTTCTATATGTATTTTATGAAGAAATTAAAAAAATTATAGAAAAGTACTATTAATTTTATGCAATTATAAGGAAAAATGCTATATTGGGATATATAGATCTTACTTTAAAAATATAGTTTTTAAAATTTTATTTTATGTATCAAAAGTACTAGTGTTATTGTTACTTGGTAGCATATCGGTGATTATTCAAGAGTTGAGTACTTGGACTGTTATCGTTCTGATAAAAGTGGTATCGAGCATCCCTAGTTTTGATTTAACTAGCAAACAATTTCTGTTGTCACGTCACATGATACCATTGTTGCATAGCAGGAAAAATCCATGCTTAATTCTAGAATTATTTTTGAAACATTCAAAAAATATGTATATATATATATATATATATAGATCTAAATTTTGATTCCCAGTTATGAAATTAAAATGTAAAAATATTTTTTTAAACCTATGTTTGTGTAGAATTATTATTATTTTAATTTTTTTTCTTCATAAATATGTACTGTTTTTGTGTATGTTAATGTTTGCCATAATGATTTTTTGATTCTTATTTTTTTTGCCATATTGAATTTTTTTTTGGGGGGGGGGGGGTATTATTATTTTTTTTTTACCAGGACCGAGATATATGAATGACATGTTATTGGTAAAATACAGATTCAAAGTAATTATAATAATAAGAGGGTTTTTGTTTTAAATCACTTGTCGCAAGTAAAGGACAGTGACTAGAATTTTCCTATGCAAGGTGTTCAAAATAAGTGTTTTGATTCTGTTAAATTGATCAGATAATGATGACTGAACAATCCAGACTGATGTCCCATCTCATTGGAAGCACGTGTGCATTGAGCTAGAACGCACTGACAGTGACAACCATTTTTGTCCTTGAAGTTCTAAAGTGGGGTTACCATATTCCATCTAAAGCTGTCTCCACATAAAAATCCCACAGCGGTCTCAACTGTTCATTCACAGCTATTTAACACATCCATGCATTTTTAATGACTCACCGTTTGTGATCACACTCTATTTTTAGTTGCTTGATAGCTAATTGGATATGTCTGCACTCCTCAATGTTGCCGTGGTAGGTGTAATTTATGGCAAAAACATTAGCTCTGCCATAACTGTTCGGAGCAGTAAAGCATTTAAAGGATAGTTTTATAGCAACTTAAAGTAATCTCTTAAGTGGTGTCCTTTTATATATATAAAAAAAAAACAACTCGTAGGCCAGTAAGAGGGATTTCAGCTAATTGATTTCCTCTGCAGGAGCTGACTGGGAAATTGCCACAAGCGTTCCCCCTGGAGACGGGGGAGAAACCCCCGACGGTGCAGCGCAGAGCTGGCATGCCTCCCAACTGCAGGGCAGAAGTAAGTCAACACCTTCAATATTAAATGCGTGGTAGCAACGTTGTCTAAAGCAACTGACCGTGGTGCCTGTTGCAGGATGAGGCTGCTCAAAGAAGGCAGATGAAAGCGATCTTTACTGGCGCCCTGTACAGACACGCAGACTCAGACAGAAACATCCCAAATAGCAAGAGGACCGTTCATCGGGGCTGTCACACAGGTTATATGCATGCCAAAGTCCTTGAAATGAAAAATAACCAATATTTAATTTGCGCTATTATAATCCAACTGCAGTTGAGGTATTGTTTTTAAAAAAGTGCATCTTTGTCTTTCAGAGGATGGTGTCATGTCAGAGAGTACGAGCTCCATGTCAGATTCGACATCACATGACAATGGTATAGTCTCATTTTTTTATGTAACATCAATGCTTACTTTATATGACCTGCTTGTAACATCACGTACTACCTTTTGTATTTTCTCTACCAAGAGTCCTCTCCCAGTGTTGCTGCCGATCAGCGCTCTCTGTCTCAGCCTCGGCTAACTGTGGGCAGCCCTGACCACAGGATCAGCAGGAAGCTCTCTCCTGTAGAGATTTACTACGAAATGAGGACACGTCGCAATTCTGCCACAAGCTCTGTCAGGTACCTTTGCAGCGTTTTTTTTTTTTTTTACAGAATAGATCTCATTTTGATTTTATCTTTCACAGTCCAACTCACTCTTTACCAAGAAGTGCATCTAATGTTGAAGGCAGAAGTGTTCCAGCTACGCCACTTTTGGCCCGAACTGCACCTATCAGTGTTCATGTCAGGTAATTTTTTTCATCCAGTTTCATTTAAATAGGAGTAGGATTTAGCCACCAGCAGGGGTTAAATCCCTTTTTTTTGTCTTTCAGGAAGGCTGTGGCCAAGTGCTTACAAATGTAAAAAACGGAGGGTTTAATAATGGGGGTTACATTTAAAAGTCATATTTATATGTAAATATAGATGTAGAAATGTAAATACAATAATCTTAGTTGAGAGGTTCCCCCCTGACAGAGATTTATATTCAATGCATAAATACAATGACTCTCTTCACATATTAACTCTTTCAAAGTCAGTCATTTAAAAAAGAAAGAAAGAGGCTATTGAGCGCCAGCCAATTTAAGCAATCTGACTTATCATTCAAGACTCACAGAATATTGTGTTTCATGACTATTCAAACACACTAACTACTAAATGAAAGATTAGACTTTCTTTCATCACAAAAAAAGTTTGTTTCTACCTTACCTTGTAATAATCAACAGTAGTACATGGGTTGGTATTTTGCACCCAAAAACTCAGAAAACAAGGTTTTTGTGAGATTTGCTTTACGCAAAAAAATTATTTTAATGCTAACAATTTTTGCTTTAGTGACAAACATCTAAACAGTCCTTTTCTTCTATAAAATACCAACAACAATGAAAATACAAATAATCACCAGTGTAACAATTTTACATTTGACAAACTTTACAAACAACTTGCACCCTAGTTAGTAGTAGTAGTAGTAGTAGTAGTAGTGTGTGTGCGTGTGTATGTATGTACATTGCTACTTCTAGAATTTAATCTCAGTCATCTTTTCTCTCTTTTGTGTGACAGTGTGAAGGATTTAGTGCCATCTAGTGGTGAACTAATAATTCATTCATTAAAAACCCCCACTATTACTTAAAAAATATAGTATACAATAAAATATGTTCTATCACATCAACGTGTCGTACATTTAAAAAATCATAGGTCTAGTAATCGCCACTTACATTCCACAGCTGGTGCCTGCAGGTGGTTGCTGAGTCCCGTGATTAGGTCTCCCTCTGTTGCTTTCGCTAGCTTTTGCTAGCTTCTCCTGCTTGCCGCTCTTGTTAGATGCTCCAGCGGGTGCTTGCTTGCCACTTCTGCCAGCGAGTGCTTGCCGGGCTACTCGCTCGCTCCAAATAATAATTGGTATTAATTGGTTGTAGGCTTGGGAACACACACACACATTTGATGACAAATCACATCAATGGTGCTCATAGAGTTAAGGGCCCGAGTACCAGGTGCGACAGAGGCCCTCTTAGGATTAGTATGTTTAATTTTAGTTCGTTGATGAATGGGCCTGCAACATCCCCGAAAGTCTACGTTTTTTTTGCGAGAGTGTAAGTCCTGTTGAACATACAGTAAATGTTTTTGAGGGTCTTGAACATGAGCCCCTCTTAAGGACCATGCTTGAAATTGAACAGTGCCAGGATGGCATGTATTTTGGTTTGAAACGGCCATTTTAGGCTTGTACTAAAAATGAGATGTAATCATCCTAGATAAATGGGAAGTGCTAAACTGGGTAACTTGTTTGGGCAGTGCATGTCATTAAAGTTTGGTGAGCATTAAAAGGATTTGCTGTGAAAGAAGCAGGTGCGAGGGCCTGTTAATTACTGCTTGCAGCTTTAATTCCACCTTGTTTTCCCTCCTCTATGCCTCCTTTTTTTTTTTTTTTAGGTCTGATGTGTCAGGCAGCAACGGGTTGAAGCAGTGGTCCGGCAGTCTGGATGTGCCCTATATGATACCACTCGCCCAGGAGGGCTCCTCCTCGGACCGCAGAAGCTGCCTTTACAACTCCAGAGCCAGACGCAGTAACAGCTCCGAGGCTCTACTGGATCGGTCCAGCCTTCCGGACGATCCGGCGCCCCGAAATGGCATGCACCCCAAAGGAGGGCCCTACAAGAGCTCGGAAGCACTAACCGATGGGAAACTACGACACATTCACCTGAGCAGCCCTGAGAAACATGTGGAGGGATCTGGGGAGCAGGCCAAAATGCGCCTGTCCACGGGAGGCCGAGGGGCTGCGGTGGGTTACAACGAGCTGTTGATGGACTACATCTGGGAAAAGCAACAAAGGATGCAAGTGCAGAACAACCTCTTCCAGTCCACAGGAAGAAACTGGCAGGACTTATCCTCTCACTGCTCCTCTTCCGGAGGAGTTGCTCCCCACGCTAACGGTTTCTCCCATTCCCAGGTGCACCTCCCGAGCGCTGCACCTCCTTACAGCCCCATGGTTGGCCGAGGGTCACAAGCTGACATGCGCAGGGTAAAAGTCACCCGAACCAAATCTTGTGGCCCCTTCATCCCTTTGCAGCAACACTCCCAGGATGCCATCCTGCTGTCAGCGTACGAGTCGCACCTCCCCACCTCCGGTACCACCACGTCCTCCATTCCCAACCTGCTCCCCTACCAGACCGAACTCTCCGGCCCGGCTTTCAGTCGAAGACCCCCGCAATTCTCCCTTCCGACCCCTGAGGACTCAACACGAAGCCTCCACAAAGCCCTGGCTCTGGAGGGGCTGAGAGACTGGTACCTTCGGAACGCTCTCGGTTATCCTCCTAAGAGCCACGAAGCAGGGATTTCACGTCTGTCGCACCCCAACCCTCTGGCACCCCAGGCCCAGTCTGTTCAAGGTGAAGCAGCCAATCAGCACAGGCCTCAAATGCCCCAGTCAGCCAGCTTCCATGGGCACCCGCTGCATGGAAGGTCAGTATTGCTGTCTTTGCATTATAAGGCTGCAGGTTGCATCTGTTTCACATGGTGCTGGCATTTTTCTGTCATGGTCTGCAAGCCGCCTCGATTTATGATTAATGTCACAAAAAAACTTTTACTGGATCGTTAGAAAATGGACAAATGAAAAAAACATTGAATAAGATTATTTTGGAAGCAGACTCTTTCAATGGAGTGAGTAGCTGTTGTCCTTCTCCCTTCCTCGCCTAAAGTTAAAGCACAATAAGCACTTATGTTTGTTTGGTGCAGGTGTGTTCAAACTTTTTTTTCCCCGAGGGCCACATACAGAAAAATAGGAAGATGTAAGGGTTACTTGATTTTTAAAAATAAATAATTTTTGATACATTGTTTCTATTCTGAACTTATTTTTGAAAAATTGCTACTGCTAAATGTGAGAAGGCAACTAGTTTAGGATTTTATTTTCTCAAGTCAGACATTGAAACTGATTGATTACTCCACAGTGTTACGAAGAGAAATTCAGTAACAATTTTAGCTGTAAAGTTGTTGCTGTTTTTAAATGGCATTGGCAGCCATGTCAAAAGTTATGTTTAGTGTACGCCGTGGGCCGCAAATGGCCCCCAAGCCACCGTTTGGGTGACAACTGGGTTTAGTGTGTTATTATATTTCCACTTATTTTTTATTTTATACTGTATTTATTTTCAATCACACTGATTAAAAAAAGATATATATATCATAAAATGTAAATAACATAATTGTGGGCTGGAACAGATTAATTGTGTTTCCATTCATTTCAATGGGAAAAGTTAACCCAGATTCATGAATGTTTGAAGTTACAAATAGGGTCACGGAACAAATTAAGTTCAGAACTTGAGGTGCTACTGTAGTTCCTTGGCACTAAAATGACTCACCATGGTGACAAGGCAATACTTACTGTATATTGGCCTGAATACATAAACAGCAAATTAATAACGGAGGATATCGATAGTCTCACCGAATTTAAGGAGCTCAATTGATTGCTCAATTGTATTATTTGTCGGATTTTGCCGACTCCCACACTGCCTTGTGTTTGTTATTTACAAGATTATTTCCCAGAGACATCTTATGACAAAACAAAACAGCAAGGTGTTCTCCACAAATACAAAACGTTTTGATGCTTCCCCAACAGATCGATGGAGCTGTCCCTCTATCAGGAGACTCCTAACGCCCAGACACAAGAAGGGGCCGCGAAGGAACCCAACGCAGACCCAGGCACCCTTGTGTGAAGCAAAGGGACCCCCCCCCCACACACACACACACTTTAAGCATTGAGCCCAAGTACAGACCATTTGACACAATGTGACTTCAACAGGGAAACAAAACATGGCAACCTCAGCAGAAAAACGACTGTAACAAATGACAGCGTGTACATTAGCTGTACAGTGTGAAAAGCTTTGTCAAGTCCCATGTCTTTCAACCTACTGTAGTGCTCGCTCCCAAATGAGGTGAGCATTTACTTTGATATGGTCCAGATGTACTACTTAACGGTACCTCAAAAATGCTCCAAAATAACACAAAAACGTTGAGTCTCCGCCCATAAACGTCCCGGACAGGCTAAAACAAATCCATCCGACAGCGAATTTTTGAATACACAGAGACATCTCCCAAGATATAATTTTTTACAAGTTGAAATCACTATTTTGTATCTTCTGAGATATAAAAAAAATAATAAAATTATATTGAAGAGATAATATATTGGTCATTAACCATGTGCGTGCTACAAATATTACATGCAAGTAAACGTGTGTGGACTATTACAAAAAAGAAAGAGACCTCAATCTTCATCTGTAATTAATTTTACAGTCATTCCTATTTGTTGATGTTGATACATGAAATGGGCCATGAACTGAAGTTTACCAAGTAGCAGATGGGAGTTCCTCCATGTTTTTAACTGAGCAAAACTAAACAACGGTTAGTTGACTTTAAAGTGCTTTCTAATGAGCCGTTCTGCTTGTATTAAGAATTTAATCGAATCAAGTGAAGCAGTTCACGATGTCACTAAAATGTGATGAATTTGGAACGATGTCATAGATTTTTCAATCATCTCGGGGCTGGCTGATAAATGTGTGTTTGTTTCTCCAGGTTGATGGGATGCTTGGATTTGTTTTAGAACAAAGCGGAGGGCTGTTGTGAGATCTACTGCACTACAGTAGAACTTGTGCTGTATGGCAAGGAATTGTGTTTGGATGTGGCTGTCATACAGAGCAAGCACTTTATGAACATCTTAAGCCTTAAATTTCCTTTGATTTGTCACCATGCGAGATGACAGGCTATAGTGTTGACAGTTATCATCAGCCTCTCTGAGTCTGTAAATAGTGGTTAAAGTTTCAACATGTTTTATTCCCTTACTAACTATAGTTTGTTGTTGTTGTTGTTTTAAACTAACCACGTGTAACTAGCCCCCCTCCCAGTTTGAATTCTTTGCTTTTCTGTTAACAAAAAAAGTGAGGCTGATGACATGAACACGATAGGGCTGCTGCTGTTCTGAATGACTGAGTGAGCAGGTCTCACGCCAAAAAACAACAACGTTTGAGCGTTCATCTCTGCTGATTTGTATATGCAACGATTTTTAGCATTTCGACTCATTATTTTACCTCTTGGTGTTGTCTGAAAAAAACCCCCACAGTTCCATTATATTTCTTAGTTGGTAATATAAAGTCTTCTGAACATTCTGCAACATAAACCTCAGAAAATGTGAGTATCAGATTGAAATTGTAATTGAACTGGCTGTATTTACTTTAGTTGCCAACTTGCCATGTATGATCTTTGGACTCATTTGAATGTTTTTGTTTTTTGTTTTTATACTGTATGTTGCGGATATTTCCTACTCTGGTAAAAAACTGTAGCACCCTGTGAATTTAATGTTCTAATGTACACAGCTATACAGTTTTCTGAAAAGACCAAATGTCTGTGCACTGGGAGTTGAAATGTATTTTTCTTAGAGTTGACAAGAAATGCTACGACTTTTGCTCGAAAGCAAAAATTACCTATAGTATATTCATAAACTTGAACACTTTGTAGCAATCTACTGTAGCTTGTTCTCATCAGTCAGTGCGGGAATTAATGTGTTAGAACCATTATATTCAGCAGTGTGACTTGCTAATATTTGAGTCTCTTTTTAAAAATATATATATTTAAGTACCACTGTTCCGCCTCCCTCTATTAGCAGGTCTATGAAATCAGGCTCAATAAGCCTTCCCTATAATGTATGTACCTGTATGTATGAAATTGTGCATTCATTCTACTAAAATAAAGTTTCATGTTGCAATCAACAATTTGAGTTGAGTCTAATAGCCAACAGTATCACATTTTCTTCTCTAATTATACTATATTTTTTACCTTTCTCAAATCTCACTAGTTTAATATTGTAAATTGTCAGAGCAGCTCAAGAACTGTCAAGGCAAAGCTCCAGGCTAACTTTTTTTTTTTTTTAACTAGGAACACAGTTGCCTCTAAACTGAGATTTTAGGGGCGCAAGTAGAAATTTTGGGGCAAACTAACTTGCGAAGTAAATATTCGTCCCACTTCTTTCCCCCATATTACTGATGACGTTGTGATTACTGAAGTGTGGAACGGAGGCATGAAAACAACAAAAATCAAGACTAATAATTGCTTAAAAAAATATAAAATAATCTGCAAACCTTACTGATTGTACTGATGGGAGCATAGATGAAATTTTTAATGGCACAATGCCACCGTTTGGGGGCAGTCTAGAGCCCTGCTTCAAGGCTACAGCTAGTAAAATCATTCCAGGCTGTAACTGCTCATCAAGTTTGAAGTACATACTTCTTATAAGTAAATTACGGTTACTTATATCGAAAATGTCGTTGAATGGCAACAAAATGTAATATAACAACTACGTCGTGAAAGGGTTTTGATAACACTAGTGACATCTTGTGGTAGTTTTTTCACCGGCTGGGCTGTTCAAGTTGATTCATTTCCTCATCGTTCGACAAAAGCACGTTAAAAATATAGCGACATAGCAACTGTTGAGTTATTAACATTGTTTTTCAGTTTCAATTCATATTTTAGCCGTTTTGGATTTAGTTATAGCTGTGTAGCTCAATGAATAGTATTGTATTCTTATCTGTCTCTTTCGTCTGAGAAGAAAAGGGCAACAGGTTTCTCTTCCACTGTTATCTAGAAGGGAGTGTAGTCTAGTACCGGTCTCAGTCGGTTGAAGAATCCAAGGACAGGCTGATGTATTATTGTTTTTCTCTAATCTGATTTATACCTATGGGAACTTGCTGAACTTGCTGATGGGAGGAGACTTTTCGTATTCACCCACTTTTCAATAAATAATGATGTGCAGGAGGAGGAGGGGCACACTTTTGAACAGAACACTGTTTGAATGACTTCAATTGTGTGATCAGAAGCTTCTGATATAATGATACCTTTGCAAAGGGACTTCTTCACCAGAATCTCACCATTCAGTTAATTGAACACGCAAAGAGTAGAATACAAATATTCTATACTCTAACACAACCTACAGTGTGTTCATTAACGAATGCACACATACACAAAACCAGAACACTAAGTAAACCTTACTTTTATAGGCTACATGCAAAGTTATTGACGATTTCAATTTGGAACCCTTACTTCCTTCATAAAATAACAACATATCGTTACTAATGTAGTTTACATACAAAAAAAAAAGCTGCTTACATACCTACATCCAATCACTGTAGGTTTTATGAACAATAGATAATACTGTATAGCTAAAAATCACAGATTTTTTATTGGCAATTGTTAAATACTTGTTGTAATATAAATATTATTCGATTTCTGTTAGATTATATTATAGGTACTTTAGTATGCATTCATCTCTTGGCCAAGACTTTTATTTTCTCTCCGGGGTCTAGAGGTGGGCTTAACCAACACTTAGGGGTGTTTGAGACAATAATTCACCGTATAAATATATATTTTGGGCGGCCTAACTGGGGCCATCCTAGTCCCGGTCTAGCACCCTATCCCTGTTTTTGGCTCTCCTCATAAAAAAAGCCTATTTGAAATGATTTTCTATTGCGACCATGTTATGTCGGCTATAATTTAATAAGTCTTTGACAGTGACTGCCTCTACTATTTTCAATACGACAAAATTCTTCACACGGGTGTCATATTGCATTACTGTATATTGCCTCCCTCCCTAATACTGTGTCCAGTATAGATTCATGAGCACAGTGTGGCGTTGTAGCTCCAGCCATGCAGGGACACAGCATACCCGTCAAGTGGTTGGCTATTCCTGGACTGAGTGTCGGCAGTCCCACCAGAGAGGGCCAGAGCACATTAGGCTGAGCCTCAGCCGCTGAGGAACTTTGTATGGTTGGCCTCATGCAAGGGTTCACTTTCCTTGTTACGGATAAACTGTATTATAACGGAATATAGCAGACACCAAGTAAGTAAGTTCCTCCATATGAGTCAGACTTTATTTAGTAGGAATAAATATGATTTTGTTTCCACTATACTCATGCATGCGCATGCGGCGTTGCTTGTACTCGACACAAAGCGTAGTGCCGCAGCAAGTGTATTGAGCAATCTGTTCTGCATGTCAAATCTACTGTGTTTCCCTTGTTAAAGATATATATCTTCTGAATCATGTTTTTCGAACAACAAAAAGGTCACTACCATTGTATTTAAGATGACATGCAATAGTGAGAACAGTTTGGTTTCAGTTGGGAGCTTGAATTGATATTTGTCTGGCTAAAAATACACATGAGCATTCACTGCATGGCTCTTTGGAAATGTCGCTACAAACAGGGCTACACAACTAGTGACACAAACAAGCGACCTCGAGTGACAAACATTCATGAGCGCATGTGCACTAATCTAAAAGGAGCCCAAGAAACAAGGAGGTATCCACTAGGATCAAACACCACCGTTACAGTTTTTTTTTTTGGTGGTTATAATTTCAAAAGTCCAACACCCTCCATGTGTCCGTCATCGATCATAGATGAAAGGCCACGTTGACGTGGAATCTTACTGTGATTGATGGACATAAAGATGAACCGATAATGAAGTTGCTGAGAACGTTGATTATATCCATGTTGTATTTGACTGCTCATTGAGTGTCATCTGGACTCAGCAGGCTCCTGTTAAGAATGTCCTCATCCTATGCTGCCGCTCTATCAGCACTTGTCACTGTCACCTCCACTGATACTCAAATGAGCGTTCATTCTACCCCTGAGCCCTCGGCTCCACCCGAGAGTCCAAAATCGATTCCCTCGGCCAGACCAGCTCCTCCAGTCGAAGCGCATCCTGTCTCGCCTGAGCCTGTGGGATCATTTGACGAACAGGAGAACCCGGCAGATTATGGGATAGGTAGACAACACGCCGCACCAAACCTTGACTCGCCTACTCAGGCCCTCAATTTTGATTTACAAGACATATTGTGTTGCAGGCGGTTATTATCCTGTAGGAATTGGAGAGATTTTTGAGGACAGATACCAGGTGGTCAAAAAGTTGGGATGGGGCCATTTTTCAACTGTATGGCTCTGCTGGGATATGGTGTAAGTATGGATTTTATTAGGACTGCAAAAGGGTGTTTTGTTTTGTTTTTGGTAAATTTATGGAACGTTTCAGATCAATTTTCATGGGAAGTTAAAATGGGGAATTTTTATGAAGGATGATTAGGGCTAGTGAGGGGGGGGGGGGTGAAGTTGGCAGTATTCTCACTTTTATCTCAGAATTCTCACTCTAAAGTCACATTTCTGACTTTAAAGTGAGAATTCTGAGAATAAAGTGAGAGTCCTGCCAACCTTTTTTTTTTTTTTCTTCACTAGCCCTAATCGTCTTCAGTAAATTTTGGAAATATAACAAATTGGAAAATGTCCATGGGGATTTTGTGAACTTCTGGTAACAGTAAGATATCACATTGACGCATAAATATTTTGTTTTGATGTAAGCAAACATTCATACAAAATACAAAGTACATACTAAATTTAGTAGAATACATTTTACTTTGAAAATGATTATTCAGTCCCAGTCTAAACAGAGTAAAGTTTGCACCCGGAAGAGAGTAAAATATTCCAAAACCAAACAAACAAAAACTCAACAGTTGAGGAACAATCACAGAACCTTCAGGCTAGGGAGACAGCCAACCTAACCACTGACTCATGCCTCTCCTACCATATCAATATATTACAGGTGTCAGGTGGAATCCTCGTATCCCTCCATTTTTGGTCTCCTTTGCGACACATCAACAATATGTTAGCTAACATTGCTCAAGTGGTAGAGCCGTCTTCCATGCTGAAGGTCGTGGGATCGTTCCTGAACCTTTGAGCGTTTTATTGTTGTTGTTTTTTAGTATTTTACTTTCTTCCAAGTGTAAAGGTTTACTCTGTTTAGAGTGGGGCCAAATATAGTATTTTTAGAATAAAATTTACTCTACGAAATTTACTGTGTAGTTAGAGGGAAATAAAACATGATTAACTCATTCACTGCCATTGACAGCTATAGACGTCAAAAATTCATTTTAACTATTTCTACTAGTTAAAAATTTTCCCCCTACTTTTGTTAACAAGATTATGAAAACCTAGAATTTTTTTATTGTACATTTAGAACAGATATAAAATGTGTGATTAATTGTGAGTTCACTAGTGAAGTCATGCGATTAATTATGATTACAAATTTTAATCGTCTGACGCCCAATTTTTTTAAATAATGTATTCTCTTTTTTTTTTATTCATTCATTGCCATTGACGGCTATAAGCGTCAAAAATTCATTGAAACTATTTCTATTAGTTTAACATTTTTTTCCACTTTTGTTAACCAGAGTATGAAAACCTAGAATTTTTTTATTGTACATTTAAAACAGATATAAAATTTGTGATTAATCGTGAGTTAACTAGTGAAGTCGACCTGTCGCCCCTAATTTTTAATAGTCTTTTTTTTTCATGAATTGATGGCAGTGAATGAGTTAACATGCAAAATATCATTGAATCTGGCTTTGAATTTGTTTATTTGTATGCAGGAAACGGCGTTTTGTCGCTCTAAAGGTGGTGAAGAGTGCTCTGATGTATACAGAGACAGCAATGGATGAAATCAAGCTTCTGAAATGTGTCAGTGAGATGACTAAAGCATGCTTTAGTCGATATTTGCTCGCATTGAATATGTTTTTGGTCGCCAGGTGAGGGACAGTGACCCCAGAGATCCTAAACGTGAGACGATTGTGCACCTCATTGATGACTTCAGGATCTCTGGAGTGAATGGAGAGCGTATCCTATATAAATAACTGCCCCAATAAATACAACAAAAGTACTGTTTAGTATCAAACAATGTCCTTAATTGCTTACCAGATGTGTGCATGGTCCTGGAAGTGCTGGGCCACCAGCTCCTGAGGTGGATCGTCAAATCCAACTACACTGGTCTCCCGCTTCCTTGTGTGAAAAGTATCATCAGACAGGTGACTTTCTTGAGATCTTCTGAATACATGCGGCATTTCTTTAATTCTTCACCATCCATACCATAGGTTCTACAAGGTTTGGAATATTTGCACACAAAATGCAAGATCATACACACAGACATCAAGCCAGAGAACATCCTCCTGCAGGTGGACGATGTTTATGTTGAGAAACTGGCAGCCGATACCAAACTATGGCAACTTCCGGATTCCACCGTATTGACCAGTGAACCAAGTTAGTGATGAGGTTTTAATGTTTGACTGCTAGAGCAGAATTTTTGTTCAAATCTGTAAAAGGGGTAACAGTTAAATAGAGTTTTACAAATATATCACTAAACTTAGCTGACAAATGGTCATTTTACGCTGTTGTGGAAATTAACACAGCCAACTTGAATCACCACCATTTTAAGCGGCACCTCACATTCCATATTTTATTAGTTCTTCAAACACAAATTCTTCCTACATTTTTATTTATATAGCCCTCAGTAGAAAAAAAAGAACATTTCTGTATTGATTAGTCAAACCTACAACATTTCTTTTCACCAAAATATCTAACATTACTATATATTACACAACAGTGACACAGTAAACCGCTCCCCTTGTTCTTTTTATGTGAGAAGGTGGAAGTGCAATGCTGGCAAACAACTTGACATGGGCTGTATTGAATATTATTTGAAAAATATGATGGTAAAAAAAGAAATGCTCGGTGCCTGAACTTTGGACAGATACACCCTAATCCACCAAACTGCACTAAAGTAGACTGTACCCCAAAGTGGACTGTTCATATATTGTTCACATTCTGAGTTTTATTTTTTATTTCTTCTCCAGAGAGCTCGATGGCCAAACAAAAAAAGGTGTGTATATTTTTTTATGTGTTGAACATAAACGTTTGTAAATATTGTACTATTGCATGGGTCATGAATTGGAATTTCGTTCAATTCTGCTTAGAGTTTGTCCAACTTAATGGGAAGACTGACAGGGGTTTTCCACAATATTGGGAATTGGGTAAGTGTTATGTGTGTTTTTCAATCTTCATGGCCTCTCGAACACTGAAATTATTAGCTATATGAATGCTGAATCGCGAATTTGCGTGTGTGTGGTGTATGTATGTTTTTTTTTTTAATCAAATTTTTTGTGTGTTTTATTTTGACTGATGATTGTCAGAGACTTTTAAATTGTGGGGGGAAAAGGTACGATATGTTTCATTTAAATGAAGTGATAAGAGATATGTCTTACAATTTCTTCCCTCTGCAGTCCAGTAAGGCTTCAAGGTCGCATCTAAAACGACGCATGTGGACGGAGAGGAAGCAGCGAGCCAAGGCGAACACATCTGACTACAGTCAAAAACAACCCAGTTACTTTTCGAATGTTCCAACCGCTTCCAGCACACATAGCGCCACCTGTCAGTCATTGCTTCCGAGTTCTGACGTCACAATAAGGAGACGGACCTTGCTGTTGTCCGACAGGCTGGACTCACCTGTGCTCAGTCACAGAGACGTCACCTGTTCGTTGCCAGACATCACCAAAGATGCTCCCTTTTCTGCCTCCAGATCGCTATTTTTACACCAGACGCCAGACAAGTACTCCGCCCCTCATGGTCAGTAATGTTTCATTCTTAACCTGCTTCAACCGATATCATCCGATTATTAACGAAACAAAGAACCAAAAAGCGATGACTGGTTTTCATTTGAAGAACACGAAACTTAAAAACAAAAAGTAAGCAAACTAAATTTAAGAACATTGTTTTGTAGAATTATGCTCTCCAGAACAAACTACTGAGATTCTCACCAAATGCTATTACAGCTCAAGGCCACAAGGAGGCGCATTTTCCTTGTAGTGTAGTTGTATCTAGATATTGCGTTTAACAAGTCGTCACATGACGTGACGTATTAATCAGTTAAGGTCCTTATATGGCATTTCAATTTGATGACAAAAGCTCTTATTATTTACTGCTTTTTAGTTTAGAAATGTGTTTGTTACTATTGTTGCCCAGAACTGTATTGCATCATATTAAGTGGGGTAACTAGCACCACAGAATGTTTACTTGATTTCACTGCACAGCGAGAAAAATATTGTAAACAAGCTTTCGGTGACGGGCAGGTGGGGAAAATGTAAACACAAAGCCAACACACAAGGACAAAAGGAATATAAATTACATCCAGATTTTAAACAACATCAACACAGTGGTACTCTCAAAATTTATATAGTGAGTCACATACTATGATTTGTATCTATCTATTATTTAATAGATCTATCTATAAAATTGTAATTTTTATTTATTTTTAGGAATCAGTGATTGTGAGGGGCTTCTTGACCTACTGCTGCCACATAATGCGGACAAACTGCTCATTAAGATTGCTGATCTGGGCAATGCTTGCTGGTTGGTGAGTGTTGGAACAACCAGAGAAATATCGCAAAAAAAGTTATGTGAATTAGAAATAGAGTATTTTTGTCAAGTCAAGTTCATTTACAGCACAGTTGTAGTTAAAGAACTAATATTACAGCTTGGTTGTGGCCAGAATGATTATCGATATGGGTCACCAGATCAAATGAATACAATTCACCTAAAAAGCATGCGTAAGATTATGGCTAGAGAGAATAACCTGCTAAACCTGTCATCATTGCTGTTTGCTGGCTAAACTACATATCGTGGTCTCTTATGCAATCCATGTGGTCCTGTAGTACAAACACTTTACGGAGGACATCCAGACATGTCAATACCGTTCTGTGGAGGTTCTGATTGGTGCCGACTACAGCACCCCGGCTGACATCTGGAGCACTGCCTGCATGGTGAGCCAATAAAATCACATTCATATTATCACAGCCAACCCAAACAACATTACGTGTCTTTTTGTGTATACTCTAGGCTTTTGAGCTAGCAACAGGGGACTATTTGTTCGACCCCCAGTCAGGGACCACATTCTCCCGTGAAGAAGGTTGGGTTTTGTTTTCTTTGAAATAATAATCATTATTATTGTAATAACAATGTGGCACATTATTATTCAACGTATCAAGCAGTAATAGATGATATTGTTGATTTTAGATCATATTGCACACATTATCGAGCTCTTGGGACCCCTTCCATCCAAGTTTGCCCTTTCGGGGAAAAAATCCAAAAGATTCTTCAACCAAAAAGGTAAAACATCTCAATGTACACTAGCTAGCCATAACATTAGGTACATCCTGGAGAATCCAGATACGCATGAATTTTAGTGATTGCTCAATTTTCTTTCGAGCGTTGACTTAATTTTATTTTATATTACGCAATTTTGTCGAGTGGATTTGAAAATCTAGTCGAGACCCGCCCGGCTTTAGTTGTTTCCAAGTGTACCTCGTCCAGATTCAGAGTAAACTAACGACTCTGTTGTCAACTCCATCCAGGACAGCTGAGGCGCATCTCCAAGATGAAGCCGTGGAGTTTGCTAGAAATTCTGCTGGACAAGTACGAGTGGCCGCAGGACGAAGCGGCCCAGTTCAGCTCCTTCCTCTTGACCATGTTGCATCTTCAGCCGGAAAAAAGAGCCACGGCGGCTCAGTGTCTGAAACACCCGTGGATTGCAAGCTAACTTGTCTTCGTCTCACGTCATTGGACTTGGACTTGTGTGACTGGTGCTGGCATCATTTGTAAAGTTTTTATTTTTCAGCCTGTTTGCATATTCATGAGAACCTGATTGGATTCAGACAGAGTGACCAACTCAAGTTTGATTTCTATTGTTTATAAAGTGCTTTGTAGTTTGACTGCAGAACACCAAAAACAGTAGCAGAATGGCTGTCATTTTGTATTAAGAAACGCCGCTCACTTAAGTCTAACCTAATAAATGTATTTGTGCTGAGGAGGTGGAGCTATGTGTGAGTTTGTGTGTGGTTTGACCAACCCACTGGAATCTGGTCTCGTGCATTCCTTGCACGCTCACATTGAGCTGCGCTCAAGAAGGGGGGCGGATGGAAGCAGAGGGAGGAGTTGAATGTGAGCGCAAACAGATGTCGACATGTCTCCGTGTTACTGATTTTTGCAAGTTTTGCCTCCGGCAGTGAGGACGGCTCCATTCTCAAATGTGAGTATGACTTTCCGTGGGCTTAAACGGGGAGAGTTTTGTGTTCAACAGGTGTTGTGAAAATCATGATTGCCTTTATTATGAACCACTGACACGTGACGAACACTTTTCACTCTTGTGCGTGTAAAAAAACAAAAACAATAACAGCTCATATATTGTAGATTTGTCATTTAGATGAGTCCTTTCTGTATGCTTACCATGATGCACATTTGCATGCCATTATGTTTATGCATTTATGGTGACGCCAACTTGCATGTCTTGTTTTTCCCGTACAAGGGGGCAGTGTGGGATTGTGTAGTGTGCAAGTAAAGGTTAAACTCCTTGTAGTCTGCCTTTTGTGGCACAGTTCCTAACCCGCAGCCAGTTGCCATGCAACTCAAACCGCAAATCACAAGGAATTAGCTCAACCGTGGCTGGTCTTTCATAGTGGCACTACATTATCACGAAAGGAGCTTTGGCGTGGAATTCTCATGTTGCTTGTACCCCCCCCCCCCCCCACACACACACACTTATTTCATCCACACTTTTATGTCCTGCTTTATATATTATCCCTGTGTGGCAAAAATACACTAACACAGACTGTGTGGACTCTCTTCTTATTGCAGTTGATATGAAATGATATTCATCACTCGGGGTGTGAATTGCCTAGTACCTGGCAATTCGATTCGTATCACGATTCATAGGTCACGATTCGATTCGATACCGATTAATCTCAATACGAAGCTATAAATTGATTATTGCGATTTTTTTTAAAACTCAAATTTACAAAATACTAATCAGTAAACTTGTACATGTACACTAAGATTTGTATGAAAATGTATTTATTTATCTGAAAATTCAGGTTGCAGTCTTTTTCATGTTTGAACAGCACTGAAATAAAATATTAAGGCTTAATGTTCCATTAATATAACATTCTTCCATGCTTCATGTGTGAATCCTAACCCTAAGTAAGACGTTTTGTTGAATATTCCCATAAAAAAATAGATGTTTAAAAATCGTTTTGGCCGCATATTGAATCGATTCGAGAATTGCGCGCTGTAATATCGCGATATATTGCCGAATTGATTTTTTCTAACACCCGTATTCATCACATTGTGTGTCACTGCATAGTAAACACCCATCTCATTAGCCTAGTACAAAGGGAGAGCGAGGGTGAAAGCAGATATGAGAGCCTCCATTTATCTCTATGCAGATGTGTGATTACAGCACTGTGCGCCTTTTATGATTGAGCTTGTATACAGCAACACAGGTTCAACCCTGCCTAAATGATTTTTGTTCTTTCTCCCTGATTTTTGTAGGATGTGGTGGTTTGTTGGTTACTGCACTGGCGGAGCAGTTCTACTCTATGCTCTGTATAAATGGGTGATTCCCGGCGCTGTACAATATCATGGAGGCCTGGCGCTTGTTTGGCATGATGTCATTGTGGAGTGGATACTGGACACGCTGACCCAGTCCACACGTCCTCAGGTGCGAAAAAAATGGCAAAAATATATTTTTGCTTGGTTAAAAACAATTATAAGTACAAAAAGCACATGTCCACTTAATGAACAACTAACTGGTTTTCATTTTTAGATAATCAACTTTTATTACTTATTTTTACTTGCATTTAAACTGTGCTTACAGCACACCATTTTTTCCCTCTAGAAACATTTGTGAGATTTTAGACAAACCTCTCCCCATAGATTTTGGTCTATGAGACAAAGTGACATCGGAACCACCACAGTAGTTATTTTGTCTTGTGTGGCCACAGACAGCATGTCTTAATTGGCATATAAGAGGATGTACAGTAATTCAAATAGAATTACATTCTGTCAGCCATGCAGATAGTCATAACAACCAAACTGATTTAGCAAATAAATGTATACATTTTGGTCGCAGTTATAGTCATAAGTTGATAAGATAACAAATATCGACAATATCAGAAAAGTGCTACAGGCAAAGCCTGGCCCTTTAAGAACAGAATGATGGGGGTGAGAGTGTTGCAGTGCCGCACCTTGGCACAGGGAGGCGGTGTCGGCCCACGGAGTAAATGGAGCAGTGGAGCTTGCGTCTGTTGGCTGGAAGGCTAAAATAAAGTTTGTGCTCAAACAAGAGAACACGCCTGGCTGGAAGGCTAAAATAAAGTTTGTGCTCAAACAAGAGAACACGCCTGTTCAGTCTCTGTACCACGGTTAAGAGGTCACTCGACGGGGGAAGAGGAATTAACAATAGTAATGTGACAACGGTTCCCAAATATGTTAAAAATGTTGAGTCTGGCTGGAATGGACACTTCAACCTGAATTAAATGGACAGGGAACTTTAAATTCAAATGATTTGTTCAGGTAAAATGTTTTTTTTGTGTGTTGCGAAAAAAGGCCTTTTCATGTGTAATATCTCCTACAGAAAATAGTGTCCAAAAACACTAATTTTAACCACAATTTACCGAAGCTATTGTCTGCTTTCATTAAAATGCCCCTTTCAAAAGTGAGTTCAATATATATTTTTTAATTTAGGTCTGTGTGTATATATATAATTAGTATTTCTACTTCAGATACAACAGCATCAAAACAAATGGACATAGCATACAGTACGAGTATTAATTTGTACCTGCCCATACCGTTTCGGTTTTCTTTCAGAGGCTCCTGGCTGCAGTACAGAAAAAGGCCACACGAGGAGACCCTCGCAGCGTGGTCAAAACCATTGATGACTTCTGCAACCACAACGAGTGGGCCATGAATGTAGGCGACGAGAAAGGTAGCAATAAACTCTCAGGAATGGCTAAAGTACTGACACTCTCTACTTATTTAGAAGTAAAGATCTTTAAAAAAGAAGAAGAGAGAGATAGAAGTAGTGATTTAACTCCTACTCCAAAGAAAACAAGTTGTTAGAAATGTACATTTTCAAGTAATGAAACTTGAAAAATTTCAAGTAAACTAATGAAGTATTCGTGCTTAGTTACTTTTAAATTAGTGATGACTCTTCATGCACATGGACATTTGCCATCGAACTCAGTTATGTATTATTATTATTATTATATACATATATTTTTTACATGTTTTCCATAGGTTGCATTCTTGACTCTGTGGTGTCTGAGGCCAATCCAGCTTGTGTGCTTGAGCTGGGCACCTACTGTGGCTACTCCACAGTTCGCATTGCCAGTTTGCTGCCACCTCATGCCAAGCTCATCACACTTGAATTTAACTCAGACTATGCCGCTATTGCTCGGCAAGTCATAGCATGGGCCGGTGTTGGCGATAAGGTAAAAGCTTCCGTTTTCAAATCACCCAAAAAGAGCAGTCCAAGACGGGCGTGCACATGTGTTTTGTTCTGCAGGTGCAGTTAGTTGAAGGAGAATCTGGCGAGTGGATCCCCAAACTGAAGGAGAAGTTTGGAGTAAAAACATTTGACTTGGTTTTCTTGGACCACTGGAAGAATCGTTATCTCCTGGACACCAAACTGATGGAGGCAGGTCATTTTCTACTGATGGCGTTTTGACGTTTGCCTGCTTGACACCAACTTTGTTTCAGCAGGAGTGCGGCCTCCTTAGGAAAGGGAGCATCCTGCTGGCCGATAACGTCATCTGTCCTGGCACGCCAGACTACCTAGAGTACGTCCGGAACAGCCAACGGTATAAAAGCCAGTATTTCAAATCTCACCTGGAGTATACCAAAGCAGAGGATGGCCTGGAGAAGTCGGTCTTCTTAGGGTAGTTTTTGACAATTTCTTATGAGCATTACAGGGAGTCCTCGGTTTAGGAAGAAGTTCCTTTCCTAGTGCAGTGATGTGTATGGGCTGGATTGTACCATTGAACTACTACTAAAACCGGAGTAGGGCATAAAAAAAAGGATTGGTAAAAATAAATAAAACAATAGAATGAAAAACAGTAATTATGGCAGTAACCGAGCTTGTATTCTTACGTCATGCTGTAGTTCAGGGATCCTCAAAGTACTACTAGAGGTACCCGGGCTCCCTTTAGTAGATCAAATGAGTTTAATGTGCACATCTTTCCTTCATCATATCCTTTTAATGCCAAACCGTATGTATTTTTTAATATGTGTAGTCAGATACAGATTTAAAACAAATAAAAGTGTCAAAACAAAATAAAAATACCAAAAGAAGGGGGAAGAGTGTGCTTGGATCCAAGAAGCGTGTAAGCAGTAGTGAAAAAAATAGAATGAAAACTCAAACTGCGTAAGGTGTCAGTGGCTTGCAATAATATTAAATAAAGTTTTGAGTTTTTGACAAACACATAGGCCTACTATGCCACTCTATTTTAATGTTGCTCAAGTCAAGTCCAATTGATTTGGGGCCGGAACCATATCAACGAGATAGGAAGGCGCTGAGCTGTATTATATTTTACATGTAAGTACCAAAACTTTGAAAATCGCATCTCAAGTGGACCGGAAGCCAATGCAAGTTGACTTTGGCTAGTATCGAGGTAATATGATCGGACTTTCCCGTTCTTGTCCGAAGTCTAGCTGCAGCATTTTCTACTAAATGCAAAATTTTAATACTAAACATAGGAAGACTAGAAGTGAGCAATTACGTTACAGTAGTCGAGGCGCAACGTAACAAATGCATGAATTATAATCTCTGCGCTACGAGCAGATAGAATAGGACGGATCTTAGCGATATTGCAAATTCACTTGAGGTTTTTTGATTGTGCCTTCTTTCACCAAGTGACAGCATTTTCTGACGGCACTGCTTTAAAGATGCATTGCAGAGTTTAAAATTTGAATGCTAAAGGTTTTCATCATGCATGTGACGTCATGCTCGCCACCTTGGACATGTAGTGTTGTGTTAGCTAGCGTACGACACAATTGGGATGGAGACTGAAAACAATAAGAGCACAGCTCAGACTCTAAGAAAACGGACCAAAATGAAGAGTTTATTCGAGTGCACATATTCGCACGCGTATCATGCACAGGCTTGACACAGAGGCTGCAATTACGCTTTAGACCAGAGGTGGCAGTTGTGAGTAAAAATGTGACAACCTCTGCGATGCATCTTTAAAGGATACTGGAGTCATTGAGCCATTTTCAACAGTAAAGAAGATAATCTTGTCTAGAATTAATGTGATAACGTAATTATTTTTCATAAACAATTACTACCTTTAAAAACGAATGTTCCCACTTCCGCTCAGTTTGCTGACCAAACCCAGAAAACAGGTGTGCCATGATTGGTCGTTACCTATTTCCTCAGCACAGGTGATGTCATCTTCAGTCGACAGCAAGTAGGAAAATAGTTTTTAAAGGGTGTTAATGAAACATAATGACGTTTTCACATTAATTATAGACAAAATATTATCTGCTTACTGTTTAAAGTGGCTCAAAGAGTCAAGTATTCTTTTAACTAATTAATATCACATGTTAGTAACCTCCAATTATTGAATGATGTACTTTGTAAACCAATGGCCCCTCTCAATACATGTATGAGTAAACTGTATTTGTGTACCTTCATTGTCCTGGAATGACTGAACAGACAAGCGTTTGGAGCAGCTTTTCTAATAGAAACTAACAATAAACACAAAACAAAATGAATGCAAAACGCGTGTGGTTCCTTTGTAACCAGAGGTGTGTAAATCAGATGAGGTGTGACACTGTAATCAAGCTTCTAATTGACACATGATGGGCCACAAACTGATCCAATTGGTTGCAACGGCTGCAATCAAACGGCATTGCGAGGGTGTGTCCTTGAAAAGACACCCGGCACATTTGACAATTTGGTGGCAGAAAGTGTATTAATCGTTATGCAGCTGATTTAATGTGATTTTGGTCAATTTTATAAGACCACAAGCAGATATGTTCTGAGCCCCACTGACATGTGTGGGGCTAATAAGTGAGACGTTATCAACTGTAAACTGAACCCACACTTAAAAAATAAATAGGGATGGGCTGATACCAGCCTTATTTTATGTACTCGTGATGATGGCCAATACCAGTATCGGCTGCCCTCTAGTGGCCGTTTTACAATCATGAGCTAGAAATGAGAGGAATAGAAAATTGCCACTAATTTGGTGCTAAATGAACTGCTTTTTATATAGCGCTTTTAACTACACCACATGGTGGCCAAAGCACTTTACAATGACTCACATTCACCCATTTACACACCAGTGGTCGACTGGGAGCAAATCAGAGTTCAGTGTCTTGCTCACACTTTTGGCATGGCCACCAGGGGTAAGGATCGAACGCACAACCTCACAGGAGGGAGACGGCCACTCTACTCCTGAGCCCCCTATTGGTGCAATTTGAAGGAAAAATACTATTTATTGAGCTTCTTTTTTTTTTTAATAGTATTTTTTTTTTTGGGGGGGGGGGGTTGAATTTTATATACTATTAGTACCTAAAAACCATAAAAACAAAACAAAAAACATACCCTTACATTTAAAATAAAAAAATAAAAAAACACAAGTAAGCAAGTATCTGAGGCAATCAAGCAGGCGTCTTGACGAAGAGACTAATAAATTAGTCAGAGGCTAATAAAAGAGTCATTACAGGGAGTCATAAAGCACTATGGCTAATCAACGTCAGTCTCCCTCCATGAAATAACCTTCGCGCCCAGAGGCGTAGCCAGAACTTTTTCAGTGGGGTTGCCAGGGTAACAGAACACCTCAGTGAGAGATGGCACACCATTCGCATTCTTGTAACCTCTTCTGTAACTGTGAAGTCATTGTTTAGCATACAATCCACAGTCAGTGTTTTGTAAAATAAAATGCAGTCCAAGTCAAAAGTTCAGTGTGAGTGTCTGTTCCATGCACCTTGGGAGTGGTTTCATTTAGCATTTATAAGATGAACTTTATGTCGGCCGAAGGAACAGTTGTTGCCCCCCGACCCCCCCCCCCCCCCAACCCCATTTTTAGGGTGATCAACCTCAGAAACATCGAAAGCAGCTGCTCCCTACTTGCTTCATCTCGCTATTATTGACAGGTGGGTGAAAGAAAGATAACGATATGAACGAGAGAGAGAATATGTGCGAGTGAGAGAGAGCATGAATCAAATCACTCATCTAATCTCTCAAAGTGACCGAGGTCCATCATAGTGGGGGGTGGAGAGAGTTCTGTATTTGGTTCAGATGTATGGAAAAAAAAAAAGAAAAAAAGTGGGCTAGTCCACCTCGTGGCTTCTTCACAGACGCCTGCATGATAATCCCAATCTGTGGCCATTAGTGCGCCGAGAGACTGAGTGAGTGAGGAGAGAGTTCAGCAGAGCGAGTGAGCGGAATAGGGGAGGAGGTGGAGGAGGATGAGGAGGAGGGTGGAGCACCCGCGCAGAGATGCGCACAGAAGGAAAAGAACGAGCGAGAGCATGAGAGAGCTTTTAAGGGATTTGGCAGTGATTTGTAGAATCTCATTGCTGTGATATTGCACTTTTTCCGCCCCCCACCCCCTCCTCGCCCCACACTTTCCCTCGACTCTGCCATGATAGCATTACCCTAAAGGCTGAAAAATCAGGGTTTCATTTTCAGGTTGATGCATCACAATTACAAGTTTTTAGTGCGCTTTTGTTTTTTTGGTTTTGTTTTCTGTGAGTGAAATGATAAAGGATCGATGATTGGTGTGGAGAGGGGAGCCTGGCCACTGAGATAGAATCCCACTTTGAAGGAAATATGGATACAAGCACGTGGGAGGGATAAAATTGGTCCAGAAGGTGGTGAAGAATGGGCAGGTGAGTGACTTTTAAAAACATTTTTTTTTTTACATTGCTCTGCATCTGTTGTAATGGTACAAGGTGTCACGTCAATATTCTACTCAATTGCATGCACCAAAGTCGAGAAATGTGTTGGTTTATTAACAATATACACTTAAGTGCAAACTGTCAGATGATACCATATGAACTAGAAATAAAAATGTAAAAATATATATTTTTAAAAAGTGCTGTAAACTTATTTTGGAATCGCTATTTTGGACCTCTTCTCTCTATACATGCAATGAAGAAATGTCTCAGTAGACGATTTCTGTTTTGAAAAATGTATTATGTTTACTATGATGTGCTCTTATAAAAGCTGTATGCAAGACGGAAAATTCAAATTTTGACTTGTAATGTAGCCATCAATGTTACAACTTTATGTTTATCATACAAATGTTCTGCATTCTTTGCATAGCCTACATTCAATTCGAGTACAATTAGCCTAACTGATAAAGTTGCATGGCCCCATCATGCCGAGTTTATTGTCAAACTCACCTATGAGCCTCGAGTGGACATTTCATCGGGTACATCCTCACAAGGCAATGAGAAAATACGTTAAGCATTAGTGTAAAATGTTTATCATTATTAGGGATGTTTGAACTCTTGAGTAGTCTGTGATACTTATACCAAGTTCACTCTAAAATCAATTGGTTAAAAAAACAACAACAATCTAGTAGGTTAAGCTCATAGTGGCTTGATTAACCAATAGATTGGTCAGACATTGACCATTCCGGGTGGTTACGGGCATACCAATTTTATTGGTTAGTTAAACAACCAATGAAATTTGTTACAATAGAAAGTAATTCTCGATAGATCACTTGGAAATATATTTATTCTCTCAAGTTAGTGTATTCTAAATGTATTTATTAATTATTATAAATGATTACTATATATAATGTAGTGTTTAAAATGGAAATGTATGTCTAGATGGATCACTAGGCATGACCAGCTCCGTGGCCTAGTGTTAGAGTGTCTACCCTGAGACTGGGCCGGGTCATTCCACAGACTATAAAAATGGGACCCATTTTCCTCCCTGCTTGACACTCAGCATTATGGGTTGGAATTGGGGGGTTAGATCACCAAATGATTCCCAAGCGCGGCCCCTGCTGCTGCTAACCACTCCCTCAGGGGATGGCTCAGATGCAGAGAACAAATTTCACCCCATTTAGGTGGGTGAGACAATCAGTGGTACTTTTTTTTCGGGACCCATGGGAATCCCGAAAAAATGTCAGTCTCTAACACAGATTAATCAATATCTTGGTCAGAATGACCAATTTGTATCGGTTGGCCTTCACCAATATATATCGGTTGAAAACACCTACCATTCTAGAATGGTTGTTTTAACCAAAGGATCTGCCGGACACATAACTACCAGCTAGATTGGTAAAATGTAACCCTTTTTTTTTGTAGATTTGACCAATAAATTTTTAGATTATACTGATACCACTGCACCAGTATTTTTGATACATAAAATTTGCCCCAGAAAACAATGACAGATAATAATAATAATAATAATAAAAAAAAATAATAATAATAATCTATATATCCCAATATTTTGTTTGTTAAAATGGAATTAAATTAACGGAATTTTTTCTTTAAAATTTTCTACTTTCTAGTCACAAAATGGCCACAACAGTGCCAATACTGATACTAGTATCGGCCGATGTTGCAAGAACCAAGTCCTAATTAATATATTTGCTTGCAGTGGTGTAAAATGACAGTACATAATTCAGGTATATAATAAAAGAAAACCCCTGTACACAACTAAAATAAACTTCTTATATTATTACCACACTGGTAGTGCCAATGGAAATAAAAATACAAATAATGATGCCACAATATCAAGTTTTAGATCTCAGCAGACTGCATCAGTGAAGTTAATGAAGTATCCAGGGAGTGTATTTACTCATACAGTAAATCTGAAATCCACTGGAGTTTACACTCCTGTAAAGAAATAATAAACTATAATCCATATGGAATAACTAAATATGCACAAGAAAGTTAGCGTGTATTAAGTGATGAGGTCAGACATTGTAAAAGTGTAAAAGCAGAGCACATGGAGCTGATGAGATGATGATTGAATCTTCAAGTCTTCTGTGTGAATGACCCCGCAGGTGTCAAAGGTAGAAGGAGAGGTGCGATGCTCCACGTACCTCTGCTGGTCGGCATCATGACATCACAAGCCCTCTTGTCCCATCACTGCAGCTGGCTGAGGACATTTTCCAGACTGCTGTGGATGTTGTTGATGGGGACCCTCCCGGGTTTGCGGGCCCAACAGGGCACTCAGCCCCAGTCTCTCAAAATTGAGGGTGACATCACCCTGGGGGGGCTGTTCCCAGTACACTCCAGAGGGCCAGTGGGAGTTCCCTGCGGAGACATTAAAAGGGAAAAGGGAATCCATCGATTGGAAGCCATGCTATATGCGCTGGACCAGATCAACAGTGATCCGGACCTGCTGCCCAACATCACGCTGGGAGCCCGAATACTGGACACCTGCTCGCGAGATACGTACGCGCTGGAGCAATCCCTGACTTTTGTCCAAGCCCTCATTCAAAAGGACACGTCTGACGTGCGCTGCTCCAACGGAGAACCTCCGATCATCCCCAAACCAGAGAGGGTGGTCGGTGTGATCGGGGCCTCGGGCAGCTCCGTATCCATCATGGTGGCCAATGTGCTCAGGCTCTTTTCGGTAAGATGTCTCTCTCTTTTAGACTCGCAACTATTTGAGTTCCTTTTCAGCAAGCATGATGATGATGATGATGTGGCATGTGAAAGCCATCCATTTCCCACCGCTTATTCTGCCAATCACAGTGCACTTACCAGCAACCATTCAAATTCACAGCTTTGAACAATTTAGAGTAAATTTGGCAACCTTCGTTTTTCATCACAGTCCACATTGTGGTTACGATAGCCCTTAGGTGGCCACATGGAAACCACATGAATGAACATTCATAGTTTGTTATACATACTTTGGTTTGAAAGTTGGCACACCTTTGTACAATAAGGAAGAGGGACAAATGTAATGTTTTTTTTTTTTTTTAAATACAAAATCAGCAGCTTAAATGTTTTCTTTTAGGAAAGTGCAACATCCATAGTTTGTCTTTCTGAGGAAAAGTCAAAAATTAAACTAGCTGCTCGCCAAAACTGCTGTTCTGTGTTTGTTAATGGGCTAGATGTGTGACTAAGGTGCGAGGCAGTTACACTTATTGGAATATAGGTACCCCTGTCCAGGTATTTGTTTATGATCAGTTTCATGATGATAAATGTTACTCTAAACGGAGTCTATTTGGTCCCACTGTAAATAGAGTACATTTTACACTTAGAAGAGAGTAAAAAAAAGAAAAGTCGCTCAAGGATTGAGGAACAAACCCACGTCAGGTTAGGAGACTATCCCAGAGCCACGCAGCTCCTGCTGTGTGTTTGTATATCGCTTGTGTCAGCTGGAATCTTCTTAACTCCAAGACCATCATTTTTGGTCTCAAATATTATTTTGGTCTCCTCTTGAATATAAGCAAACAGTAGTAATGGTATAGCTCAGGTGGTAGTGTGGCAGTCTGCCAAACTGAAGGTCGTGAGTTCGTTCCTCAACCCCCTTACGTGACTTTTTACCCCCCCCAATCTTTATTTTACTCTCTTCCAAGTGTAATTTTTACTCTAAAATGAGTCTATTTGGTCCCACTCGAAATCGAGTAAAATGTACTCTACAGAATTGTACCGTTTTTGAACACAAGTCAAGTGAAGCTAGCTATCACGAGTCACATAAAATCACTTGACGATATGGGCTGGTGATTTTCTTCAATTAGCCCTACATAAGGTTACTTAGGCTTCACACTTTAATATTTAGCGTCACACTTTAAAATCACGTTTGGTCCTCGTTTACTTAATTTATGTATTTGATTCATGTAGCGTTGACACGTTTGTGACTGAACCACTCCAAAGTTCGCTTACCAAAAACCAAATCTTCAAATGTTCTCCGTCCAAGTGTTTTATTCACACTTGAATGGACTCCACAAGCAAAGTGATCACACTTGTGATTGTTTTAACAAAATCAAACATGTCAAGTGTAAACACAGCCTCAGGCGCACCGCAAATGTTCAAAGATGTTCAAGTTTTGAATTAACACTGGTACCAAAAGTTGTTTTTCTTTCTGGAATAATGCACCCTTACTTTCTCAAATCCCGAAGGCCACAAAAATGTTGAACATTACAATTGAAACAAATGATTGATTGCTACTGCTGCAAAGCTCTGGAGTTATAAATTAGTTAAATGCAGTCAATGTTTACACTTGAGTAAGGTCCAAAATCTAAAACAGTCACAGATAATCACTTGTGGAATTTTTTTCTTTTTTCTTTTACCTGAAAGTCGTCCCGGAGAAAAACATGTTTGTATTGTTTGATTTGATCATAACTGACTGAGGGAAATGTACATGTTCATCTGAAATGTAAAGTTCTGATGAGAACTTTCACCCGTTCTTTTAACTTTAATGCTCTCTATGCTAATAATAGCAATCAGGAGACTGCATATTCTCAGTTGAACTATTTACTGGATGTATACACAGCTGTGGAGCCTTTTCTGCTAGATGCGGGCTAATCATAAAAAGGCCTAATCTAACACAAGGTTTAGAACAGGGGTCTCCAATTCCGGTCCTCCAGAGCCCCTATCCAACCTGTTTTCCATGTTTCTGTCCCCCAACACACCTGAATCAAATAATGGGGATCATTATCAGGCTTTTGCAGAATTTGCTGATGAGCTGATCATTTGATTCAGGTGTGCTGGAGGAGGGGAAACATGGAAAATAGGCTGGATAGGGGCTCTTGAGGACCAGACTTGGCGCTAGGGTCACTAACATGGGCCACCACCAAGGACTGCATCATTGGCCTGTTCTGGGGAAATTGTGATATTCTTCGAATGTTGTAGAAGCGATCCTTTGAAAAAGTAAACACTTGCAGATATTTACAGAAAAAGTTTACAAACGGATGTTTATCTGTTTCCTACCTTGTCAAATCATTGTTCATAATCATTGTAAGAAGCTTATTAACTCATTCACCGCCATTGACCGCTATAGATGTCAAAAATTCATTTGAACTATTTCTATTAGTTCAACATTTTTTCCCACTTTTGTTAACAAGAGTATGAAAACCTAGAAATGTTTTATTTTACATTTAGAACAGATATAAAATTTATGATTAGTTGTCAGTTAACTAGTGAAGTCATGTGATTAATTATGATATAAAACATTTTTTTATCGCCTGACGCCCCTAATTTCCTTTAAAAAAAGAAAAGATTATTAAAAAATAAAAATAAAATAATTAAAATTACTTTGAATGTAAAGAGACTTCATGTTAACTCATTCACTGCCATTGACGGCTATAGATGTCAAAAATTCATTAGAATTATTTGTATTAGTTTAACATTTTTTCCATTTTTGTTAAGTTTTTGTTGTTGTTGAGTATGAAAACCTAGGGAAAAATTGTACATTTAGAACAAATATAAAATTTATGATTAATCGTGAGTTAACTAGTGAATTCATGCCATTAATTACGAAAAAAAAATAATCGCCTGACGCCCCTAATTTTTAATAATCTTTTCTTCTTCTTCTTTTTTAGTCACGAACAGTCTGAATTAGTAGTAAAATATAATTAAAGGTCATTGTATTACTTCAGAGGTGTGCGTCGAACTGCCAGCCCATCGCATTATTGAGTAGCCATGAAGTATCTCAGTTTCAAAACGGTTGGCGACCCCTAATGTAGACTATGAATACAATCCACCACTGGCTAATCTGTATTGCAGCTTTGTAGTTTTTTTTATTATTATTACTTATTTTTTTACAGACAATTGACCTGTGATGATTACACTGCTCATCATAGCAAAGCTAGGACACAGAGTCTAAATCCCACATGATGTCATCGAATATAGTCTGTAAATGTAGAAAAACCTCAAGATGAGAATCAGACCCTTTCAAAGAAGCAAAGTTTTAGAGGCAAGCCAGGGTAAAGTGTATTTCTCCTCCTTCCTGCGGGCTACTTGCATTCTTTATGACGAGGATGCTCCCCGGGAGCCAAGGAGCAGCAGCCTGCGTAAAGGGCAGATGTTAACTACAGAATTATAGATCCCAACCTCCACTAAGCCCCTCTCAGCAGCTCAGGACCCTGGGCTGAAAATAGAGCATCAGGCCAGAGGATGACATTGGTTCCAGGATAACAGCAACTTGTGGCCTCGCCGGAGAGGAGTAGATTTAGCTAAATGGTGTGTTTCTGCCTACTGTCCATATGTGCTGCACACTCCACTGCACATTCTTCTCCACTCACATACACTGAACATCTGCTCTTAGACAGAGGAGTAGCTGTTTCAACCTATACACACCACATTGGTCATCATTACTGTTCCACAACAAAGTGGCATAACTGTAAGAAGAGTATGTCTTTGAAAGGTGACATGTTATGCTGTTATTTTATTTTATGAATGTATACTGTTTCCATGAGTTGTAAAGGGGACATATAATAGAAAATTTGACATTTTCATCTCGCACAACCAAGTATGTCTTTTGTTAGCTGCCTGTTTACAAAAATGTGTCTTCAAGCTAGCTCTAGCTGTTTTGAATTTAGCCCCAGTGTGGCTAATTTAGGGTGACCAGACGTCCCGGTGTGGCCAGGAGAGTCCCGGTTCCTGAGTTCCTGTTGTTTTGTCCTGATGTTTTTTTTATTATTATTTTTTTTTTGTAGGTCCGGTGCCGTCTTCTCAGTTTTTTCCTATGTACTATCACATAGAACTAGGGTTATTATATTTTTGGAATTTTTATTTTAGTTATTTTTTTTATTTCGTTTTGAGATTTGTTTTTTGAAATTTAGCTAGTTTTAATTAGTTTCCAAGGTGGTTCTGGTAGTTATTAGTTTTAATTATTTAAAAAATGCTTAATTTTAATTTAGTTTTAGTTAGTTTCAGTACTGGTTAGAACCCGAGCAGCGATCGCTGCGAGGTCCCTATTGTTCCTGATGGAATTCTTCTTATTATTCTCCACAAACTATCGCGATTTTGAGACACTTAACGTGAACGAAAACTCAGCAATCTTTACACAGATCGGGCCTGGCGAAAAATTTAATATTTTTAAGTCGCCATACATGATAACTGAAAAATGGGTCTGTAGCGCCCCCTACATAGGTTTAACAGATCCCTGTCCCGTTACGATTGTGCTACGGCTACGAAAATTGGGTGGCACCTGTAGCACATCCAGACGAACAAATTTTTTTTGGATAGCTGTACCCTAATATGAACAGGAAGTGAGGTATGACTATTTGAATGGCCAATTTCGGTCAATTTTTGCACATTTACAGGGGTCATACGTCTGCCCCATTGTCCTACACGGTTAACCCGATTGACTTCAAACTTGGGCTGTACCATCTCAACACCTGGGATAACATCACGTACTGTATGACAGGGGTGAGGCATCAAATATGGAGTTTCAAAATTTCTACTTAATGAAGCATTCCCGGTTATATATTTAACCTAGAGTTACGAAAATTTGGACACATATGTAGCAGCCCACGACCTAAAAAAAAGTCTATCGGGGCCATATGCTACACCTAACAGGAAGTCCCCCAGAGGCGGGGCATCAAATTATGCGTTTCAAAATTCTTACTTAATGAAGCATTCCTGGTTGGATGTTTCACTTAGAGTTACTAAAATTTGAAGGCATATGTAACAGCCCTCAAGGTACAAAAAACGATTTTATAAATACATTTACATTTTAGATGGTCCTTGTCCTATGTAACAGTACCCCAATGTGCCAGTACCCCGACTTGCAAGTAGCCCAACGTGGCCTGGGTTGCGAGGGCGCTTTATAACTGCTCGCAGCTCTAGTTTTCTTTTCTTTCTTTTTTCTTCTTTTTTTTAAACGTGTATTAAGTGTGCACAATATTTAAAAATAAAACATAGTAAAATGAAAAAAGTCATGCATTTTGGCTGAGTTAAATGAAAAAGCAGGCGAGCTGAACCATTGGAGCCAAAAGTCAAGCAGGTAAAATTGTCACTTAGCAGCGACGTCATCTGAAGGTGCTTTCTATTTGCTGCTGCGTCACGTCTGTGTGAAACACTTTCAAACATCCTTATTTCAGTTAGTATCAAAATAAATATACTTAAAATCACATTCAAAATCATCCCAAAAGGCTCACTCATTAAATTAATTTCCAAAGACTAAAATAAAGGACATTTTCGCTAGCTATAATGAGAGTTAGTTTTAGTTAGTTTTGTAAACATAAAATGTAGTTTCAGTTAGTTTTCGCTTTTTAAAAAGCATTTTCGTTTTTATATTGCATTTCGTTAATGAAATAGGTTATTTCGTTTTTTCGTTCGTTTTTGTTAACTAAAATAACCTTGCATAGAACCAGAACTACTTCTTGTGTTCGTGTCTATGAGTCATGGCAAATGTAGTCCTACATTGTGGTCGCCACTCGCCGACCAAACTGCATTTTCTAATGGTATAATTCCAATGTTACAATGTGGTCAGTTTCCGATAGCTGCTGGGCCAGAGCAAGAAAAGTTGGTGATTATAATGGTGAGTGCATTGACTTGTTAAGCGCGTTGAACTGTCAACCAAGATAGCATTTTGCATTAGCAATTGACCCCCCCACGGTGACGAATAGGATTTGGCACATGTCGGCCATTATAATTTCCCCCCGCCTCCCACCTTCCATTGCCGAAGATTAACTAGCGATTACATTTGATGAGAGTTTATTGTATATTGTATTTCGTTTCCAGCTAAATTGCAGCGTCCCGGTTCTGAATTTTGAAAATCGGGTCACCTTAAGCCAATATACACAACACCATGCCCCATACCAACTTTTTCTACCCATGGTGCAACCAAGTGACTGCCAGTCTGGCCCTAGACTAGATGGAGGCAATGTCAAAGACAGACGGTAAGCCAAGCTGCGCTGTTACTACACATTAGCCATGTAGACCGTATGCCTTTCTAGTGCTAAATTTAAAGGGAATGAGGAGAGCCGCTTCAAACACACAGTTCTACCTGCACCCGTATACAAAAATACCAAAAGAAAGAAAACTGCTCTTTGCGCTAGACTTGTGCTGCGTACAAAAATAGGGCCCCATGGAGCAAGAATTACAGCAAACTTTTACAATCCCTGTTGAAATCAGCCTATTTTGAAGTAGAGGTCCAGTCTAACACTACTCACCCCACCTCTATACATAATAATTTAAATATAGAGGAGTGCAAATCAGGGTCAAAAAAAGAGAGGGAAAAAAGCATGAAATGTAATGTGTCATGTGTGGAGAATGCCATTTGTCAGTTAGTGTAGGGGCCCGTGCGTATGGCGCACATAGTGCCAAAATTTGAACGACTTGCTTACAGATACATTTAAGGAAGCGACAGCTCTCCCAAAAATTGTTTGGTTGTGTCAGGCACTCCAGAAAAAATGTCTTCTGAATGAATTGCACATCTTTTGAAGTCAATGACAGCATGAGATTCATCTTCCTGATTTCATTTTTACCTCCAGTAACTTAAACTCAATTATGGTCGAATGGGTTGAGATCAGGTGACTGCCTTGGCCGTTGAGGAATATTCAATATGAGTTGATTTTCATGAAAGACAGCTAAAATGTATGATTACAGAATCCTTTGTTGGCGAAGAAAAAAAAGCATTCACAACAAAAATAATAATATTCTGGAAAAGGTAGGCACATCATTGGCAGAATCTACAATCAGGAGGTGCCTTGATGAATATAATTTTTTTTTAAAGAGATGAAACCGGGGTCAACATGTTTCAGAATCATAGATGGAGAAAATACAGCTCACAATCCAAAGCATGCCACATCTCGGACTCTTTGGTGTGTTTTTTTTCTTTCTTAATTATGACTCCTGACATAAGTGACATGATCAATTGTGGGGCTATTGTCTACTAGGACGGCATGGAATTTGGTGCCTGCTTGAATAATTTGTATTTGGAAGATCAACCCTTGCTGAAGTGGATGAATTACCAGTAAAGTTGGGCTCGATGGGGTTAAACGCAAAGCAGCAAACTGCACTCCAGAATTAAATATATTGTATGGCTTACAACTGAGAAATGCTAACCTTTTTCTAGTCCCTTGATCTCTGTCTCTCCCTCTGTGCTTAACATAATTTGACTAAAACCTCTTTAATCCTCCAGATAATCTGTGAAATGGTTCTCCCACTCCTCCCTTCTTCTCCCTTCTCTACCCCTTGTGTCTACCTTTCTCGCTCCAGAGGGTCCACTGTTAAGCCACACACAGAGACTGGCATTAGCTGGGTCAAGGTTGAAACTATCCACATAAACGATGTCATCAAAGACGTAGGACACCTCAGAATTAATCTTTTCATCTATTTTCCCCTTCAAACAAATGCTTTTACAGCTGTGTTCCTGACCATCTGTATTTCACTATGACGCCATAGCCCCAACGCAAACCGGGGCAGATCACATTGCAAAATTGCCTCCTTTCTGAGAATGACGCAGAGATGAATACTCTCTATGATAGTCCACTTTTTGGATTTTAATCCGATGCAGTGTGTCAGCTTGTGTCAGAATCTCAGTATAAACATTACACGCATCAATGTATGTACTGCATTCAATTTAACCAGGTAAAATCCTCAATGAGATCAACATATTTTGCAAATGGGACTTGGCCAAGGAAACATCATAGAAATCATATACATAGCAAAAATAAATAAATAAATTATATATATATATATATAGATAGATAGATAGATAGACAGATATATATATAAAATAATAATAATAATAATTATTATTATGTGTGGATGAAACGCAAAATATGAAAAAAACATTTTTTGTCTCCTTTAAAATGCATGAATAAGATAATTAAAAAATATATATATTTTGTAAACATTTCAATTGCTCAAACCTGTTTGTAGGTTGCTGCTGGTTTGCCATTTTAAAATACAATCAAATAAATTTTGTCAGCGCTGACTGAATGCCTAATTGTACACATTCAAGAATGTTTACATTTGATAGTAGTAAGCAGCCAGCATGTGAAAATTGTCAAAATGAACAAGAGTGGTTCTAGAATTGAACCCTGGGGTACCCCTTTTAAAACAACGTGATCATTTGCCTCATTTGCCTTCCAATTTTCGTTACCATTAATTCATCTGTGTGTTTCAGATCCCCCAAATTAGCTATGCCTCCACTGCGCCAGAGCTAAGCGACAATAGTCGATACGAGTTCTTCTCCCGTGTGGTACCGCCTGATTCTTACCAGGCCCAGGCCATGGTGGACATTGTGAAAGCCATGGGCTGGAACTACGTCTCAACACTAGCATCAGAGGGCAACTACGGAGAGAGCGGAGTCGATGCTTTCCTTCAGATATCCAGAGAAGCAGGTTGTTTTTCCTCAGTCTGCACTGCAGTCACATTAATATTAATTGAATATCCAGTACACAGGGTAAAGCCCCCAGCTCCTCAGATGTTGCCTGGGTTCACGATACCTGATATCGCATCACACACACAAATACGCGCACGCGCGGGAGCACGCACGCACGCACGCAACCCCCCGCCCCCCCCCCCCCCCCACACACACACACGCACACACACACACATTTGCTAAAAAGACTTAATCTTTTCGCCTGGTACAGTAAATTCTGTAGAGTAAACCTGGAAGAGAGTAAAACATTCAAAATTGAAGAAAAAAAGAAATTTTTACTCAAAGTATTTTTGGTGTGTATGAGAGAATTTGCCTAAAAAAAATAATAAATAAAAAACGATTAAAGTTGTTTTTACTCAGAAGAGTTTTTTTTATTAAATTTGACTAGTTTATATATATATATATATATGTATATATATATATTAAAAAAAGTACACAAGGGTTGAGGAACAAACTAACGACCCCTTGTTTGGGGGACTACCACCTGAGTTATGCCACTCCTACTATTTGTTGTTTCAAAAGGAGACCAAAATACGATTATTTTTTTTATATAACTCTCTTCCAAGTATATATTTTACCCTGTTTAGAGTGGGACCAAAAATACCCTTTTTAGAGTAAAATTTACTCTACAAAATTATTCTCAGTCACCAATCATTGCAAATATCAAATAATAATGATATGATATGATACAATACGATATTATATTATAATATAATTCTAGTAAACCTTCAAAAGATCTAAATGAAATTGTGGGTAACTTTAGTGACACTGTTAGAGGCTGTTTGCACAAGAAAATTATATCTGATCGGCAGAAGAATAATTCTACACTGTATCACTGTATTTGAGTAATGTATGCTGTTTATTGATGATATATTATTTTCTGTTTTTTTTGTAGACAATTAGGTATCATGTGATGCAAGGACAGGCAAAAACAAAAAGAATGGTTATAACATGTTCTATTTGTGCAACACAGGTGGGCTGTGTATTGCACAGTCCATAAAAATTCCTCGAGAGCCCAGACCTGGGGAGTTTGAAAAGATCATCAAGAGACTGATGGAAACGTCGAACGCTCGCGGGGTCATCATCTTTGCCAACGAGGACGACATCAAGTGAGTGCTTAGGAGTACAGCAGGAAAAGATCATCTTGATGGTGACATGTTGACAAGAACGCACAATTATGGGAAAGGTGGAACACAGTTTCAGAGAGAAAGAGCCAAATGATTTTCACGCATCAACCAAAGAAAGCAAAGAAAGTGGATGAAAACACAAAATTTAGGTAAAGAGCTGTCCATTTTTCAAAGCTGAATAAACAGCGGAGCACTGTCATCCTCCACTAAGAAACGAGGTTGGATAAAATTGGAGATAAATGCTCAGTAAAAGGAAAAACAATAAAGCACAATGCAAGAGAATCTACGGGATTTGGACTTTGGACTCCTTTATCAAGATAATAGGTTTAATTAGCATTGAAGAAATTACACAGAATTTATCTTGATTAAATCTTTCATTTTTCTGGAGCAAAGGAAAAAGGTCAAGTGTCTGATTAATCCAGATTGCAGAATAATGGACACATCAGGGTTAGAAGTGAGGCAGATAACAAAGTGCAGAATATTCAAGCACATGTGTTTTTTTTTTTTATGTAATACTGTATTTTGTTGTATGCTCATACAGTCTGTCTGGTCCCTCTTTTGTCTTCAAAATAGAGAAATGACTTAAATATTGAATTGAATCTGTTTCCTTCCAGGCGAGTGTTGCAAGCTGCTAAAAAGGACAATCTGACTGGCCACTTTCTATTTGTTGGCTCTGACAGTTGGGGGGCCAAGAACTCCCCCATCCAAGACCTGGAGGAAGTGGCGGAGGGGGCCGTCACTATCTTGCCAAAAAGAGCCTCTATTGACGGTAGGAGAAAATGAGAACTTTAATAAACAATCTTATCTTGTGATGTCTGACAATGACGGAGGATTCCTGTACCAAAAGCAACAAATACAAGAAATACATACCTCAACGGTCACAAACAAAATAATTTGTCACGTCATGAAACAAAGAATATAATATTATGAATTTTGCAAAAATTATTCAGGATTTGACCAGTACTTCACCTCAAGATCTTTGGAAAACAACAGAAGAAACATTTGGTTTGCTGAATTTTGGGAGGACGACTTCAAGTGCAAACTAACACGACCTGGCATCAAATATGAAGCTGACAGAAGAAAATGCACAGGTAAATGCAATTTTGCAGAATTATGCTCAACAAAAATACAAACGCAACACATTTGTTTTTGCACCCATTTTTTATGAAATGAGCTCAAAGATCTAAAACTTCTTCCACGTACACAATTTCACCATTCTCTCTAAATCTGTAATAGTGAGCACTTCTCCTTTGCCGAGATAATCCATCCCACCTCATCGGTGTGCCACATCAAGATGCTGATTAGACACCATGATTAGTGCACAGGTGTGCCTTAGACTGCCCGCAATCAAAGGCCATTCTGAAAGGTGCGGTTTTGTTTTATTGGGGGGAGGGGCTGGGTCTGGGGACTCAGCATCTTGATATGGCACACCTGTGAGGTCGGATGGATTATCTCGGCAAAGGAGAAGGGCTCATCACAGATTTAGACTGGTTTGTGAACAATAGTTGAGAGAAATGGTGATATTGTGTATGTGGAGAAAGTTTTAGATCTTTAAGTTCATCTCATAAAAAATGAGCGCCAAAACAAAAGTGTTGCGCTTATATTTTTGTTGAGTATAATTGAAGTATTATACATATGAGTTGTCCTCATGTGACACATCCATGTTTTCCTAGGTGAAGAAAGAATAAGTCACGACTCTCAGTATGAACAGGAGGGGAAGGTGCAGTTTGTGATCGATGCAGTCTACGCCATGGCTCACGCCTTGCACAGCATGCACTTGGACCTGTGTCGCGGCTCTTCGGGCATTTGCGACAAGATGGACCCCGTGGAGGGACGTATGCTCCTCCAATACATCCACTCTGTCAATTTCAACGGTACGATTTTACCATTGACTTTTCTCTGACCCCTCTTGCTTAATGCGTGGTTGCGCTCATGAAAAAAAGATTCGACTTTGGGGTTTCTGCAAGGTTGAATTGAGGAACTTTCGTGAAAAAAAAAGCAGTTAAAAGAAAGCCAGCAGACCTTGAGATGTGTCTGCTAATGTATCGAGCAAGACTTGAAGACAGCACATCTTTGTGGCTGCCCCCACGTTCAACGCTTTTCATCATCTTTTATAAAAAAAAAAGTCACCATTTTGCAAAAGGAAAAAGGTGTTCCGTGAAAGCATATTCACTGCTCGCTTCTTTCTGGATGACCTTGGCTTGTATGGAGGTTTTTTTCTGATTGTTTGCCTGCAGGCAAGTGAGCGGAACATCCAATCACGTTAGGGCACCAGAGCAAAGTGTACTGAAAGACCATTGAAGTGCAGGAGAGCCTTCACTAAAGCACATCCTGCACTTAGCTTTCACAGTATGGCACAAGAGCGACATAAGCAAGCGTTAGCTATATTCAATAGAATATGGGTGGTTTTTTTTCAAGAGTTTGTACATCTTAGTAGCTTTAAAGTACTCTTTCGTTCCAACAGGAAGTGCAGGAACTGGTGTGATGTTCAACGAGAATGGAGACGCACCTGGTCGATATGACATCTTCCAGTACCAGCTTTCCAATGTCAGTAACCCTGGCTACAAGGACATTGGCCAATGGACAAACCACCTCCGACTCAATGTAAATATATTTTTTTCAGTATAAAAATAGGTTTTTTTGAGAGACACAACGGGATCACTGGTTTGCATCAACAAATAAACAAGAATGACCAAAATATTTCATAGATCATTTTTTTGCACTGATGACAGTGTGATTCATTTTGTTATATGGTATGTGCTCTTTTTTTTTTTTTTTAACTCATTCACTACCATTGACAGCTATAAACGTCAAAAATTTATTTCAGTATTTCTATTAGTTTAGCTCCCCCCCCCCCACTGTTGTTAACAAGAGTAGGAAAACCTAGATTTTTTTTATTGTACATTTAGAACATATATAAAATGTGTGATTAAGCGTGAGTTAACAAGTGAAGTCATGCGATTAATTACGATTAAAAAATTTAATCACCTTACGCCCCGAATTTTTAATAATCTTTATTTTATTTATTTTTTTATTCATTCACTGCCATTGACGGCTATAAACGTCAAAAATTAATTTGAACTATTTCTATTAGTTCAACATTTTTTCCCACTTTTGTTAACAAGAGTATGAAAACCTAGAATTTTTTATTATACATTTAGAACAGACATAAAATGTGTGATTAATCGTGAGTTAACTAGTGAAGTCATGCGATTAATTACGGTTACAATTTTTAATTTTAATCGCCTGTCACCCCTAATTTTTTATCATCTTTTTAAAAATGAATTTATGGCAGTGAATGAGTTAATTGTTATTTTTGGTCCTTTTGGTGGGCTACTAGGTAAAAAATTTAATAATAATAATAATAATAATAAATTATACTGTTAGTCAGTCGACACAAGTGGGTGTTATTTTTATTTTTTTTACAAATTATTGACCAATCTAAAGTGTAAGTGTAAAGGGGTACTCAACACCGGGTCTTTTATTTATTTATTTTGCCTACTGTCTACTATTGCTGTCTACATGTCCTGGTCATTATTTTTGACATTTTAGTTTGTTGAAAGCTTGAATTCGGGGTAAAAACCATGGTGTCATCTTCAGGTTAAACACTGGGATGAACACAATTTGGCTGGACAAGCACATCACTACATGCATACAAGTCCTGCCAAATGGTCCTCCATTTCAACGCCCACTTTCAGTGCTGTTTTCAAATATTAGTAAGTGGTGCAAGAGTCTGGTAGGGGGCGAAGTTGCACTTAAATGGTTGAACAAACATGCTGTTTTTGGGGTCTCCTGAAAGGTGATAGTAAGGTTTTGGCCTGATGCCCAATGCCAGCAATATAGCAAAAAACTAATGAGATTTGGATTCTACATCCGAAACTGCCCTAAAAAATGTTGTTGGCATTTTTTTTGCATGCAGACCCGTATTTGCTTTTGCTGGTTCGGTTCACAGACCAGAGGTGGGCAAAACCCTCGTTACAGTCGCCCGTCATTGACGGCTACCCAACTTTTGGCGAGTGCTTTATGACGCAAAGCCTCCAAAAATTTTTTATGGATTGAGTATTGATTCAGGTCAAAAGAGATGGCCCTTCTCAGTCTGAATTTTTACGATAACCTGGCAATAACCAGATTGACAATTGGGATTCACTCAAGGAAGTTCTCCACAATATCAATCTGGGACTGCTCCAAGGTGATTTGCTCGTGAAAGGCGGGACATTCTGTACAATACTTCGAGCTGATTGGACCATGCGGCTTCTTGTGCTCGTTTGTTTTGACCAATCACGGCAACGGATGAAAATGTCATCTTCGGTCTCGTCTTAGGGGGGAAAAAACGCGAACAGATACCAGATAAAAATGCACAAAGTGCCTCTCATTGTTCAACATTCAACGAGGAAACGGTGAGTAATTAATTGCAGTGTTCATTCGTCTATGTTAGGTTTGTAAGTTTCGCCCGGCGTCAGCGCTTCCTGGTTTTGTCACAGTTGCAAGTCCCGCCCTAAACAACGCCTGATTGCCAGTACGAGATGGATTCTCGTAGTATTTGTGAACAAATACCGCGAGAATTCAGCTCGCTGACAAGGTTATTTTTACAAGGCTTCGCTCATAAAAACACTCGCCAAAAGGTGGGCATCTGCCAATGACGGGCCGATCTAGCAATGGTTTTGCCCACCTCTGTTAAAGACTAGAAATTATTTCCACCAAGATTGAACAGTTATAGTTTGGCTCAATGTATACATCATCCATACAGATACCAATTTATTAGTTGTGTTATGAAGAAGTGCTAATGATCTTAATTGATAGAAAAAAACCTTTTTGGGTGCATCAATATACATTTTGACAAGTAGAACCATTTTCAGAATTTACCAGGTAGCTGTTTTCCTGTTGTATTAAGTCCATCAAAGCCAGTTAACCTAAGATCATTGGCTTCTGTTTTTACCGGACAACGATAAAAGTTTTTCTTCTGGCGTTTAACAACAACTTGAACATTTTGACTTGTTGACTTGAGCTCTCTATAAGGAGTGTGGTTAGAAGACGCCAGTAACAATATTATACCTGTCCTTCTCTCCTAGCCAGAGGAGATGCAGTGGTCAGGCGGTGACCGCAAGATCCCAGATTCCGTGTGCAGCTTCCCATGCGAGTCTGGTGAGAGGAAGAAGATGGTGAAGGGTGTTCCCTGCTGCTGGCACTGTGAGCTCTGTGATGGCTACCAGTATCTTCTGGACGAGTTCAGCTGTGACATGTGCCCATTCGACATGAGGCCCCTTAAAAACCGTACAGGGTGCCGACCCACGCCTATCATCAAGTTGGAGTGGAGTTCTCCCTGGGCCATTATCCCCGTCTTCCTGGCAATCCTGGGCATCCTGGCCACCACGGGGGTCATCGGCACGTTCATCCGCTTCAACGACACCCCTATTGTTCGAGCCTCCGGCAGAGAGCTCAGCTATGTGCTGCTGACGGGCATCTTCCTCATTTACCTGATTACCTTCCTCATGATCGCCGAGCCCAGTGTAGCGGTTTGCGCCTTCCGCAGGCTGCTTCTGGGGCTTGGAATGTGCATCAGCTATGCCGCCATGCTGACCAAAACCAACCGGATCTACCGCATCTTTGAACAGGGCAAGAAGTCGGTTACACCGCCGAAGTTCATCAGTCCTACTTCTCAGCTCATTATCACCTTCATTCTTATCTCAGTGCAGGTATAGATGCGTGCCAGTTTTACTGGGATCAGTCACGTTTGGCTGGGACTCAAACTAATCATGCCACCTTCTCTCCAGGTACTTGGCGTGTTCATTTGGTTTGGCGTGATGCCCCCGCACACCATCATCGACTATGAAGAGCAGAAGCCTCCGAATCCCGAGTTTGCCCGAGGGGTTCTGAAGTGTGACATGTCCGATCTGTCCCTCATCTTGTGTCTCAGCTACAGTTTCGTTCTGATGATCACCTGCACGGTGTACGCCATCAAGAGCAGAGGAGTTCCTGAGACATTCAATGAGGCCAAGCCCATCGGCTTCACCATGTACACCACCTGTATCGTCTGGCTGGCCTTTGTACCCATCTTCTTTGGCACTGCACAATCTACCGAGAAGGTACTTTCCAAACATTATTATGCAGATGTGCTGGGTTTAAAGGTATCTTGCTTCATGAGTTGGAGACAAGTAGAAGAAAATCCAGATGCAGCAGAAGCAGACTAGAAGTGAAGTAGAGAGTTTGCTCCCGGCTGTTTCACTGGATTTTGACTGATTTTGCAAGGCCCACAGAATATTGTGTTCTATTGCTATAAAAACATGAAACCTACCAAAAGAACGATTAGAGAAAAATATTTGTATCTGTTTCCGTTTTGCAGCAATTAGCATTGAGATATAGCTAAGTTTCATCATTATTCACAAACCTGTTGAAAACACTGGGAAAAGGAGCTTGTTGCAACATGGCCCTGGCTGATCTCTTATACTCTGCTGCCACCTGCTGGCTGTTTTTTGTAATAACTACCATTGCTTTAAGTGGCCTCTTCATGTCAGATCTGTATCAAACCCTTCTGTATGATCTAGCATAAAAAAACCCATAAAGGACAAAGTATTAAAAAACGTATTTGTAAATGTTTGGGTTTGAATAAGTTGTCCGAAAACCATCAGCAGAATGCATGTGCACAACCCTACTCGTGCCCCCTTCAGCCTCCGAAAATGACAGCAATTGCCCCAAGATTTTGGATTTTATGGATGCTAACTGGGAAAAAGCTTAGGAAAAGCGTAAAGCGACAGTGTGTATAATTTAGCGCCACCTAGTGGTGAACTAATAATTCATTCATTTAAAAAACCTACTGTTAATTTCAACAATATGCAAAAAAGTATGTTCTATCACATCAACATACATTTAAAAAAATATACAACCGTAGGTCTAGTAATTATATTACATAGGTTGTGCCGCACCCTACAGGAAGCTGACATGTTTTGCCATCATCTTTCTGCTACAGATACCCGAAGGAGAAGAACTTCGCAAACGTAGTAATTGGTGGTAGGCTTGTGAAAAGTGTGTTCTCTCTGATACACCGTAGTGCACGTGCTTCGAACTTCAGTCATTGCATTCTATTAGTAGATGGTACTAAATTTTACTCATTGTCCCTTTAATGTACATTCATAAACAAATTTTCACACCTAAAAAAATTACAGTACATTGAATGATGGTGATCCCCTTATTACGCTTTCCCAAGACTGAACCCTCCTGATACAGCAGGAGTTGTGGTTGTGAGGAAAAATCGAAACGATACCACACGCACACACATTTAGGGTAAGTGTAACGAAATCCTTCAAATGATCCACTTGTAACCTGAGTTGGTTGTCTTTCTTACTATTTTGATCCCCTTGACACTTACAGGATGTCCTGCCTCCTCTCACTGAGAGGCAGCGGTTCATTTGCCTTGTGGGCTATTTCTGTTGTCTCGAAGAACACAATTGTGAAAATATTTGAAAAAAGCTGATATGCTTTGACTAATAGAGAGATGTATTGTAAATCACTGAGGCCTAAAATAATTAAAGCCTGCAGTGCTTTTAAAATCTTTTCACTTGCTTTAAATAGGAATAAAGAGACATAAGAAAGGGAGGACAGAAAGAAAATAGGTCAGATGAACTGAGAGATGGACACAAACCCTCTTGATTCACAACACATTCAATAAATCATCATTCAAAAAAGGGTTCTAAATATAGACTTTTGTGCGTCTCATGAAAATATTATTCATCCTCTGTACATGTGCAGGATCATGTGCGGTCTTCAACTTGCTGTCTGTATCCATATATGGAGGCACCATTCAATATTTCTAAGGTAGTGCATCAGCTTGCCTTGGGCTATAAGAACATAAATCCAATCCATATATCATCACAGCTCCTTTCAGAAATTGGGTGATGTGAGGGGGGGGGGGGGCACTGAGTGAGAATGATAAAAAGCATGGATGAGCTGATAAAAGAAACCATTTTGAACGAACGGATATTAAACCAGAGATGCTGCTGAAGATGTGTGCCCGGTAGCGTACAATTTATGACTTATTTATGCCACAAATATATCTTATTTATGGCACATGTGTGTTCTTTTATTTAGAAGCAGTACAGTTTGCTTGAATAATGACTTCATAATTCATTGGCGTCAATCCCAGGGGAAGTCATCTTACATTATTGGTATTGGCTTTGCAAGAGCCACTGAGAGTTGATGTTGGTCAAAGCCTACTAATAAAGCCTCCTTTCCTGAATACATACACTGGTCATAAATCCCTCATCGGGTTGTGGGAGTTTGGGGGAGGGCGGTGGGGGCCTTGCCATTTCTGCATTGGAATGTACGTAGTCAAGATAATGTTGTTACACCTGATGTGATATACAGTGCGCTGTGTGTTTACTGACACTTGCGGATGACACAATACAGATAGAGTGGTATAAAAAAATTACTATCAAGATTATAATCACCAACAGGATCAGGGTAATTGTGACATAATTTAAAGAAATATAAACAAAGAGACATACAAAAATATGTGTAAAATCAACAACCTCATGCAATTTTTGGCATATAAGACACAATTCATGTTCATGTTAACGTTGCTTGCTTTTCTTATTAGCCACAAGAATGTACTGTAAATAGTAAAGCAGTTGTTCTACAAGATTACTGAGTGATGGGTGAATAAATCAGTTCAAATAACACAAAATGGAGCAAACTGTTTTTTGCTGAAAATCTCTACTGCAAAAGCACAACTTCAACATATTATGATACTCACGCGGCCAAACAAAGACGCTAGAATGCCAAACCAAAAACATGTCTAATAAAACAGCAGGCTAATCGGTTTATGTGCCATATGTAGTTACGTTGCCATGATGATTTGCGAGCTTGGCGGGCGCATAACAGTAACACTTCACTTTATCCTGTTAGCTACTGACGTTTGCTATTTGTCATCAAAAATGTCGTTGCGCCACTGCGCTACTCCTGCATCATAGAATATAAAGAAGAGCGAGCGACAGGGCCACTTAAACTAATGCTACTCCTACTGCTTCTGCCAGATATATCGAGACGGTACCGACGATAAGTACAAGTTGAAAGAGGTTAGCACATCCGTTTCACAGGTATGAGGTTCAGGCTTGAATATTCTGTCCGTGCATCAATGTTTCCACCCCAACTCCAAAACCATGCGACTAAATAATCACTTCACGTGCTAAGGTCTACCACTTGGATATACATTTCTGCCGGCCAAAGGCGGGGTCCTTGGCGGTCCAATTTCTGGTGACAGAAGATACTGTAGCTGCCTCACATCATTAGGAAAATTCGGATTACGGATATCAGAGGTGGCCAATCTGTCAGTACTGATTGTCCGTCAGTCTGTCTCCGACGGACACCTGGTTTTCTGACAAATGACGAGAAACTAAATAGAAAATTACAGAATAAGCACTGACGGAATTGGGCTTTCGTCCATCAGCGTAATCATCATTGACCAGGACCTCTCAGTACGTCACTGATGGATACTTACTTTATTGGCAAATGGAGGACTGACGGAATGCCCACCTCGGTCTGTCGGTCCTAAAAATAAAATGACGATTACTGACTGGTAAATATAAAAATACAATCAGACCCAACACACAGCTTGAGCTCTGGTACTAGTCTTCGCAAGGTGGGTTTGACTCTCTTCCACTCTTTAGTTGCCCGCGGTGACAGGCGGCAAACAGGTGTGGGGATACTTATTGCCCCCTGGCTTGGTGCCTGTATGTTGTGAGTCACCAAAGTGAACAAGAGTAGCCTTTCTCCGCCTTCGGTTGAAAGATTTTTGACCTTTCATTTTTTCATGTTTCCAGATGTTCATCCAGACCACTACTCTGACGGTGTCCATGAGCCTGAGTGCCACAGTGTCGCTGGGTATGCTCTACATCCCCAAAGTCTACGTGATCATTTTCCACCCGGAGCAGAACGTACAGAAGCGAAAGCGTAGCTTCAAGGCCGTGGTGCAGGCAGCCACCGTGTCTACACGCCTGTCACAGAAATCTAACGACAAACAGAACGGAGAGTCCAAGATTGAGCCAGACAGATCACAGTAAAGGAGACTCAAATGAGACAATGTATTCTTCACATGACATCACAAGCGCCCTTACTGACACCATCAGCGAAACAGAAAGGAAAAAAAAACATTTATCTGGGCATCTCTGTCCTTTTTAGCTATGACACCAGCACTGTTCCTGGATTTCTTTCTTCTACATAACTATTTAACTCTGGAATGAAGTGCAAAAGAACAAGAACCTTTGATCACAATGAGAAAACTAAAAACAACTATTTCCAACACTCACACAAGAAGTTGTTTAATAACTTATTGTGAAGGATCCTTGATTTGAACAATTTGAGTTTGGGATGTAGGGTGACCAGATTTTCAAAATTAAAAAGCGGGACTCTTAAATATACAATAGGTGTGATCAAATGTATTCGCTAACCAATCTTTGTCAAGGGGGTGGGGGTTTTGGTGTGAGGAAAAGATGGACGACGTGGGGTGGCCATTGCTAATGCTAAATTGGTTGACAGTTTGACAGCGTTAAACAAATCCATGCTCTCACCATTATCTAACTTTTTTTGCTCTGTCCTGACAGCTATTGGAAGCTGGCTGTGCCGTTTACCTTGCGCCGATCACACATTCTAACACTGGAAATATAATGCTTGAAAGCTCAGCTTGCGTTGTCTGACCGGCGAGTTGCGACTGCAGTGGATAGTAAGACTACATTTCCCATGATTACTAGATGCGAAAGCAGGAAGTACTTCTAGTTCCGGTCAATGTATGCGAATGACAACATGAATTTGGAAGTAAATAGGAATTTAACCGTTAAATTCAATTTTAATGGTTTATTGTATGAATCACTATGACAACTGTGTGATTGGCATACAGTACATCACATTCACAGTGCATTGCAAAAAAGCGAGATGCCGGGACGAGACCTGCATAATATCGGGACAAAACAGGGAGGTTGGGAAAATCCACCGAGCCCTAGGTTAAAAAACAGGACTGTTCCGATCAAAACGGGATGTCTGGTCACCCTATCTTACTGTAATAAGTTTAATGTACACAACTCATAAAATTTTAACTTATTTGGCTTTCGGATCAGATTTCAGGATGAACCTAAATGCACCAACTTTCACAGGTGAACTTGGGCCTGGTACACACATAAGGATTTTTCAAATCTCAAATGCCATCCATCCATCCATCCATCCATCCATCTTCCACCGCTTATCCGGGGTCGGGTCGCGGGGGCTGCAGCTTTAGCAGGGAATCCCAGACTTCCCTCTCCCCAGCCACTTCAGCCAGCTCCTCCGACGGGATCCCAAGGCGTTCCCAGGCCAGCCGAGAGACGTAGTCTCTCCAGCGTGTCCTGGGTCGTCCCCGGTGCCTCCCGCCGGTGGGACATGCCCGGAACACCACCCCAGATGCCCGAGCCGCCTCAACTGGTTCCTCTCAACGCGGAGGAGTAGCGGCTCGACACTGAGTGCCTCCCGGATGACCGAGCTTCTCACCCTATCTCTAAGGGAGAGCCCGGCTACCCTGCGGAGGAAACTAATTTCGGCCCCTTGTATCCGGGATCTTGTTCTTTCGGTCACGACCCACAGCTCATGACCATAGGTGAGGGCAGGAACGTAGATCGACCGGTAAATCGAGAGCTTTGCCTTTCGGCTCAGCTTCACCACAACGGACCGATACAGCATCCGCATCACCGCAGACGCTGCACCGATCCGCCTGTCGATCTCCCGCTCTAACCTACCCTCACTCGTGAACAAGACCCCAAGATACTTGAACTCCTCCACTTGGGGCAGGATCTCATCCCCGACCCGAAGAGGGAACTCCACCCTTTTCCAACTGAGGACGATGGTCTCGGATTTGGAGGTGCTGATCTTCATCCCAACCGCTTCACACTCGGCCGCGAACCGCTCCAGTGAGAGCTGGAGATCACGGCTTGAAGAAGCCAACAGCACCACATCATCTGCAAAAAGCAGAGATGCAATGCTGAGGCCACCAAATCGGACCTGCCTCAACGCCTCGGCTACGCCTAGAAATTCTGTCCATAAAAGTTATGAACAGAATCGGTGACAAAAGGCAACCTTGGCGGAGTCCAACCCTCACAGGAAACGAATGCGACTTACTGCCGGCAATGCGAACCAAACTCTGACATCAGTCGTACAGGGACCGAATAGCCTGTATCAGGGCCCCATATCTCAAATGATTTTTTTTTTAAATCTGTGATAGATATCACAAATAAAGATAGATGTTTGACATACTTCATTGGGAAAGGGCAAAATGGGGACAAAAACAGACAAATCTGTGCACCTGGCCTAAGTTTGATCTTCTGTAAAATTTTGAATGCACAATTGTACATTTTTTTTATTTATTTTTTTTATCAAGGACCTGAATGGCAAAATTCATAGCAAGTGTTACCCCCAAGGACTTTTATGCCTTTCTGTGAATCATACATTGTGTATCCCTTTTGCAACCTACTGATGACACTAAGCCAAGCTTCCACAATCCTGGTTCTCGAGGGCCAGAGTCCTACAGGTTTTAGATGTTTCCATCCTTCAACACACCTAAACCATATAATCAGGTCATCATCAAGATCTGCAGAAGCCTGATAATGATCTTTAGAATCAGGTTTGTTGGAGGACGGAAACATCTAAAACTTGCAGGACTGCAGGCCACGAAGACCAGGATTGGGGAAGTCTGCTCTAAGCTCAGTGACCATCTTCCTCTGAGAACATCTGTTTGAAGCCTCGCAATGGCAAATAGGAGAAGTACATAATTACCAAATTTGGAGCTAAACACACAGACAAATTAAAAAAAAGCTAAATATATGTCAGCCATGACTTATTCATCCTCGGCAGATGAGGCTATTTTGACAAGAGAAGTTTGTCAGTTGAAGTGGAGCAAATTAAGCTGGTAGGAAAGTTATGTCGGCAAGCTTTCAGTCAAAAACAGGCAACACACCAAATCCGTTTAATCATTTGAAGAAGTACTACCAGCCAAGTGTGAGTGTGAGCACATACATGTAGCATTAGCAGTTTAGCTGCTACAAACTAGCGGTGCAGCTAGCAATTGTATCATCTTTTCATAATGCACATTTAAAAGTAGCAATTCATGTTAACGCCATATGTAGCATCAAAGCATGAACATTATGTATACATTTTAAGGTATCTTCATTATTCCAAAGGGTGCAATGGGTATTTTGGGTGTTACACCCATGCAAAAACCCTTAAGAGTGATATTCTTTTCCCACAGCATTTTTATATTTTTCTACATTTATTGTACCCTACTGTTGAGTAAAAATGGTCATAATATTTTGCTATGCTTATCTTATAAATATGGTTTAAAAATGTACTTCATATGTTAAAACATGTGGAATTACTCTCTAATTGATTTAGTTTTCAGCACAAATACTTAAAAACATGCAGTTTCAATTCAATTCAATATAACTTTATTCATCCTCTAGGAGCAATTAAGAAAAAGCAGCAACTGAGCAGCATTACATTTAAAAGAGAATAAAAAGTATAAATGAATATACATACAATGTAAAAATATACACTATAAATACACAATATCAGTAAAGTGACTCAATGAGTAAGTGCCAACTGCCAACAACATGTTTGTACAGTATATATTAAGAAGATGATCTGTAGGTGTGTTAAAAAGTATTAGCTACTAGAATTAAAAAGCAAAATTGCTTAAAACCAATATGGGAAAAAAATCGTGTAATAACCGAGATCTGATGATGTGAAATTTCTTGTTTGTTTGTTTGGCCATATAGCCACTCAGAGTCAGTTGGATGTGTATTCAAAAGTTTACAGGTGGTCAAATAAAGTTTATAAGTCATTTTAAGGATCATTCAGCATTTTATGTTCATCCTGAAATTGCATCCAAAAGCCAGAAATCAACATTTTGTGACTAGTGGATATTTGCATGTGAATATAAAGAGGGTCCTCGCCACAACACATTTTCAGGTTAAAGGTGGGATCTTAAAGAATAACTCAACACTTAAACAACCATTATTATTTATTTATTTGCTGATAAACTGTAGAAACTGGTGTCTGTCTACAAATGCTGTCTACATGTCCTGGTCATTTTTATTATATATTTTTTAAATTTTAGTACATGTTTGTTTAAAGCTTGATTTGGGGGCAAAAAAAATTGTGTTTGGTGCAATCTTAAGGTTAGTTACTGACAAAAACACAATTTGCCTGTTTGTCCTCTCATTACACGAGGCGACACGTACTACATCACTTGTTCCGCATGATGTAGTCGCGCTGCCACCGACCGACTCATTCTCGTACAAGCCTCCTTAAACACCTTCTTATGTAGTTGCTGCTGTCAATCACAGCCAGACCACGCCCAACCCTCTCCCCATTCACAACCCAACGGTCCTCCAGGCAACACCCCCTTTGAGCGCAGATTTCAAATCTTAGTGAGGGGTGGAGCAAGAGTCTGACGTCCTGTTGAGTAATCCTTTAAGTTTTGACCATTTCAGTTTGTAAACAAACAATTCAAAATAGACTCCTCCCATGGCTCAACCCCCCACTCTTCTTCAACATTGCGCCTGCCTTCAGTGACACGCCCCCTGCTCTGTGATTGGCTGGAGGGGTATAAACATTGACTTTCCGCCCAGAAACGTCCCTCTTGTGGCAAAACACAACAAAAATGGCAGAATACAGGCTGTGGATGGTGATGGTTAATGACAAAATCACCACCACATATTAACAGAAGCCCAGAGGTGTTGATTGAGAAGGATTTCATGTATATACATCCAGTGTTTATGAGTTTATTATTTCTGAGTGAAAACTTAAGACCCCACCTTTAGAGACACACAATGAACTCATTTTTGCAATGGAATGTGTCATTCTGCGGCACAAGAAGTTATTTTCATTTACCGCTGTCAAGTAGGTAGTGTTGCTCATGAATTTATACTAGGAAACACGGTCTTGAAAAATAAGATGTCTGGTGACCTTTCATCCACAGATGTCGCCGAATGTGTAACTCTCTTGATGTTGATGAGGCATATTATTTCATGGCTCCAAATGCACTGCATGTATTTTTGTGTTGAAATGAAGTACTATACTTTAAGGGGTCAGGTGTTTTTAAACGCTTGACTGCACTGAACGCTCTTTGAAAAATACACCTCACATTCATCAATGAAAATTGGCAAGGCTTTGAACATTCCATTATTGAAACAAAGTTTCAAAATCAGCCTGTAAGCTTCAAAATGAGTGTGATGACAGAATGGTGGACTCAACGCACGCAGCTCTTCTGTGTTTGGGATGAGCAGATAAGCTAACAGTCACCATGCAGGCAAATGCAAAGTGATAACAACGAACGCATGAAATTCTTCAAAGTGTATTTTTTGTGTGCTGGAATTAAATATATATGTAAATTAATGACAATACACGCACAAACTCACATGCACACACATATGCACAAAGAGAAAGCAATGACGATGACATGTTGAATCGGTAAGATTACTGAATGAACAATACTGAGCCCTCTCTAAAAAAATAAATAATAATGACAATAAATGCACTGCAAAAAGGACTGTAGAAAATGTAAGCAAAAAATATAGTAAAATAAGAAAATTATAACTTCAAATAAGCAAAATTATCTGCCAAAAGAAGAAAAATTTACTTAAATTTACCTGTAAGATTTTGAAAAATAAGAAAATAATACTAGCCTCATTTCAACCACTGCGGTCTTGAAAATAGTATTTCCAGACTAAAAACAAGTAATGTCGACATTTTTCAAGCTGCAATAAATATAACTATTTTCTTAAAATACATGAGGGTTTTTTTTACGCTTGGATAACTTAGCCTGAGAGTCAAGCAGGGAGGTAACTGGTCCTATTTTCTTTGTCATGATTTAGCCAGGAATTGAATCCACAACCTTCAAGTGTGAGGGTAGGCACTCTACCATTAGACCACTGAGCTGGTACTGAAAGAAGGAAAAATTAGTTTAGTAAATATAACGAAATGAACCATATTGCACTTGTCTGTTTTCATATTTGTAATTTTTTCCCCCACTTATCTTATTACTAGATTATGCAATATCTTAAAATAAGAAAACTCATGAAACCCCAGTTCAGGGTCTTTAATGTTGGTTAGTTGTCATCTTAAAATGTGGGAAATGCTTGTTTTAATCCTCATAGTATTTGAAACTGTTAACACTCAATGCCAAAACTGCTTGATCAAATAAGATAAGTAATAAGTATCTTAAAATAAGCACAATGATCTTGCCTGACAATTTCATTTTAAGTAAAAATAACTTGTCAAATCAAAATAAGCAAATTTAGGTTAAATTTAAGAAATTATATCTTACTTAAGATTTTCGTTTTTGCAGTGTGATGGCAGGATCAAAGTTCTCATGGCTCGATCCCGGTGACAGGAACGGCAAGCTCGGCAGCCAATCAGTGGCAAGCGAGGAGGGAGACGGAGCTTTGACCATCGTCAACTTATTGTGATGGTGAAATTGTCTTAACAAATGTTAAAATTAACGTTCCATCTCCTTTAAATTGCTGGGTCACGTTAAACATGTTAAAACAAAAACAGTTCAATCGCTAAACATAAGCTGGAGGAGCTATATCCCTTCATGTAAAAAGTTTTGAAGCAATTCCAACATTGAAAAGTACCAGCACAAAACTATTAAATATACCTACTACACATACCCACATTACAGTTAAAGAATGTGGTTATATTTTATTTTCATCAAATGGTGTCTCCAATAGCTTGAAACACAGCGGAAACGCTTTCGAACGCTAACCTTTCCAGCGGAAATCCTTAATGTATTGCCGGTTCTTGGCTGACACGACGCTCCAAGGTACGAACGGGTAATGCAATAATAATGCTCAGTTACCGCCTTAGTTACTCTTTTGAATATTAGTCATGGAGTAAATGTGCAATTCAGGCAAAATGCTGTACTTTTGTACACACGCTAGTTACGTCGCCACCTTGGAACGCTGTCGTAAGACGAGGACTCCTTGTTGGTGGCAGAGTTTCGCCATCTAGTTCTTCACTTAGCACTTGTTTTGTGTCTACAACTACAAAGGAGGATGATCACTCGGGAAGAGGCAATCCTGTCATTTTATGCTTTTTCATCGTCCACGGGGAGTCGGGCCCTCGGGGACATATAGACTTCTTGTAAAACCGAAGAAAACTATTACCGCGTGATGCCTTCAGCGTTCTCAATGTTGGGACAAAAAGTTTATAGCGCCCTCTGCTGGAGAAGGCACCAGTGAAGCACGGCCAGGAGCACACAAGTTCATAAAAATATTGTTTATTATTGGAGTTAGTAGGTCTACAGTTCATAGCAGATCTACATTCGTAATACATACTTAAACCCAGAAAATTGTGGGGGGGATTTACCACGTTTCAAAATGTTACATAAAATAGGTTTGACGATAACCTTACTCACAATTACAACGCCGATTCAGTCTCTTTCTCTCTCACACACATACACGCGCGCACGCACACAAAATAGTCACCCCAACAAATGGTTGTTTAATCACACGCGCAAATGTGTTTGAGTCCCATTTGGGGATGAATGGTGAAACCCGTGTCATACACTTCACATTACTGTACGTCCCGTAAGTGACTTGTCACTCCAGGAAGCTGTCCAGCGTCAGGCATGGTGCCGTCTTCAGTGTCGGTCTGCTCACCTTTTTTGTTCGAGCTTTTGTGAGTGGGCGAATCACTGCCAACGGAGACTGTGTTGAGGGTTGAGTTAGGGAACACTTTACACATTGAAATTTAATAAATTAGCCACTCCTGGCTTTCCCTGGTTTTTCCATTTGAAAATGGAGGAAGTTTTTTTTAAGGGTGTGTTGCTAATATGAAGCCAGCATTTTGTTTAATTTAGCATGATTACAAATAAGGATGAAAGTCAAAAAAAATTCAGAAAGCATCAATCTCTCTGGGTACAGCCCCCACCCCCCTTTTTTTAAGTAACATTGAGATATTGCAAGCATTTTTTGTTAAACCAAACATATTTTTAAAATAAATGTAACATAGTTGAACAAACTATTTTCCTTGACTTCTGATTTCAAAACTGGTTATCCATCAATTTGATACATCTATGTGACATGAGGAAATTAAAACTTTCTATGGTTTTACAGTTTGAAATGCCCTTTGAGGGTGATAGCTATGATATATATATATAGCTTGTGACAAAAATATGTTTAACACCCCTGTCTTAGAGGCTCAAGTTTGGTTGCCTTTTTGGAGAAGGCATAAAAGTGCTCATAAGTGAACAGCGATGGGGTTACAATAAATTCACCTCAAAGATCAATTCAAAAGATTTGAATAATACAGATGTAAAATCTAATACTATATAGAGGATACAGGTTGGATGAATTTGGTTCGTCCTCCTAATCCATCATAACCACTTTTCACCTGAAATTAGAAGAAGCCCTTTAATTTATCCAATGATTGAATTTAAAAAAGGAAAAGACAGTTGGTGGCAGTGTTTACATACAGCTCCAAAGTTTCTCTGAGGGTCCCGCATGCTACCAAAAGTCTTCTTTCTGAAAAGGAGAGAGTTCCTCAAAAAAGGATCCATGGCTGCACCCTCCTCTTGGGCCTAAGAGACACAACCCCTGAGTGAGAAATACTCGAGATTTGGAAGCAGACCTTGCAAAGCACTACTTCAAGTTACCTTGCTTAACGGTGAGGCTCTCTCATTGTGATTGGAGGTTAATGACCTGACAAATTTAAGCAATTCGTTATTTTATCTTGAGTTAAAGACAAAATAACAGCACACACTATGAACATGTGACCCTGCACTGGAATATGCGAAAATACATACAGTTTATGGTCTAAACAAATCTTCTTGGTCGGGTTCTTTGCTGGTCTCTTCGCCACATCTGGTGTAGTCACTTCATAGGTCAAGTTGAGGTCAATATCGTCGCCATCAACAGGCTGGTGGAGGTGAGGCGGTTTCACCTCTACTGGAGCAGGGCTGAATGGATAGCAAGGAAAAGCCGGGTAAGTAGATATTGGTCAAATTGAAATGTACGGCTCTGAGAAGTGGAATGGGCAAATTTACCTCTCAAAGATGAGCCGACTGAGCACCTCATTTGTTCTTGTTGGGGTGCTCAGAGATTTCTGAAGAAACTCCACCTTCTTTTTTAGACTCTATGGGAAAGACACAGATGTAAAGCAAACATAGATTCTCTTGACACCCAAGTTCCAATATATTTTGGTTGCTGTGCCTTACAGATATCTCTTTGTCAGCATTGGCTAGATCGTTTTGCAGAGACTTCTTATCCTCTTTCGATTGATTCACTTCAAGCGAAGCTTTTTGCAACTAAATGACACACATAATGTTAGGTAAACACGTGCACAGCAAAAAACAAACAAAACATATTATTATTATTGACTAGCTACATTGATGTTAATTTAACCTTGCTGTGGGAGGTGAGTACTTCTCTCCGCATCCTCTCACGATCGTCATTGGAAGATTTCAAGCTTCCCTTTAGGTTGTCATACTCTCTATAAAAAAGAGAGACAGAGAATGCAGCAAATGTATGGATAAATGGATTGAATTGGCTAGCGTAAGTGTGCAGATCAGATGTACAGTATCCAATCATTTGTGCATAAACACCATCTGCCAGATCAGATGCATCAATTGAAACGAAAGGACCTGCAGCCTGAGAACGATGGCAGTAGTCATACTTACTTTTTGAGAGAGATACAGTAGATTGAAAGCTGCTCCACAGCAGCCTGACTCACACCCATATCTGTAATCATGGACTCCACCTCAGCTCTTTGGCCCTGTAACAAAATATCAATGCTGGAGACACACCAGCAGTGTAAGAACAGATTTGTTTTTGCGGTACAAAGAAGGTAGCAGAACAATTACTCACACATAAATTAGAGGACAACCGAATTTGAGTTGACTTTGAGCTTGGGGGTGAAGCAATTAACCGATTTTACGATTAATCATGGTTTTTAAAATATCCACATCTGCTGTATTTGTTTTAAAAGGCAGCAACTTAAAAAATATATTTTCAGTTATGTATTGTTAAAAATAAACATTTTCAAAGAATGCTGATGTGATTTTTTTTTTATGACTACAAAGAATAACCGTAAAACCGTGTTTTTTTTTCTCAAACTATAATCATACACCAAAATCTGAAACCGTTGCACCCCTACTTTGAGTGAAGTTACCTTTCAAAGGTTTTTATTTTGGTCCTCAGTCTACGGGCCTCGTCCTTGGCAGCCCGAGCATCGTCATGTCGAGCCTCCAGGTAAGCCATTTGTTTCTGTGAGGTAATATTAAAATATGTGGACAGTATGAGACTTCAGAAAACAAAATTCATTTCAATAATGAGGAACAGATTGCATACTTTGAGAGCAGAACACAGCATGTTCTTCTCTGAAATCTCTTTCCGTATACAGTCAAAGTCTCTCCTCTGCGCGTCCACAGATTCCTTCAAATGATCAAATTTTTTGTCTTTGTCTCGACAGTCTTTCTCTAAAAAAATAAAATAAACATCTGTTTCATTAACTGGGAATCGTCATCTAATTGGGAAAGGAGGGGTTACCTTTAGAACTTAAAAGGGCCCGCAGCCTATTAATTTCATTCTGAGAAAATGAAGCACACAGTGACTTTAAAGTTCAATATGTTAGTGTAAATCTTGAAATGTAATCTTTAGGTATCCTTATTTGGTACCTCCATGCTTTCTGGATCTGCTGAATGTGCTTCTTCTCCACCATTGTCAAAGAAGAGCTTGTGGATAATGCGCTGGGTGCTGGTCTACACACATACACAAGGTATAAGCAGAAGTATATAAATAGACCAACGTGCGATAAAGTAGTGTGTTGATAGGTGCATACATTACCTGCTTCCTACACTTAGGGCATGACTTTGTCGGGGCTGTTTTAAACCACTGAAGGAGGCTAGAAATAAGAACAAATTATATAATCAAAACTAATCACAGCGCTCATTTCTTATTTAATTAGGTGACTTACCAGTCACTGTGGAAAGTGTGCCCGCAGTGGATAGCAGCAACATCTTTGGAATGATCGAATAAATCGCAGCAAATTGTACAACATGCACGAATAGGCATCTTAATTCCCAGAAGACCGTTCTGTTATGAACGCAGAACACACACGTGGATTTAGTTTGCACATGACTTGGCATGAAATTGTAACTTGAAAGTGAGCAACAACAGTTAGCCAACAGAAGTCTCGACGGGTAGTTGATCAGCCATCGCCATACCTACCAAAACAGGACGATGCGTTACTGCTTAGTCCGTTGTAATAAAAACATGCTATACGTTATCTTTAATGTGCCATTTGAATTAATTTAAGATGTGTCTCTGTTTAACTGCGGTTAGCTACAACAAAGCTCGACCCTTCTAGGCCATGTTTCCCAGCCGCCCTACGTTCAAATACAGTACTAGGCCCCGCCCCGAATGGTGCGTTCAGGGGTCCAAGCTCCTCCTTTCCGCCGATGTCAAGCTCTATCATCCATTGTCTTGTCTTTATTTAGTATATTCATTGTTCTCAGGTATTTTTCATTTGTAATTTAAAATTACCATAACATTTTTTTTATTCGACTAGGTGGTTGGGAAAAGTTCAAAGCCGATTTATCGTTGGATTCCCACAATTCCCACTTCCGGGAAAAAATGACACTTCCGGATCCGTGCAAAATCTGTCTACAGTTGACAAGCAGGAAGAAGAAGACGTTTTCTCTGCTGTGCTAGCAAGTTGACTACTGCGGTGACTGGAGAGCCAAGTCCGTAGCTGCAGACAGTTCTTGAAATGAAAGGTAACTATTTGTAAATAGCATCGTGAGCTATTTGAACTCTTGTTTTTGGTATAAAACAGCGACATGACTACGATGTAGCCATGCAGAGCTGATGCTTAATTCGCTGATCCGATCGAAAGTCAGTTGTCAAGTCGGTCGAGTTTCTGCCTTATGTGTTGTGATGTCTTTCGAGTATAAATAACAACAACACGTGTTGTACCAGGATAGTTTATTAAACACGAAAACATATAGACATTTTTATGGGATTTATTAATACGTTGCCTTAATTGGGACTAGTGGCAGTAAACTCAATTGTACTCTTTGGAAAATGACATTGGAAAAGTTGACAAGACAGCAGCACAAGGCAACGACGGGAGGACTTCAATAACTGAGCCTCATACATCACGTTTTTGTAATTTTGTGAGGTTGCAGCGTCACAACATCTCACAAAACCTCAATGGCAACAAACAATGTAGTTTGTTGTCATATTGAAAGGTGTTGTAATGCACTAATGTAATAGTTTGCCACTTATGTAACTTTCTAAAGTGACCAATGAGATAGAAACACCTTACTGTATCATGCCCACAGGTAAATGTATTAATTATGTTTGTACAAAGCCAGGCATTTCATGCAGCTGGATCATGCAAGTATCCTGGATTAAAAATGTATCATGATATTCCATTTGCAAGGTTTTCATATATAGAAATATGTTTGGTCATAATTGATTTAATTTATTGTGTGTACTTTCTCCAAGGTGTGTGCACGTGCTCTTCGTAATCGTGATGGATGGAGAAAGACCATCTGTGCCATGGGAGAACAGTACCCTGATGCCTGTGCACCATCTTTTCTCCGAGAGGGCTGACAGTCCCACACCGGGTCTGGTGGAGGGAACGGAACCAGGTGAGGCTCTTCAAAATTCAGCCGCAGATCTTTGCAATCTCACATTTTGCAATTCATAAAACGGCCAAAAGAGTACTATTTAAACTTGATCAATATATTTAAAAAAAGAAAGATGGTGTACCTTTTATTTATATATATATATATATATATATATATATATATATATATATATATAAAAAAAATTGTCTTTTATTTTTAGCTTATGGGTTGCCTTTTATTTTTAGCTTAGCTTAGCCGAAATACGGCTCAGTCTTTTCTGGTTTTGACAGATTGTGATGTTCTACATGCAGTGTTTATAGGACTTCCCCAAACTAACCATTACATAAATTTATCTTCTTTCTAAGTCCCCCTACAAAACACTGAGAAGGAATTTAATGAATGGCTGTAACATGAATGCCAATTCTAACATCCACGGATAGGAAGGGTATTGCATCCACAAATATGAAGGTATAAGTCAGTATTCTACTAAATGTGTTTACAGTAGATCAGTGTTTGTATCTTTTATATTCAGAAAAAAATCTCACAGCACACACTACCAAACAAAAATGTCACCAAAAGTGGATACTGTACACAGTTAAATTAAATTAATTGTTTCTTCCACTATAGGTCATTGGTACAGGTAGATGGGAAGGGATATAATTTGTAATAAATACATAATTTTTGGACTAATTAAGCGAATCTACAATTTATTTTGATCTCTCATGGTACGGTGGTTTGGAATGACTAAGTTTTAGGTTATCAAAAGGCTAATAAACAATTGCTGTTAGTGATAAAATATGCATGTAGTGGTGCATGAACATTACCAGTAAATTTAATATAAAAGTATGTATCCAAGATCTAGTTGTAATCCAGTGAAGCATATTGTACAACTGTCTACAGTACAGAGAAAATTACCTTGGTCTGCTTGCCAAGTGCACAAATTTAAGATGTAATCTAATCTTTGTATTCTTTCTATCGCTAACACTAAAAGCTTGAAAGGTGAACAATGAAACAACATAAATATAATTATGTATGTAACCTGTGGTCTGTTTCAGACATTGCCTTTAGATAATTCAGAACTTCAGTTTCCTTGTTTTGTGTACTGAAGCTTATTTCTCCAAAGTATCAGGGAGGACTACTTTCTGTTTTGGACCTCTAATTCTGGGTGATAAATGAGTTGATTGCCTAATTTTAATTTACAGTGTATCCATCCATCCATTCTCTATACCGCTGCATACCTTAAAAAGAAAACAATCCTTAATAGTGTGGAATGGGAATAGGCCTCTTGTAATGTTGGTGACATTCAGGTTCCTAATATTATGCATGCTCAGTCTCTAACGGAATTGATGGGGTCCACGAATGGAACAAATTGGTTAATGTTAGCGTTCAAGTTTCCACCAGTGCTTTTCCTACTTTGACAAGTCAAAATGTCTGCTGGGGAAAAAGTACCCGTTGTGCTGTGTGACGAAACATGCATGTACAATTTTGTCACTTATTAACCTCTATTTTAGATGTGAAAGTGATTGCATGAATTATAAGACTAATTCGTCGTGTGGATTTTCTGGAGCTATGCCGGCTTGTTCCAACATTAATGATGATTGATCGTTAATTTTAAAGACCCTTAACTGTCAATATGGTGTGCGGATGGTTGTTTGTTATATGTGGGACCCTCTTATCCAAAATCAGTGATCGCTGACCTTACAAATAAATAAAAAAAAGCCACAAATGTTGAATGTTTTCCTTATTAGATGATAGATCTGTTAGCTTCATTGTCAGAGTTGTATTATTTAGACTCTGACCTCCTCTCGCCATCTTGCTCATCGTGATCATGCACATCTTACATCACATGCATGCAGCATTCTAAATGAGCATGACTCTGGTTCGCAGGTGCAGGTCAGAAAAGTGCCATGTTTGTCCACGCGCAGTCTTTTGAAGATCTGACTGCGGAGGCCAAAGAGGCTCGCAAGGAGGCCGAGGTGATCAAATCCCGAGATTGTGAAGATGATATCAGAGTGCTGGTGGAAGAGCAAAGAGTGGAGCAGCAAAATATTCCATCAGACTGCAGGACCAAAGAGGAGGATGTGACCAGCGAGGCGTGGAGGAGTCACAAAAAGCACATGTTTGTGCTGAGCGAGGCAGGAAAGCCAATTTACACTCGTTATGGCACAGAGGAGGCCCTATCCAGCACCATGGGTGTGATGATGGCCCTCGTATCTTTTGTTGAGGCTGAGAACAACATCATCCGCTCCATCCATGCAGGTTAGAACACACTTAATCTCTAACAAATACAATTTTGTTTTAAGAATTTTTTTGGTTTGTTTTTAGTATACTGCACCCATGCCTTTAGATTGGAAAGTCCTGGATTGGAATTAGTAGAACATTTTCAAATATGCCTCTGCTCTGATATGCCCAACTAATTGTTTCTATTGAAAAATTTTCCTTATGGGAAAATTGTAATTAAAGCAAACAAAAGTTTTTTTTTTGTGTGTTTGTACTTGAAGATCCACTGTATACACAGCAAATCAGTCAGTGTTAAATTTCCAGCTTTTGATTAAATCTGGTGTAAACGGCGTTATTCTGACACGGTTAGGATAAAAAAATTACTCTGTCAGAGTAAATTTCCTCAGGTATTGGAGCGGAAGTTAAGTGTAACCTGAATAGCACTACCTTGGGTGTTAAATTGACCACACCCTCATTTCCGGTGCAGGAGAAACTTTCCAATTTTCTAGCGCGCTGTCAACATTTCAATAGCGATAGATCCAGTTGTTTCTGTCGGGCCGGTGTGGGTCAGTGGTAGAATGGTCGTCTCCCGACCCCGAGAACGTGGGTTCGATCCCAAGGTAGTGTGACTATGTCAAAGTATACTTACGCAAGATACTGAACCCCCGGTTGCTCCTGATGCCGTGTCATCAGTAGTTTACAGGTAGTTTGAGTTCAAATTTTAACACTGACTCTAGTGCAATACACTCATAGTGTAGAGTACTTTCAACACTACTCAGTGTTTACCAGTGTATCTTTTTAACACTATACAGTGTTAGAGTAACACTGGTTGAGTGTGAAAGAAGTATTACTTTGAAAAGGGTCAAATTTTGTCTCATTGGTGTGGACACAACTAGGGATAGACTGATTATCGGCTGGGCCGATTATCGGTGCAGATATTCAGCATTTTGGCGAATATCGGCATTTGCCATTTAGAAGAATCATATGGCCGATAATACATCCATTAAAAAAAAGGTGTTAACTTCAGGGAACTAATTATTTAAATTCTTAGTGATGTTAATTAGCCTGGGACCGCTTTACACCTTTTTGTTTGAAATAAAAATAAAAATTTAATGCGTCAGATATTTTGGAAACATGTATTTACTGTAAAAAACAATAGGGAGCTATTTACTTCAGTTTTTATTTTAACTTTTGAAGACATGTGACTGCGCCTCGGAGATCCCTGAACTTTTTGTTAGATTTTTAAAACAATGATTGGGATTGACTAACGTTTTTTTTTAAGTACAATATTTTACAAACCCTAAAAGTTTGGAGTTTTTATTTTCCCTTTTAGTAAAAATTAATATCGGCTCCAAATATCAGTTATCAGTGTCCTTGACTACTAATAATCTGTATCGGTATCTGCCCTGAAAAAAACCTATCGGTCTATCTCTAGACACAACACATATAAACACTTTTCTAATGTTCGATTTAACACTCTTAGTGTTAATCTAACACTGGTGATTTTGCTGTATACAAGAAAAGACACCGACAGTATCCGTGTGATCTCTTCTGTCAGATGGATGTAAAGTGGTTTTCCTCACCAAGAGTCCACTGGTCCTGGTGGGCGTGTCCCGCACGTGTCAATCAGACAAAGAGCTGCTGAGGGAGCTGCAGTATGTCTACTATCAGATCGTCAGCCTGCTCACCCTCACCCAGCTCAACCATATCTTCCAACACAAGCAGAACTACGACTTGCGACGCCTGCTGGCTGGTTCCGAGTATCTCACTGACAACCTTCTGTATCGGCTGGACCACGACCCGGGCCTGCTGCTCAGCGCCGTCACCTGCCTGCCACTGGCCAGCTCGTCCAGGGATGTCATTTCATCCGGCCTGCAGGCGGCCAAATCCAAAAATCTGGTCTTCTCTATTCTGCTGGCTGGAGACCGCCTGGTTACTCTGGTTCGGAAAAAGGATCAGTTCCTTCACCACATAGACTTGCACCTGGTCTTCAACCTCGTTGGCTCCTCTTCGTCTTTTCGAGAGGGTGAAGGTTGGACACCCATCTGTCTGCCAAAGTTCAATACTGCAGGATTTTTCCACGCTCACATTTCCTATTTGGAACCCGCGTCGGAGCTGTGCCTTATCCTGGTCTCAACTGACCGTGAGGACTTTTTCAACATGTCTGACTGCAAGCAAAAGTTTCTCGACAGGCTGAGTAAACGCAGTGCTTATCAAGCTCTGAAGGAGGCCCTGAAGTCTCGTAGCTATTCTGTGGCTCAAGTTGGCATTCCTGAACTCAGGCACTTCATGTACAAATCAAAGAGCTCTGGGCTGTATACCAGGTGGGCAGCAATATTCTGGAAAATATCTGAATTATTATTTTAATAATCACTCTGTTGATTATTTTGTAAATTTATGAATCAGATTAAAAAAAAAGTCTATTCAAGTATTCAAAAACAGGACATTATTTCATATTGACAGTGCAGAAAGCACACAAATGAATTATTATACAATTACTGGTTTGGTCCAAAACGTGAGAAAATAGGAAGAAATGTTGATCCATTTTTTCCAAAGTAAACACACGTTTGCAAATGTCTTGTTTTGTTGAAACAATTGATCAAGATAAATCAGGCTGCTTTACTGTTGAGGTGGTTCAAGGATACTTGACTCATTGAGCCATTTTCAACAGAAAGAAGATAATATGTGTCTATAAAGTAATTCATGTGAACTTCATTATTTTTCATGAACAATTAATAACTTTAAAAACAAAGGTGCTGAGGAAATAGGTAACGACCAATCATGGCTCAGTTTACTGACTAAACTCAGAAAACAGGTGATCCGTAATTGGTCCTGAGAACAGGTGATATCATCTTCAGTCTACAGTAAGAGGAAACATTTGCTTAATTGTTCATGACAAATAATGAAATTATCACATGAATTAAGATATCATCTTCTTTCTGAAGAAAGTGGCTCAACGAATCAAGTATCCCTTTTATATTCTGAGGGATGCAAAATGAAGGAAGACGAGATGAATAAACCTAACTTTGTGCTTCATAGAAATGATAACTGCAAAAGGGCCAAAAAAAGAGCCAAACTAAATGTTTCCTTTATTTCTTTTCTAATAGATAGATAGATGGAATTATCAAATATTCTACACAAGTGCAACAAATTGTTGTTAAATAATAGTTTGCAATGTTTGAGTAGGGATGTTTGAAACTGACGTAAAGGTTAATTTACTTCTTCTCTGACAACTTTGGTGCTTACCGAAGACAGTGTGCTAAAAATGCAGTGACTTGTGAAGACTGACAAGAAAAACAACACATTTGTACTCCCCAAATCATTATGAAGTTACGTAACTTTAAATGACTGTAGCATAGTGTTAATCAGACATGTTGGCTTAGTATGTAAAAACACACAAGGAATTTGTCTTCACAGTCACAACCCATCTGAGAAACACAATAAAGAATATATGCGGTATTCATTTCATGTGTTTTTCTGCCTCCAGTCCAGAGTTTCCTTTGGTGTACCAGTCGGATGAAGAGCAGGAGAGGCTCATGGGTTTGTACCAGGACCTTCACAGTTATGTGCACCATCCAACCAGACCATTACGCTCCTTCTACCGCTGTGGTGAAACTGAAAACATGATGGCATGGGTAAGTGTCTGGGCGTCAGGTCATAAAAGCCGTCTTAACACTTGGATCAGAGTGGAAGTACATGTAGGATGTAGGGTGGGCTCTCGTGGATGAGGAATCCATGCATCCATTTTTTGGATTGTGCTATCCTGTTCTGGATGACTAGGGGTGGAAGACTATCCAAGATGACACAGGGTGGGGGTACACTTGAGATGCGCCATTTAAACCCGCGCTTCAATTAATTTATTTCATTTAAACCAAGGCGTGTACAATTAAATTCAAATCCGTGTGTTATAGAGTTGTATAGACATCTGGTGGCAAAGTAAGTATTTAATTAACCCAACATTAACAAAGTTTGGCAGGATTGTGATTTTATTCTCAGAATTCTCACTTTAAAGTCAGAACTCTGAGAATAAAGTCAGAACTCTGACTTTAAAATCAGAGTTCTGACTTTATTAGTGCTACTATTATTCTCACTTGAAAGTAAGAATTCTGAGAAAAAAGTGAGAATTCTCACTTTAAAGTCAGAATTCTGAGATTAAAGTCAGAATCCTGCCAAACTTTATTTTTCTCTCTTCACTGGCCCTAATCCTCTTCTGTAGTTTTTAGATGGGAGAGGGAGCCAACATAAGCGGAGCCAACATAAGCGGAGAAAACCCAGATTCAAACGCGGAACTTTTTTATTATGGGGAAAAACTGCAAACTAAAGTAACACTATGCATCTGCACATGTGAATAAACAATTTAAAGATTTCAAGGCCTTGCCTAAATGACAAGTTAAGAAAGGTTGCTGTTAACTACTCATTTCTGTTTTATTTGTTTTTAAATGTGAAACTGTACAGTTTGGCATTAATTAAAAGAAAACAAATCTGTATGAAATACCATCCTGCTCTGTAAATGACCAATAATGATGCCGCGTATTCCGTACTCCCCTTGCAGGTAACTAGTGGCTTTGAGCTTTACTTGTGCTTCAGTCCCCTGGGCACAAAGGCGTTGGCCGTTTCTGCTGTCAACAAACTACTAAAATGGATCAGGAAGGAGGAGGATCGTCTCTTTATCCTGAGTCATCTAACTTACTGACGCTTCTCTGCATAAAGTCTGGACATGTTGACTCAGGATTAGACGTACATTTCAATGTCAAAGCTATGCACGCCTAGTTTCCACTAAATTAATGGTAAAATCAGGTATTGTATGACATAAAAATGTTTTTTTGTTTTTAGCCATTTATTATTTTTATTGCTTTTAATATGATTGAGGACACCTTAGCTTACATCACTTACAAACGTTTTTTAATGAATGGACCCCCAGTGGTTAAACATCAGCAATAACTGGAAATCTTCTGCTACGAGCACTGCTGTGATGTTATGAGTTATGACATTCCTGTTTTTTTCTGCACATAATGACCATTATTTGTGAGGGCTACCATGATAATGCTTCTATTGTATTGACATGCATGAAATGACACTCCAAAGAGAAATGTCATGGATCACAGTTGAGGGTTGTATGAACTTAAGGCAAAAAGCTTTTTGTGTGTTTTAATTTAAATATCACTGCACTTATGTATTCATGAAAATGCTTTAATCAATTTGTATTTCAGTAAATTCATCTCTTGACTTCTTTCTGTCCACTGTTTTCTTTATACCTTGATGGAAAGGTTCAAAGCCAATTAAATTATACCAGCCAGTAAGTACTAAATGGACAGTGTATGAATAAAAGTATTAAAATAGGGTCTCTTTCTCTCTTTTTAACACAGAAACTCTCGGTTACCTTCATGTCTCTTTTTGTAAATAAAATTATTTTTTTCCTGGGTACCATCATCTTTGAGTTGTGCAGACCTGCATTAAAACATGCTTTTGTTTCCTAAACAAGTTCACTCTAAAGGAAAGGAACACTTAGCAAGCCCGTCCTAGCACAATCTGATGAGAGCCGTTACAGTGCCGTGAAAAAGTATTTGCACCCTTCCAGATTTCTGTGTTTTTTGTGTGCATATTTATTACTTGCAAAAGATTAATTTCATCAAACCAATTTTAATGTCACACAGAGACAACCCAAACATATATAAAATGCAGTTTCTAAGTGATTGTATTTACCAGGGGGCTTTCCAATATGTTTGTACCCATTGTTACCTGGCTGAGCTCTTTGGCACTGTGATGTCATTTTCAGTCGACGGCAAGTGGAAAAATGGCCGCCACCTGAGATGGAGAATAACGGGAGGATTTAATAGGACTGTGTAAATATGAAGTAACAAGATTCTGAATTGTCATAAAGGGCAATAAGTCAGGTCTTTCATAAATGTAAGAAAATACTTTTAAATTCACATTAACAATACATTTCAAGAAAACAGTAAGATACAAAAAATTTGGCCTTTAAAATTCTATTTTGTTAAATAATGGGAAAATATAGATATTAAAATAATCGATTCATCGCTTTATGAATCAATACATATATTAGATTCGATTATTTTAAAACCCAGCCCTAATATTTAGCTGCTTGATTCATATATCACAAACACATTTAATCATAATGCTGTGTTATTGGGGGCGCGTATAGAATATATTATAAGGCACTTTTCTGACGTAACAAAGGAGGAAACGTGTTCCAAGTCCTGAAACGGGGACGGAGTGGTTCAGTGATAGAGTGGTTGTCTCCCAACCCAGAGGTTCTGGTTTCGATCCCATGCCATTGTGATCAAATCGAAGTACCCTTGAGCAAGATACTGATGCTTTGTCATCGCTATGTGAATGAGTAGTCGAATGTAAAGCGCTTTGAGGGCCTTGTAAGGAGGAAAAGGACTATCAAAATGAAGTATTTTTGTATTTTTTTCACTTAAGTTGATGGAATCACAATACATTCTACTTTTATAAACGTATTGATTCATCAATACAAACGTAGGCTATCTTTAATAAATACACCGTGCGAGTACTTATGCCACCTGTGTAAATTAATTAGACAGGTTTTTGCAATGAACCAGTAAATCTCATTTGGGCCCCCATGTGGCCGCCACCGGCGCAGCGGGCATCTGTCAAGTGAGGTGTGGGGAGGAGCAAACAGCACGAAACCAGCCGCGAACAGTGAAACCCAAACTATGACCCACTCCTCCGGGCGCGAGCCTATTCGCCACTCTCACTTTACGTGAAGTCTGAGACCAGAGAACTGATCACCGCGGCAGAACGGTTAAACAAGAACCAGCCTGCGATGGCGCTGACGACCTGTACAGGTAGGACGTCCCAACACGAACAAAAACAACTATCCAAATCAGCTAAACTGCATCACCATGATCAGGGCACTTTTTGACGTAAAACTGTGTACTGAATTAAATTTTGAAATCCCATTTTAGAGGTGTATTTCACATAAACAAGGTTTGAAACTTAGGTTTGGCGAATGTAATGCACTACTATTCTAATGATTAATTTTGTGTTCACGAGACGCATGAGACAAAATCTAATTAAGAAATAACAGCAATAAAAACATACAGCAGAGGTGATTACTGAACAAGTGCAATTTCTGTGCAATAATGAACGTTGATAATTGATGATGCAGGATGCTGCTACCAACTTACCAATAATTTGGGCTCCACCACATGAATTTCACAAGATGAATGTATTATTTTCTAAGGCCTCTAACAGTCATGGACCCTTATAATTTGCATAAAGTTTCTGTGCAGGTTTGCTTTGAAGGATACAGGAAAATAAATAATTCAGTAATCAGAAACAGCAGCCCCCCAAAAGTCATTGATTCCCAACTCTGCATCCTTTTCTTTCCATGCCCTCCCACTTAACGTAATAACTTGTTGCAGATCAGCTCGCCTCTTCAAATCCCAGTAGATGCCTTGCTATTGACTGATGAAGAATGGTGATCCTCTTTTGTCTAATCAGCAGTCAAGCAAGGAACCTAACACATTGTAACACGTTGATGGAAGTGTTTCATTGTGCAACTGCCATTTTCCAAATCATATGTGATGTGTAGACTAACGCTGATGGTTTCCAATACCACACCTTCTCAAACGGGGAATACAATTATTAAGCCTCCAGTCAAAGCTTTAAACTGATCTGTATATAATAATGTAAAAAAGATTCTGTATAATACTAAATGAAAATCTAGTTATAGTCATTTGTTACATTGATAGCAAACATATTCTGAAATAAATCAGTGGCATTAAAGTGTTCCCTACCAACCCTTGACTTTCAGACACTTACCTTCAACGTCTCTTTAGTCTGACCTGTTAAAATGTAACAAAACATGTGGCATCCATAAATTATTCACATAAATCACTATCCCAGACTGAATAATAACTCGGTGCCTTTTCAAAAAGTGAATGTGAAATATGTCTCGATAAAAGTACATTTTGGCTACTTTGCTTGCTTGCTGAAAGTACATGAAATGCTCAGACATGAACAGACAGGCAATTTGCTCGTGGCTCTCCTCAGACCATCCGTCCGTGGACATCATTTCCCTCGCCAGGCACGTAACGGTTGTGACATGAATGTCAACTAGAGGGGCCAGGGTTTGTGAGTACAGTTTTAGTGTGATGTACTGAGTTAATGATCGACTAAGTAATGTCTGCACAGGATGGAGTGCTTCCAAATGCTGCATTGTGTTGGGAAATAAGTGAATTATATTCTGTGAAACCAGAAATCTACTCTATTGATAGCATTACGCTATACATAATGCTATCAATAGTTTAATCATAACTCATTTCTATTTTATGACAGACCACAGCTGGTCTGATTCACTACAACATAATACTGTATTTACACAATAAAAACAGAGCCATGCTCGTACACATTGCTGATTGTAGTAAACTGTGAATGAAGTTATTTTTTAGTGTGACTTCCTGAAAATGTCATGTAGAATTGTCTTGTCATGTTTATGCCTCGCGGCACTGAACAGGATAAATGGTAGAGAAAATAGATAAGCGTTGTTCATTGTGATGGAGTCACCCTTGGCTTCTGATCATATAAAGTCGATTTTGTGCGTGGTTTATGCATTAAGGACAGATGAAAAAACAAATACATATTGGGCACTCAAGGCTGAAATAACCTAAAACCTTCAACATAGCTAATCAAATCAAATGTGTCTAATGCTAAAATGCTAAAATCATATTCTGATGTAACCCTACACTCTAAAAACAGTTGGGTCAAAAAGAACCCAACTATGGGTCAAAAACGGACCAATCCTCTACTTGGGTCAATTTGACCCAACTTTGAGTCAAGAAATTGGGTCTTTTAGTGTAAAACAATCCTTTACTTGGGTCAAAAAATTGGTTGGATCGAATTGCCCCGTAAAGTGGATCGGTCCATTTTTGATCCATAATTGGCTTACTTTTGACCCAACTGTTTTTAGAGTGTATAATGCCAAACATATCCCATTAAATACAAGACATTTTGATCCCTCTATTTCACGAGTATAGTATTTTCCCCCCCTGCTGAATATGATCTGACATGCATTTCACGGATAATCCATTAGAGGGCAGTATCACCCAGTTGATGGCTTTTCCAGCGACCTTGCAAGATCGCCCCAATTGAGAAAGGAGAGACACCTATACTTATTAAAAGTGGGAAATGTTCTTTCTGATTTTTGGAAATACTCATATGTTTGATATGTCTGTTTATTATAATGTTTTTGACAGTTATAAATGTACGAATTTAAAGCACTGTAACCAGATGTATCAAATATGACACAAATCAGAAGTCATATGTGGAAGTTGATTCTTGTTTGTTTGTTCAAAAGGACTACTCTATTTACAAAGAATCCACATTTTCTCTCATATATTTCATGGTTCAGGCTTTATATGGTTAAACAATGATGATGTGATTGTTTATGTACTCAATCTCGACTTTTCCTTTTAGATATCCTGCGCTGGTGTTAAAGATGCTTTTGTCCGGACGCCGTACCTGGAGGTAACCCTGAGTGCTGTTTGCCCCTCTGCATCCCAGGTGGGGATGGCAAGCTGGACGCCCCAGTGGGGGACGTGTGTCTGTCTTCAGACTCTGCTGGCCTTTGCCTTGGCCAGCTGTCCCTCATTGGCCCCGAACCCAGTCAACTTCTCTGTGGTTTACACCATGCCCTTTTTCCAAGCCTGTGGCCCAATCCAGAACATTGTCAACAACTCCTTGTACCAGGAGGTGTACGTAGCCTCTCAAAATGTCATCGAAGCTGTCAACAGAAGCTTGGAGAAGACATGGGCGCTTCGCACTGGGCCGGTGGGAAGTCCGGAATGTCAGGTTTGTGATCTGTGTCAAATTGACAGAGACCCCAACTTCCTGGAGGACACCAACAATCAGGTGTTGTTGTTGGACACCCTCTTTATGTATTTGTATTCCTGTGGAAGTTCCCAGTACGGTGTTTGCTATTTCCACCAACTCAACGTCAACGGAGAGCCGCCTTCCACCTCTAAGTGTTTGTTTCGAGCTGATTCAAACTCTGCCGCCTACTGTCCTGACTGCGTCGCCAGCCCTCTTGGCACCAAAGTCACGATGGTGGAGTTGGGCCACACGGTCTACTTCTTTGTTGCAGCGACTGTTAACGAAGGTGTGACTCAGCGCTACGGCAGGAAGTCTATTTCCGTGCGTCGACCACTGGCAACAGAAGATGGCTTCTACAGCGACGTTCGTGGCCTGACCGTCCTTCCCGGACTGAGGCGGACTTACCACATTGAATATGTCTACAGCTTTTTCACTCAGGAGTTTGTGTACTTCCTCTCAGTTCAAAGAGAGAGCCCAGACCAGGAATCATCTCCCTTTCAAACACGACTGGGCCGTCTTCCGCGGAACGAATGGGAGATGAAACGATACCGCGAGGTCATCCTGGAGTGCCGTTTTGAACCTAAGCGGCGGAGGAGGAACGTGGTCAATAAGCCCTACAAGGATGTGGTGTACAATGTCGTTCAGGCAGCACATTTCGGCAAAGCCGGCAGGGAGCTGGCGGAAGAGTTGGGGGCGGAGGAGGAGGACGACATCCTCTACGGGGTCTTCGCCGTCACGGATGACAATGGCGGTACAGAGCACGATTCAGCCCTGTGCGCCTTCCCCATGGACAATGTCAATGAAGCCATCGCAGTCGGAGTGGATGATTGCTGTGAATCTGGACCCGAGCAACTCTCCAGGGGACTTTGCCACTTGCAGCCTTGCGAAAGCTGTCCTCATGAGGTGAGTCAACTGCCATTACAGTGACTTGCATCTCGGGCTGCATATAATGCAGATGGGTTTTCTTTTGTCTTTCACTTTATAAAGGGACATTATGATCCAATTGAGCAGTTGTTGACAGAAATGTGCAGAGTTGTACTGAATGGGGAGGCTAAGTTTGGTTTCTTCAAGAAAAATCACGCCAAAAGGGGAGAGCCACAACAAACCATAGAATCTCCCAAATGCAATATCATGATTTAGATTTGTTTGGTTACGGACATCCATGACATCATTTCATTTTAATTCAAGATTCTTTTGTTAACTTTTTTATTTTACTGTCTTCAGTATCATTATCATGGGAAATATGTGTAGTTGTGCAATGTAATCGTAACAAGTTGCTCATAGGTCTGCTTAAGTTAGTGGGGATTGGCAGAATGAGTACAAGTGCACCAAATATGACTAATGAGAAGGCTGTAGTCAATGAATCAGTGTTTTCGCAGAAAAATCTGTCTGCGCTTCTAGAAGTGAAACACTTTTTGCCATTTACCATCATTGCTCATACAAGTATGCATTTCTGTGGGAATGCTGAAGCAGAAATTATTGTGATTTTTATAATCACATAATACTTCCGATTAAAATTTCAACTTGCTTTAAAAATTCACGCCTCCCGGGTTATATATCATCTGATTACTTACATTACAATTTAACGTTAAATATCAACTTTTCCCCATTCATGTTCAATGGGACAGACATTGAAATTTCATATCTCACATTCATATAGTGATAAAAAAAGGGGTTGTACTATGTTACTGGCTCATTCATTGTTTTCCAAAGTAAAAACAGATGTTTGCAAATGTCTTATTTTGATTAAACACAGATGATCTTCTTTCATGAAGGACTACAGAAATCAGTGAATAATTACTGTTGAGCTGCTGGAATCAGAGCATTTGGACAATTTTAAATAAGAAATGGTTCAAAACTGTTACTCGATTATTAAAATAGTTGTCGATTAACTCATTCACTCCCAGCCATTTTCAATGAAGCAACCCCCTTCTCTCCCAGCTGTTTTACTGGATTTGATTGTATTCTATTGCTATAAAAACATGAAACCTACCAAAAGATTAGAGTCCCTTCTTTCAGCAGGAATTTTTTTTTTCTATCTGTTATTGTTTTGCAGCAATTAGCATTACGATATAGCTAAGTTTCATCATTATTCAAAAATCTGTTTAGAACTGTGGGGAAATCGGCTTGTTTGCAACATGGCCCTGGTTGATCTCTTATACTCTGCTGCCACCTGCTGGCCGTTTTTGTAATAACTACCATTGCTTCACCCGTTCTCTGCAGTTCTGAGGCTGCATCAAAGCCTTCTGTGTGTTCTAGCATAAAAAAAATACATAAAAACGTATAAATAAATCTTTGGGACACTTAAAACATTTAAAATAGAACATTTATAGTTTTTTGGGAGCAAATGAGTTAATTTGACAATCGATTACTTGTCGATTAATTTTGACAGCTGTAGCGTTCGGTACCCCTTAAAAAAAAGCATGTCAGCCCTTAGGCGTCTGCAAAAGTGCCAACATCCAGTCCAACCCACTTTCACGCAGATTTATGACGCACCTCACACTAGACTTGTCTTGAGTTCACGCGTGGTAACCTGCCAGCACTGCGTAACACACTGAAATCTTGTTTTTTTTTCCATTTCTGAGTCAATCCAAACATCAGAGCTGCCAATTGCGCCACACTTGCCACACAAATATTAAATGTTTTTGCTATCATACCTGCTTGAGAAAACCACGTGATTCACCCCCAGTTCACTTTCAGGTTTACTCTGTGTCATGAAAACATGCTTAGCACCCGGCAAAATAGGTGAAGTTTATACATCGTGAAAATGAAACCTTTTTTTCTACCTATCGTTTACTGACTTAAAAAGTGATGTCACGTCAGCCTTTAGACCAGTATCTACTTCGTCCAAACAGTAAGACAAGCTGCTCTGTTTCTATAGCTACAAGGTAATATTCCTATTACTGTTGCAGCATCATTAATCTTGCAATAATAAATCTTCCATTTTTTCACGAGTCTTACCTTCTTGTGATTAAATGTGACTTATTCCTTCGTCAACGCGATTGGACTTTGGGCGTCTTCGCACAACTTCACAAATCCCCCCCCCCCCCGTAGCTTATTCTCACTGAAAAAAATGATTATTTTCAAGGCTTTTTTTTGCACTTTCTAAAATGTGTTAAGATGTCTAATAGGAAAGCAGTAATTGATCTCAAGGAAGTTTGGTGAAGTGATACATCTTGAGTCGACTGAGTGACCCTATAAAGCAGTTGCGTCAAAAATAACTAAAAAATTGACTAATCGGCTGCTGGGTCAATTTGAACCAATTTTATGTATTTAGTTTTTTTTTTTTGTTTTTTTTTTGTACATAAGTGGGTCTGTCCATTTTTGACATACATTGTTTTTTGTTTTTTTTGCCCAACTGTTTTTAGAGTGTAACATTTTTGTATGTTAGTGGAAGTTACGGCTAGAATTTAGGATTAGAAGAGTGTCCTCCCCATGTGCAGGTAAATGCGTAGTCACACTCTTTTCTTTTTCCATAATCAATTAATCTATAACCTGTATTTTTTCAATTATTAATATAAGTATAACTTTGTAAGATGAGTTTAAAACAGTCTTACAGTGTTTTGTAATAGTTTATGGTGTATACAGTATATACAGTTTTATGATTAATGTATGTAGCTTCCCCTAAGGTACGTGAGCACATTGAAGGAGGAACGTAGAAACATTTAATAATTTATTTCCCAGATCAATAACCTGTGGGACACAACAGCCACGTATCAAGTGTTCCGTTCAAGCTCAGATGACTGATGAAAAGAAAGTAAATCTATAGTGTCTGAATATTTTCCTAGACCTGTGGTTGTAACCTTGTTGGTGGTACTGAACCCCACCAGTTTCCTATGTGCCTTCACCAAACCCTTCTTTGATAATAATTTAAAAAAAGATTTATTTTCCATAAAAAAAGAAAAGAAAGAAAAAAAGATAGCTAGTTTTACTGGACTAGAATTGCTCAACTTATGCAAATTATGCAGTTAGGACACTGAATTCAACTCTATAGAGCACTTTAAAAACCACCGCTCTTTCTTCAAATGGAACCCAGGGGCAGCAGATACCATGAAAACAAAAGAGGCCCCAGAGTTGAACCCTGTGGAACACCATACATTCCTTTATACATGTGACTTCCTATTGCACATATTCACCCGACCACTTTCTTTTTTTGCTCAACATATTTAATATGAAGGGATTACAACAATAAAGAAATTACACAAAGTATCATCACAACAGTCACAAGTCGACTTCCGAGTATAATTGTCCCGTTCTGCGTGTGTGTCATCTGCGTCTGCTGCCTGTGGCCTTTTGACTAGAGCATGGAGAACAACGCCACATGCCGAGACCATCCAACCATGGTTTCCCAGCCTCACTACAGAGTGGACCTCTTCAACCGGCATATGACAAACGTCCTCCTCACCTCTCTGTTGGTGACCACAATCGACAACAAGACTGTTGCCCATATTGGCACCTCCACGGGTCGGCTGTTGCAGGTATGCCACATTTTCTTTTTAGCATGCTGCTGTGGCAATTGCATCAACAATAACACGTGTCGTTCTTATCTTAAATTGCTTTTGCGCTTGCAGCTGGTGCTGACAAGATCCAGCCCGATTATCTTTGCTAATTACTCTTTGGTGGAGAACCAAAGGATCTCATCCATTGCTGCAGTCTACTCATCAGAGTATCTCCTCTTTGTGGTAGGAGACAAGGTATAAGTGAAAATAACATCCCTAACTATGATAACAGAATTGAAAGAACAGGTCAGACTCTTTCTTCTCTGATTTACTTTGAATTGTTCACCTGTATTCCAGATGATTCAGGTTCCCCAGAGAGGACCGGGATGTCAACATTTCCTCACTTGTGCCATGTGCCTGACAGCCCCAAAGTTCATGGGTTGTGGCTGGTGCTCAGGGGAATGTTCATGGGGGAGTGAGTGCTCAAGTCAGTGGAGGAATGATTCCTGCCCACCACGGATCACCGGGGTTAGCCTTGTTCTCGATTTCTGAATTCAATATTCTAAGTATATAAAATATTAATCATTTCATACCCAATAGAGGTTGCATTTCCAAATAGTGCTAAATTCTGCTTTATTGACGCAGTTCTTTCCACGAACCGCTCCCCCCGATGGTCAGACAGAGTTAACAGTGTGTGGATGGGAGTTCCAGTCACCCCTAAGACCCGCAATTACCTCCAGAACCCACCAGGTTAGACTGGGACAGACATCATGCATTGTGCTTCCTGTCAAGAGTAACAACACACAGTGAGTGAACTATGTGAGCTTCAATTTGCTGAACAGTGCATCTGTTGTATTGGAAGTATTTATTCATATTGGTATCTTACATAGTGACGAATGACCCTCAGAATTTGCATGCTCTAAGTGTCAACTTCCTTTGTAGTCTACACTCGGTCTGGGCAATTTTTGGAAAAATAATCATCAGAATTATTTTTGATTGATAGTTTAACATAAAACCATTACAAAGTCATATCTTTTTTTTAATATATGTACTCAACACAAATATAAATGCAGCACTTCTGTTTTTGCTCCCCTTTTTTATTGGATGGACTCAAAGATCTAAAAATTTGATCACATACACAATATCAGCATTTCTAGTCAAATCAAGTCAAGTGTATTTATATAGCCCTTAAACAAAAGTGTTGCGTTTATATTTTTTGTTGAGTATGTGTATACTAGAAGATTAAGTGCACCCCTTGAAACATTTTAATCCTCTCAGATATTCCACAGACCTCCATACTGACCCAAATATTTTTGTGTACTGGTTTTTTAGCCTGGTGTGTAAGATTCGCACCGGGACCACTGACCTGTCCAAACCAGTCAACGTGACAGTGGAAGTGCATGAGGGCGAGGGAGGCATGAAGGTGGAGGGACGCTATACTATTGACGGAAAGGCAGAAATGCCTGGCTTTACTTTTCTGGTAACTTTGACTATTATGTTTGAGCTATCATAGCGTCTTTAGATATTTTCTGTCTTAGCTGATCAAGTTGTATTCAGATACCCAACATCACAGAGATCCAGCCCAACTATGGGCCTCTCATCGGGGGCACATTGATCACAGTTACTGGAGCTCACTTGGATGCCGGAAGGACGAAGAGAGTCACGCTCAATGATGTGCCCTGTCCTATAAAAAGGTCTGAAGTGTTATTGAATTTATTTTTATTTTTTTTTATTATTTTTTTTTATTTTTTTTTATTATTTTTTTTTTCCAGAGAGCTCAGTTCATTTGGTAATTTTACCGATTTGACATGTCATCATCATTGCTCTCTTTTTTTATTTATTTTTTATTATTTATTATTTATATATATATTTTTATACATTTTTATTTTGTATGTGGGTGTGTATGTGCGTGTGAGCGTGTATGTATTCACCTAAAACGTATTAAAAAATCCCATACCGTTCATCTAAACCGAACACTTCAGAATCCATTCAGAGTCGTGAGGCCATCAGGAGACCCGAGGAAGGACCAAAGAAAGGAAAGTGAAATCCATCACCGACCAGACACCACCCACCACCCACCACCCACCGGGCCCCCAACCAGAGTCCTTCACCAACCCCAGAAACATCTAAATTCCACCAAATCAGGGAGACCTCAAGAGACCAAAGGAGAGACTGAGGAAAGGAAGGAAGAACAGACGAAGCAGAGTGAGATCCACAGACACCAGCCTCCACCGATTCAACGACCAGAGGAAGAATCAGATTGTGTCTGAGTTTCGATAGATGTTGGTGTGGTGCCGTGCATGAAAATCTCCACCAAAGAGGGGAGCCGTCGACCCCCACCAGGACAGAGCCCCGAACCCCAGGCCCAGCGGGGAAAGGCCCTGGTTGTCGCTCCATCGTTCTTAGTGAAAGCTAACCCTGTTACTGAGTTCGCCAGCTCGCCGACTGGCGAAGTCTACCCTACACCTTGAATGTGACCCCACCCAGTGTATATACAAGTGTGTGTGTGTGGTGCATTAAAATTGGGAGCCAGGGGGGGGACAACACCTATAGAATTAACCCACAATATTCGGATTCACTGCATGCCAGTGGGTTAATTCTATAGGTGCTGTCCCCCCCTGCTCTGGGCGTGGGCGGGTCTGTGGACCGGTGGGGTGCCTGGCGGGCCTGCAGTGCCCTGCTGCGTTGGGTTGGGGGCGCGGGCCGTGTTGGGGCGGGGGGCGCTCCTGCTCCTGGGTTTGCTCTCTGGCCGGTGGCCCCGGCGGGGGCCCGGGGGTCGTCCTTTGGCGCTGCCGCGGCCTGGGGGGCACTGAGGTGTTGCGCTTGCTCTTTCCTGGCTGGGGTCGACGGCCCCCCTCTATGGTGGAGATTTTCATTCATGCCAGATCCACCACACCAGCATCTATTGAAACTCAGACACAATCTGCTTCTCCCTCAGGTCATTGAATCGGTGGAGGCTGGTGTCTGTGGATCTCACTCCTTCCTTTCCTCAAGTCTCTCCTTTGGTCTCTTGAGGTCTCCCTAATTTGTTGGAATTTAGATGTTTCTGGGGTTGGTGAAGGACTCTGGTTGGTGGCCCGGTGGGTGGTGTCTGGTCGGTGCTGGATTTCACTTTCCTTTCTTTTCTTTGGTCCTTCCTCGGGTCTCCTGACGGCGGTGTTCGGTTTAGGTGAACGGTATGGGATATTTTTAATAGGTTTTTGGTGAACTAATGAATACACACACACTCACACACACGCACACACACACATACATATTCTCACCCACATACAAAATAATTAAAAAAAAAGAAAAAAGAAGAGAAAAAAAAAGAAGAAGGAGAGCAATGATGATGACATGTCAAATCGGTACAATTACCGAATGAACAATACTGAGCTCTTAGAAAAAAAAAAGAATTAACCCACTGGCATGCAGTGAATCCGAATATTAACCCTTGGTGCCCATTGAGGGGAATCTTGAGGAGTTGGTGATTAAGGTGTCGTTTGATGTAGTCTGCTCGATCCTGCTGGCAGCAACTGGGTTCCTGACTATAAAAACATAACCATGAGTTACAAATTGCCAAATACAGAAACAGCAATGTAAGTTATCGCGATGTGGTGGCTCTCGCTAACAGGCAGAATTTATTAACCAGATTTAGGTTAAAATATTCTATACACGTAGACCATGTTTCTATAAATTTTGATATTTGTTTTTTATTTGAGGCAGATATTTTTTCCATTAAAATGTGATTTATGAGGAGGTTAGACCATTGGTCGATATTCAGAGTTTGTTTATTCTTCCAGTTAACAAGATATATATTTTTTTGCGATAGTAAGGGCTTCAAGTGTAGATTGAAATTGTTTATGTGGTAAGTCAGTTGTTGTTAGGTCACCTAGCAAACACAAGTTTGGAGATAAAGGTATCCTACAGTCCAAGATAGCAGAAAGTTTTTCTAAGACTTTAGTCCAGAAATACATAACCGGAGTGCATAACCCATAAAGCATGCAAATAAGTGTCTGTAGTGTTTTGTAAACACTGGAGACAAATGTCGGAGTCTGAGAGTCCCATTTTCTTCATCATATATTGAGTAATGTATGTTCTATGAATAATTTTACATTGGATAAGTTGTAAATTTGTGTGTTTTGTCAATTTAAATAAGTTTTCACAAACTTGAATCCAAAAGTCAGATTCCGGAGCTATAGACAAATCTGTCTCCCATTTCGAGATAGGTAAAGATATTTTATCAGTATATGAAAGTAAGGTTTTTTGTTGTCGGAGAAAGCTTGATAATATCTTTAGCTAAAACAGGCGTACCCCGAAGTGTTGGAATTTGTTTCTTTATCATACTTTTAACTTGCAGATAATGTAAAATAATTCCGTTTTTTTATCTTGTATTTTTGGAGCAAGGATGTATATGATATGAACATATTATCTGAGAAGAGATGGTGGAGATGTGTAATTCCTTTCTGCTCCCACACACCTAAATAAAACCATTGGTTGTTAATTTGAAAGTCGGGGTTATGCCATAGGGGAGAAAGCCCACAGGGCTCCACTTGGGCTTTTGTAATTTATAGTGCCTTCCACCAGGCAGTCAGGGTGGCGGAAATCATTGGGTTTTTAAAACAATGATGTCGCTTAATTGATGTTGTAATAAAGAGTAAATCTATAAGTCTGAGGTTATTACAATCCTTCTGTTCTAGTTCCAGCCAACAGTTAGTATCTCTGTTGGGTTGTGCCCATAGAATGATATATTATAGCTGTTTAGCTATATAGTAGTGCATAACATTTGGTGCCTCTAGACCTCCTTTGGATTTACTTTTCTGAAGAGTAGATAGACTAATCTTTGCTTCTTCTTTTTTTTATTCCAGTAAAATTTTGTAACGGTCGAGTCCAACAACTGGAACCAGTTAGCCGTAGGTTTAAATGGAATCATTGAGAAAAAATTGTTTATTTTGGGTAAAACTTTCATTTTAATGGTGGCTATTCGTCCTATTAGAGAAATAGGAAGATTATTCCAGCACTCCCAGTCACTATAGACGCTATCCAGAAGTGGAGTAAAGTTGAAATGAATTAAATCAGTTAATTTAGGTGTTATTGACATTTTTATGTACTGATGTATTCCTTCCCTATTTAAGTGTCAACTGTCATCTGTATACCTATTTGCAGAGTCACAATGCCTAAAGGCAATATGTCCTCCATCATCTGTCTGTCCCAGCCCATCTCAGAGGTGAGGGACGTACCTCTCAGTGTTTTCATTGACAAGTCTCGTGTCATCACTACAAAGGTTTTTTACTACAAAGAAAACCCCAAGATTACAGCCGTCCTGCCTGATTGTAGCTTTGACAGGTTGGCCTATTAAACAGCAAACAAGTAACTGTCCATACTGAAGTGTAAGACTGCGTATGGCGCAGTAGAATACCTGCTATTGGAATATAACAATTTCTTAAATGTGTCTCTAGGGGATCCAATATTTTGATTGAAGGAGAGAACCTGGATTCTGTTTACCGTACCATCATCCACTTCAAACCCAATGAGAGCCACCTGAAGCCTGTGACAAGGGTATCACAAATGACGAATGACTCCTGAATTAAACTTCCTTGAATAAAAGCTGTTTTTATTTTTGTAATTTTGGATCATGTTGCACAGTGCATTCAACCCCAAATGTTCTTATGTATAAGATTATGCGTACGCTTTTCAAATATCTACTCTAATGTCTATTATTTCTTACTAGGAATGCATTGGCAAGGCCTTATCCTCTAGGATGGAATGTGTCACTCCTGTATTTCCAAGGGATGAGACAGAGGAAGGAGAGCTTTCCTTCGACATGGACGGAGCAATGGGACTTTGGAACCAAGAGTTTTCCTACCATCCTTATGGCGAGCCGATACCCTTTGAAACAGAGGGACATGAGCTGCATTTGTACCCGGGGTTTGATGAAGTGTCACTGCATGTAAAGATGAATCGCTGTCTGTTGATAAATAGTCAATAGTCGGACTTCCCGTTATAATGTTATGATTTTCCTCATTGTCCATAGCATCAGAAGCTAAATCTGGTTAGCTCCTGTATGACCATCATTATGACAGTAGCGGGTGTTGATTGTGATGCGAAAGTCCTGGATAATGAGATCACCTGCAGGATACCCAAAAACATAACCATCCCAAATGAGGGACTGCCTGTGAAGGTCAGTCTGGCGGACACTTTCTACTATGGCGGGCTGTGTTCTGTTTCCAAAAGTCACTACAAAGACCCTATTATGAACTAAACCTAATTATTTAATAAACACTGAATTCAAACACTGAACTAACTCAATCGTTAAATCTTAGATTCCAAAATGTCTGCATAAACCATAAAGATAACATTTTCAGAAAGAATAAACATAACATTGGATTATTACAGCCGCTACCGTGAGTCTTCAGGAAGTCAGTGAACAATTTCAAAAAAGAGCCCCAAGCTGCAAAAATACGATTAGACTTGTGGAATGAACAACCAAAACAAAACATGTTAATTAGTGAGCTGTTTAGACAGAGCCATGCAGCTGCATCCCTGTTTCTCATTCACAGAGCCTTTCATTTACTTTGGATGGTGAAAATATCATCACATTTACTGTACTTTATCGAAACAAAAATGACATTGGATCAAAAATGATGACTGTCACCAAGGTGCAGATCAGATTAGTAATAAGCACTGCTTAGTTTAGACAGTCAGACGATCGAGACGAAAACACAAATCAGGACGAATCTTTACCGCCATCTTGCTGCATGTAATGTAGGCTCTTACAGTATAAATATACATGTAAACCTTTTTAGGGAGGTGTCAATTACTCACAGATTTTTACAATCAGGGCCAGGGCTGGTGGTGAAAAACAAGCGTTCACTGTAAATGTACTCATAATAGTCACACACAGAATATTATTGTGCATGACTTTTGCCTATAGCCTTCATGGCAGTTTGGCATGGGTCACCAACATGGTGCCGGTGGGCAGCAGATAGCCATAAAAGTTACACAAGTAGCCTGTTCGGAAAATAACTCACCAGTGACGGAACATTGTCATTTCCTAGGAATGTTGTTAGAAGGGATCATTTCAAAATGTAAACAGTCATTGAGATTTATAGAACTAAAGTGCTGCATGTTGATATTTACCCTGTTAATTCAGCACTGTTAATCACCGTATTCATCTCTATGAATATCATTACGGTAATAATTATTAACATATCATTAAAGGTACCGGTTTCAGAAATGTGTATCAAACTGTTTTTGTTCCTTTGATGTAGTCACAAGAAGTAGCTCTGAGATTAAAAAATAAATGCTGATTTCTGCTCTTGTGGGTTCTTGAGCCCTAAACTTGCCCATGGATTGAAATCTGATTTACACATCCATATATATGTGCACATATACAAGAAAGGAAAATCATCCATTTTTGCTAAATAGATTTAGAAATGTATCTGCTTCTTGAAAATGTTGCAATGAAACTTTCTTCAAAACGAATGACAGACTGTATAATGGCTTTCCAGATCTCCATTAATGGGCAGGTCCACAATGTGGGCACAGTAATAAGGGTGAGCAACCACTACATGGTAGGGATAGTGCTGGGGATCCTCACAGCTCTGGTGGCCGGGGCAGTGCTGGCCTTCGCTGTCATGAAGCACTTGAGGAAGAAAAAGAAAGGTAGGCTGCGTGGACCTTGATCACACCTGTTTATACAACAGCGACCAGCGTGTGTTGTTGAAGTATGCAAGTCTCTCAACCAGAACATCCTTGGTGTTTCATTCTCTATATTTGTCCGTGCACTTCACGAGTGGTTGATAATTAAAACAATGTGAAATGTTTTTCAGCTTCCATGGTGGAGAGCCGTTTGACCCACAGTGCTAGCCGTTCTGGGACAAATAGTGTCGAGTTGTCACCGGTTGGGGACTACAGGAGAGGTGACGTTCTGACTCAAAAACTCCTTATACTGAACTTGACAGTGAACTGGTTGCCAGTCTGGCTGTGTGAGAAAAGGGTTGTAATAGTTTTGGATTTTTCATTATAGGTCGTTTTTATTTCATTTTCACTTTCATTTTTTTTTACATTCAGTTAGTTTTAATTAGAGGAAGTTTGTTAGTTTTTATTCATTATGTCAATTTTTTTCGAAATTGCTTAATAAAAAAGTTTAAAAAAAATTGTTTTAGTATTACTTCTTTTTTTAAATATATGGAGTATTTGTCGAGTACAAGATAAATAAATAAAAAGTCACGAAGTATTGTGTACTAAAGTAAAATAATGTTCAACCTTTCTTCTTCTTGTGTGTGAGTTTGTGCTCATTAATTCACCTGAAACCTATAAAAAAAATCCCACACCCTTTACCTAAACCGAAGACTTCAGAATCCCGCTAGAGTTGTGAAGTTGTCAGAAGACCCGAGGAAGGATCAAAGAAAAGAAAGGAAAGTGAAATCCAGCACCGACCAGACACCACCTACTACCCACCGGGTTACAAACCAGAATCTTTTACTGACCCCAGAAACATCTAAATTCTAACAAATTAGGGAGACCTCAAGAGAACAAAGGAAAGACTAAAGAAAGGAAGGAAGGATAGATGAAGCAGAGTGAGATCCACAGACATCTGCCTCCACCGGTTCAACGACCAGAGGAAGAAGCAGGTTGTGTTTGAATTTCGGAAGATGCTGGTGTGGTGGATCTGGCATGCATAAAAAACCTCCACCAAAGAAGCGAGCCATCGACCCCGGCCAGGACAGGGCAAGTACAACCCCCCCAGAGCCCCCCAGGCCACTGCAGTGCCAGGGCACAACCCCCGGGCCCCGCGGGGGCCACCGGCCGGAGAGCAAACCCAGGAGCCCAGAGATTTTTTCCATTAAAATGTGATTTATGAGGCGGTTAGACCATTAGTCGATATTCAGAGTTTGTTTACATTTCCAGTTAACAAGAATAGTTCTTTTGGCGATAGCAAGGACTACGAGTGTAGATTGAGATTGTTTACGTGGTAAATCAGTTGTTGTTAGGTCACCTAGCAAACACAAGCTTGGAGATAAAGGTATCCTACATCCCAAGATAGCGGATCGTTTTTCTAAGACTTTAGTCCAGAAATACATAACCGGAGTGCATAACCATAAAGCATGCAAATAAGTGTCTGTAGTGTTTTGTAAACACTGGAGACAATGTCGGCGTCTGAGAGTCCCATTTTTTTCATCATGTATTGAGTAATATATGTTCTATGAAAAAATTTATATTGGATAAGTTGTAAATTTGTGTGTTTTATCATTTTAAATAAGTTTTCACAAACTTGAATCCAAAAGTCAGATTCCGGAGCTATAGACAGGTCTGTCTCCCAATTCAAGATGGGTAAATACATTTTATCTGTGTACGAAAGTAACTTATATATTTTTGAGAAGTTTTTGGTTGTTGTCGGAGAAAACTTTGTAATATCTTTAGCTAAAACAGGCGGTTGGACGTACCCCGAAGTGTTGGAATTTGTTTATTTACCATATTTTTAATGCGCAGATAATGTAAAAAAAAAATAAAATCTGTTTTTTATTTTGTATTTTTGAAGCAAGTTTGTATATGATATAAACATATTATCTGAGAAAAGATGGTGGAGATATGTATTTCCCTTCTGCTCCCACACACCTAAATAAAGCGATTGATGGTAAATTGAAAGTCAGGGTTATGCCATATGGGAAAAAGCCCGCAGGGCTCCAATGGGCTCTTTGCATAAATCCACAAATTCCTGAACTCAGTACCACTCCTTCAATTCCTGTCTTTCATGATTGGACAAACTGATTAATCCAGGTATGGCTGACCTCAGTAACCATGACGACAATGGCCAGACACACCTGGATTAATCAGTTTGTCCAATCATGAAAGACAGGAAATGAAGGAGTGGTATCGAGTTCAGGAAGTAGTGGATTTGTGCAAAGAGCCCATTGGGATTTTGTGACTTCTAGTGCCTTCCACCAGGCGGTCAGGGTGGAGGAAATCATTGGATTTTTAAAACAATTGTGTCGCTTAATCAATGTTGTAATAAAGAGTAAATCTGAAAGTCTGAGGTTATTAGATTTCGTGAAGTCTTAGTGACAGATGACTTTTCTTAATAACCTTTTTTCTGTGCTCTTCTTAGTAGTCTCTCTGAATCTTCACCCCACAAAAATTTGTTTGTTATAATTAATTTTGGGAGGAAGTTTGTTCATTGTAGTTTAATTCATTTTAGTTTCATTTCAGTTTAGTTTTAGTATTTGTTTTTGTTTTTTATTAAAGTATTTGTCAAATACAAGAAAATAAACTCTTAAATATTTTTAATACAGTAAATTAAACTACAATTCCCAAAAGAATGTTCAACCTTCCCTCTTCTGTGCGGCCGAACAGTAATATCAAAATGAATAAGCTCATGTATGATATTAACTGGCAAAGACGAAAACTAAAGGACATTTTCACGCTAATTTTAATTTGTTTTAGTTAGGTTTGTAAACATAAAATATAGTTCCAGTTGCTTATTCATTTTTTTAAAGAATTTTTGTTTGTATTTTTATAAATTTTAAAAATTTGTAATTTAAAAAAAAACTAGTTTTCGTGAACTAATAACCTTGGTGACAGATGACGTTTCTTCATAACCTTTCCTCTGTTTTTCTTTGTAGTATCGTTGAATGCTCCAAGTCCCGTTGGTGGGCCTGTGGCCTTCCCCAGCCTATCCTACGCTGCAGGCAGTATCGACATTACTCTCACTCCTCTAATGGCTGCAGAGAAAATTTCCATTTCCAGTTTCAGGCCAGAGTTATTGGAGGAGGTTAAGGATGTTCTTATTCCTGCTGAAATGCTCCTTGTGCAACACCATCGGATCATTGGCAAGGGTAAGAAAAAACTCAAGTACATTTGGGGGAGATGATTCTGTGCCATTTTCTGTCTTTCCTGCAGGTCATTTTGGAACAGTCTATCATGGCTACTTCACAGACCACAGCCACAGAGAAATACACTGTGCTGTCAAGTCTTTGAATAGTGAGTCGTGTTTGTGTTAGTTTATGATATGAGCAATTTCAAGGGTTTTACTGAGTGGTCATTTTAAAAACAATCATTGCGTGTGATTAGGAATAACAGATGTTGAGGAGGTGGAGCAGTTTTTGAAGGAAGGAATCATAATGAAGGGTTTCCATCACACCAATGTGCTGTCTCTGCTGGGAATCCTCCTGCCACAGGAAGGTCTTCCTCTGGTGGTTCTGCCATATATGAAACATGGAGACCTGCGCCACTTCATACGCTGCGAGAAGAGGGTGTGACTTCCAACAGTGGATATTCTTGATCTGAATCAAACGCAAAGCAACACTCCTATCTGATTGCATTCATTGTGACTGCCATGTGTTCTGTTTAGAACCCCACTGTGAAAGATCTTATTGGCTTCGGACTGCAGGTTGCCAAGGGGATGGAGTATTTGGCTCAGAAGAAGTTTGTGCACAGAGATCTCGCAGCACGCAACTGCATGTAGGTTAAAGAGACTTGCAAAAAAAAAAAAAATCATACCCACTACATATAGTTGTGCACATAAGTTTACAAGTATGTAAACTTTTTAGCACAACCGTAATATTTTGGTTTTCTATCTTAGGTTGGATGAGTCTTATACAGTCAAGGTGGCAGACTTTGGCATGGCCAGAGATGTTTTTGATAAGGAGTACTACAGTATTCAAGATCACAGAAAGGCTAAACTACCTGTCAAATGGATGGCCATTGAAAGTTTACAGACACAGAAATTCACTTCTAAGTCTGACGTGGTAAGCAAAACAATTTTCTTTTCTTTTTTTTTACCAAAAGCATTTGAGACATAACACCCATGATGTTATCAATAAACTTACTTGTCACAGGCCACACCAAATGGCAAATAATCTTTTAATTCACACAAAATTATCAAAACTAATTTCCCACTGCTGCAATATGACCTATGCAAGAAAATACCACATGGAGCAACAATACCATAGCCGAACTTTGGCTGTTGCCTCAGAAGAGGAATTGTAAACTGAATGTGATCTGATTTCATTGGTTGAGAAGTCAAACTTCCAAAACGTTGAAAGGGTTCAAATCTCGGATGATGTCCTTACCTGTTATTGGAATGGACTTTCCAGTGATATTTTAACACTTCATGAAAATTTGGGGTCAATATATTTTTCCTACGGTACTGGTTGCCATGGACATTTGAAAGATGCAAGTAGCAAAACTTTAAACCCCTTTTTCTCAAAACTCGGGATTTCAACCTGCCAACATTAAAATTGCTGTAACTTTGTCAATTTTTGAGGTACGTCCATGTACTATATATCATTTGAAAGGGAATTAAGTATATGTGAATATCTCAATTTTGATATATATATTTTTTTTTACACGAGGACCCTTTTGCCAGATATATGCTATATGTGATTTAAATACCATACACCCTTCGAACATTGTCCTCCTTTCCATTGCCAAGTTTCAATTAATTACTGGGTGCATAATAGTATGCATGGTGTTGCATGTATTGATATTTTGTCACTTTTGGTGTCTTGGGGGCAGTGGTCCTTTGGCGTGCTGATGTGGGAGATGCTGACCAGAGGTGCAAGTCCTTACCCTGAAGTGGACCCGTATGACATAACGCACTACTTATTGAAGGGCAGGCGGCTTCCCCAGCCTCAGTATTGCCCTCATCCTTTGTAAGTGGTACAATAAAAAAATGATTTGTTGAATTGTCAGTCATTGCTATGGCCGCTGTCTCAGTCAGGCTACTGATTTCATCCAGTAATACTACCGGTAGTTCTTCTTTATGCGTACTCACAAGATGGAGGAGAATAGGTAGACGCTTGGCAGTATGTACATATGGTGACTCAGTAGTGTGAAATCTGTAAATTGTCCACCACTTGGTAATTCAGCATGTTTAGCAATGCTGTGTTTGAGTTTTGTAGTTAATATGTACAACAGACACACTGGAGAAATGTTACCATGAAACATGTTTTCTTTAGAAGATATTGTAATGACAAATCCCTTTGCATGTGATAGATTAGAATAGATAAGACATTCATTCTTCATTATTTCAGGCAGTATTTCCCAACCTTCACTGAGCACCCATTTTACATCTGAATTTTTTTCCCGAAATGTGTGAATACTGAAATCATGATGATCTCATTGAATTTGCTCCCAAATTGACTTGCATAGTGAGCCTGCTAAAATGAGCACACAGCTGATTGCTACATTGCTAATTTGATCATTATAGTTAATTTGTCAAAGAAATGGGACAAAATATGTGGCTCACCCCAGGACAGGACAGAATTGAATTGAGAAAAACCCTACAATCATTACAATTCAACTGAATTTGAATTGAGTTGGCAAACTGGAGGCAGAATTGAAATGCCATGAAATTCAAAGAAATTCATGATGCATTTTTTCCCCATTTAAATCATTTATTTAATTCATTTGTAAAAGAAAGAAAAGAAAATATAAAACAAAGGATCAGAAAGAAGACAAGTCTTACTGTCTCTGCCCCGTTTCTCCCCAGAGTTCAGTTACAAGGTAAAGAAGTAATAAAAAAAACATTAAAATAAATAAATAACGTTTATTCAACAATGAAGCTTTGCAATAAGCAACATGAATTTCACACAAATATTATTTTAGGGACTTTATGTACATAGTACTTAATTTTAGTAAATTGTACAGTGCAGTAATTGTTTTTCTTAATATTAAAAGCCTACTCAGATAAAACATCATTAAAATGATAAAAACATTTTGAAATTGTTTCATAATATTGTAATACAGCACTTCATTTCCCATAATACCTTGCTTTATCTAAGTCTTTATAATGGCTGCCCAAACATTTTTGACATTGTGTTTGGAGCACACTAGTGAAATACACTGTCTATTTCTCACTTATATGTAATGAGAATGAGTTTCTCTCAATTGCATTAAATTCAATTCAACATCCTGTGGGTGGAGTCGATCAAATCCACTCATCAAATTGAATTGAATTCTGAAATTCTGAATTTTGCACAGCCCTCCCTTACTCAAAGTGATTTTTGTTATTTCAGGTATAGCATTATGCTCGAGTGCTGGGACCCTGATCCAGAATTGAGGCCTAACTTTGCTACGTTGGCGGCAGCCGTCACCACCATCCTCTCAAGCCTGGAGGGAGAACACTACATCAGTCTGAATGTCACATATGTCAACCTGGACCAGCCGAGGCCCTACCCAGCGCTCACTGAGTCTGCTGACGAATATGACTCCACGGACGCTGATAGTGACGCGGGCTCAGTCTCTTCCTGATCCTTTCCCTTCAAATTTACTGGGCATCTAAACACAAGAAGACAAAAACTCAAGTCAAGTGTGTTTTACACTTAAGTGGCTAATACACTAATGGTCCATTGTGTGTGTGCGCAGGAGTTTTTATGGGACAGTAAAAAGCTTCCATAGCACCACTCCAACACTACTAGTGCGGCCTATTCATTCTACTAGTGTACTGAATAGTCTTGCTAGTGAAGACACAGTGTACAATTAGTTGGATATCAAGGATATCGAATAAATGCTCAAACGGCTTTCCATATATCTGAATATGAAATTCACACGTTTGATTTTAATTCTCCTGCAGTCCAGTGATTGTTCTGTAAACTTGGATGAAGTTCCTAAACTAAATCTGATATTTTTCATATTTGCCACATGTCTTTAAAATAGTGTAATAAATTAAAAATATTTATTTGTTTATAATTTGTTATGATTTGGGTGCTCCTTGTAAACGTTTTGTTTGATGTGTATCATTAGAGTGACCACTAGAGGGCAACATTGCGTTACATACTTTCTCGGCTGGAACGCCTCAATCTGATTCTGCTCTATTGCAGTAGCATAGCAACACAAATGACTCCAGTCTAACACCCATCGTCGGTAAACAAGCAATGTAGATACATCACGGGTTATTAAAACCAGTCAAAGACAAACAAACAGAGTAGGCACTATTTCTTTTTTTTCTGTCACTCATTTACTTTGCCCTGAAGATTTAGCAGAAGCAAGCTACTGCATTTTCAATTAAAAGACCAGATGAAACAGTCAGAGTTGACAACCGCTCTGTCATTCTCTCAAATTAACCCAACACACATCTCCCCCTGCATAGGTACAGACTCGCGGCACTATGTACACCTCTCACTCACTCACTGGAACAAAGAAAACCAAGAGGGAAATAAACATGTTTTTTATCCTGCCAAGGAGTAGCGAGGCCTTTGATATCAAGAAAAATTGAACCCGATGAAGATGTCAAAATTCTTCAGTGCAAAGCCCACAGATACTTAACTCTCAGATCATCTCAAAGCATTTCTCCTGAGCCGGGTTCACCGTAAGGTCCTTTAGTTAAGGCCCTTTGATGTCTATATTATCCACATTGTAAATGTTTCCTCTTTTCCCTCTTCTGTGCTGTATGTGTTTTTAATGTCAATATCATCAGAAATCACTATTGGGTTTGAGCAGACTTTTAAGTTTGCAAAGAAGGGGCATGAATCAGATTGCTTAAAAGTGGTATTTAGTGGACCCTCTAAAAATCTGAGTTCATCAAAAGGGAGGTAAAATAAATAAAATAGTAAAAACATATTTAGGAATCACTTTTTCTACAGATACAGTTACAGTCGTTATAGTTATATAGTCGATATAGTTCAAGTTTACACAACAAGTGCATGTTTCTGCATAATGTAATTTGAGGGTTATTCCTATTATCACAATTTTTTGGTGGTGACAGAAAATGTCCTCCAATTCTGGAATGACCCATATACTGTAAACACGGCAGTAGCATTTGTGTCATCATTTATAGAGGTTGTTCATCCATGTAACCCGATGAGGGAACTTTTCTCTCTCTTTTTTTCTGGGCCTTCTTTACAGCTCTCACAATTCACGACAAGACATAACTGCTGCTGTTTTCCTTGATCTGCTTCAACATGTTACTCGTACATGTAGTTTCTTAGTAGTATTTGTAATAATATGTGGTATGTGACCCCCCCCCCCCCCTCCCCCCAATCTGATCATTTTCAGAAAACAGGTGAGCCGTGATTGGTCTTTATCTGAGCCTTGAGCAACTGTGATATTGCTTTCAGTTGACAGCAAGTGGCAAAATGACCGCCCCCTGAAATGGATAAAAACAGATGGATTTTGCTGCTTAAGTCATATTCCACACGCACAATATCAATTAGAATACATGTGTTTAGACGAATGGGACTACATAGAACATAATTATTGTAAAAAAATTTTTGGGGTTGACTTCCACTTTAAGCACATTCCATACAGTATAATGCAGTAGTTCCCAACCTATTTTGACTTGTGTACCCCCAAACCTTTTTGTCATACCCCGAGTACACCCGCACTTATGCGTGTTGATGATTCTCCAAAAGTAGAACTTAACAAAACTGATTATTAAAATGAAAATCATTTTATTTTGTTTCCTTAATTTTTAACATTCAATTCTTACGCATTATTTTTACCTGAAAATAATTACAATAATAGCTATATAAAAAAAATATTCAAATTAATAAATAAATAAATAAATAAATATATATATATATATATATATATATATACTGATCAGAATAAACAAATACACCAGCTTTTGTTATATAATAGTAACTCATAACAGTTACTTGAACAAAAAAAAACTGGAGCTTCTTTGAATCCCCTTTAAACAGGCATTTAAATGTAAAATATCTGGAACAAAGCATTAAAGAATATATTACATTTTTAAAATCACAAAATGGAGAATATTTAGTACACAAATTTTTTTACCATGTTAAGTTTAAATAAATAAATACATACAAACATACATACATAATTACAAACATAAATACATAAATATGCTTCTGTTTTAATTGTTCGTAGTAAATTAGTGTCCCATCACTGATGAGCTATATGTAGAACAGACCCAAGTTGTCTTTCTTTAGGGCAGCATCAGTAGATTTGTTTTTTTAAATCACAGCAGAAAGGCCTTTGTTCCCCTTTTTGGATGAGGAGGCAGGGCACACACAGACAAAGTGGTTCGGAAATTGGACGGATGAAGGAGGAGGCTCCTCCATGTGCCTTCTCTTTCACATGCTTACCAAGAAGGAGAAAAAAAAGGTAATTGGAGTCAATTAACTGTTGTGATTTTGGCTTGACCGTGTCACATTATTAATCACGGAAATCGATTAAATGTTTTCACATACCGCTGGTTGGCAAACATTGGAATAGTGAGCCCTCCGTTTACGACGATAGCAACATACAATGATTTGAGCTAACTAAGTACAAAAGTACACAATTAACTCGTTTGTGAAACCTTCATGTTTTATAGTTTACAGCAAAAATAATGGAATTCAATGTTTTAATACCTTTGGAGCAAAGTGTGTGTCTCTCCTCAGAGTGTTCCTTTCATTATAATTGAAGTACTACTTCACCAAGTATTCAGTTCTTGTGACAAATGGAGACTCAATAAAACATCATCAACTTCAGTTCTTATTGTACAAAGTTGATATTAAATAGCACTGACTATACAATTATTCAAATCATTTACTGTCATTTACTTTCTGGGTCATCTAATGTTGATTCGAAATCTGCTCCTCTGTGTCAGGTGCCTCATGTAATATTCAAGACATTATTGATGTCCTTCGATGAAGACATTACCTTGAGGAATATTGTCATGGAAAAGGTTTGAATGAGGTTAAATAGTCCCCTTTGAATAACCAAGGTAAAGCAACCAGAGGTGACTGACATACTGCATACACCTTAACATAGTGTTCGGATAAAAAGCAATTTTGGAAGATAACTTGAAGATGATTTGTATGAACACATATGAACTAAGAAACTCAGAAAGTTTAAGGAGAACGATGCAAAAAACTAAAGTACATGATCCCTCCAGCTAAATAAACATTGAAGAAATCTACATCACAGCATTTGGAAACTATCAAATTAATGATATTGTGCCCAAAGCTGGAGGATATTTTTCTGGGAACTGCAAAGGAAAAACTTCCTTCTTGTGTATTTGGAGAGAATGCACAATAAAACCTTGGATTATCACTCACATTTTTGCACGTTAAGAGGAAAATTCCAGGCTGTGTTTTCGATTAGCATCTCTGCCTGTTCATCTCATTCACATCTATTTCCAGGGTCGGCGCAAGTTCAAACATGCAAATTATTTTCATTAGTAGTCGTGCCATTGAATTATTATGCCCTTTGGTTAGAGCTCTGCATATAAGGTGATGCAACTTTAGTACAAATACAGTATAATATCTTTGTTAGCCTTTCTGTGGAACGCAAAAGAGACCCTGACGATTTCTGTAGACACATAAATAGCCTCCTCAAATTCTCTGTAATAATATTTTGTCTATCAACGTGTGCTAATGTGAATATTTTCAAAAGGCTTTGTCCCTCCATCAGTACAGGAATGAATGACCATGAAGGGTCTCTAGCAGTGGGGTAAGAGCTAGGAAGCATTGGCTGTCTTATTCGTATTTACTTTGGACTTGCTGCATGGTAAGATTAAGGCAACACCCATCTTGTTTAAAATTACATAATCAAATTGCACCGAGAGCACACAACGCAAGAATATAATACTGTTTGATATTCATTACATTTTTTCTCTCCTTTTGGCTGTACAGTAATGGAATGCTTTTTACGTTCGGCCTCACATACCGTATCTTATGGCAAAGGGGAGATGAGATAGAGTTCAATTGACCAAAATTCTAACATTGTCATGACATGTAAAGCTATTAGGCTGATTAAGATGAATTATTGTTCTTGTTTATAAGCTTCATGATACAGGATGTTTTTATTGTAAATAAATTAAAAACATAAAACAAAACAAATTTTCAAGCACTGCAATTTGTTTAAAAAATGAAAACATAACGTGTTTTTAGTGGGGGATTTGACTTGTACATTACATTTTATTATAATAATTATCATGACACCTATCTCAATATGCAACATTGTGCTTAAGTCATTATTTCACAATTTGCTATTTTAATAAAAACTGCTAAAACAAGATTATCAGTTGGCTTTTACTATTTTAAAGCAGTTATACAGTATATTAGACTAATCGGCATGAAATTCAGTATACAGGGATGAGAATGTCGATCATAGAAGCTGCAATGATACCCAGGAATCCAATTCGCAAACATCATACGATGTTGACGTCAAAGTTTGAAGCTCATTTGGAGGATTAGCTGTGGAAAAAGAAACAAAGTTGCCTCCACTAGGTCAAATCTTTCTCATAACTGGCACAAGTAATAAGGAAGCCACCCTGAAGAGAGCCATATGTCAGCTTACTCAATTACCAACTGTCCCTCCTTGTGCCGACAGAATGTGACCTTAAAACTGCTGGCGTTGCACTTGAACAAGTCCTATTGAGCAATTTGTCCAAATGAGCCCAAATTAGAAGCAGGTGTACTATAACTAGACAAATGGAGCATACATGACACTGAATTGCGTTTTTGACTACGCCTACAATTGGGTGGCTCATGGCAGTCAATATTGGGCTTCATAAATTACTTATCAAACTGTCCATCCATTTATCAATCCATTTTCCCCCGCTTATCTGGACTCGGGTCGGGGGGGGGGGGGGGGGGTTTGCAGCTTTAGCAGTGAAACCCAGACTTCCCCCTGCCAAGCCACTTCATCTAGCTCCTCCGGTGGGATCCCAAGGCGTTCCCAGGCCAGCCGAGACACATAGTCCGGGTCGTCCCCGGGGCCAACTGCCGGTGGGACATGCCTGTAATACCTTACCAGGGGGCATCCAGGAGCCATTCGAACCAGATGCCCGAGCCACCTCAGCTGGCTCCTCTCAACGTGGAGGAGAAGCTGCTTGGTTCTGAGTCTCTCCCGGATGACCGAGCTTCTCATTCTATCTCTAAGGGAGAGCCCGGACACCCTGTAGGGGAAACTCATTTCAGTCGCTTGTATCCGGGACCTTTTTCTTTTGGTTACAACCCACAGCTTTTGACCATAGGTGAGAGTAGGCCGGTTAATCGATAGCTTCGCCTTTCGGCTCAGCTCCTTTACCACAACGGACCAAGAGATTCGAACTCTTCCACTTGGGGAAGGATCTCACCCTCAACCCGGAGAGGGCACTCCACACTTTTCCGATTGAGGACCATGGTCTCGGATTTGGAGGTGCTGATTCTAAACCCAACCGCTTCACACTCGGTTGTGAACTGTTTTAGTGAGAGTTGGAAATCACGGCTTGGAGAAGTCAACAGTACTACATAATCTGCAATAAGCAGAGATGCAAAACTGACGGCACCAAACCGTATGCTCTCAACGCCTCGGCTGTGCCTAGAAATTCTGTCCATTAAAGTTATGAACAAAATCGCTGGCAAAGGACAAACAGAAACCAAACCTTACCGGAAACAAATGTGACTGCTGGCAAAGCGAACCAAAACTCTGACATCGGTGATACAGGGGCGGAACAGGGGGTTTGGTAACTTGTACTCCCAAAGTACCCCCTACAGAACTCCCAGAGGGACATGGTTGAACACCTTCTCCAGGTCTACAAAACACATGTAGACTGGCAAACTCCCACGTACCCTTGAGCTTCCTGCTGAGGGTGTAGAGCTGATCCAGTATTCCACGGCCGGGATGAAAACCACACTGCTCCTCCTGAATCTGAGATTTGACTACCTGACAGACCCTCCTCACCAGCACCCTTAAATAGACCTTACAAGGGAGGCTGAGGAGTGTGATCCCTCTGTAATTGGAACAAACCCTGTGTTCTCCCTTCTTAAAAAGAGGGACCACCACCCCAGTCTGCAAATCCAGAGGAAGGTGTGTGTCAACCACGACAGCCCCACAACATCCAGAGCCTTTAGGAACTCTGGGCAAATCTCACCCAACCAGGGGGCTTTGCCACTAAGGAGCCACCTTGCTGACTTCAATCCCAGAGATAGGAGAGCCCACCTCAGAGTCCCCAAACTCTGCTTCCTGAAAGGAAGGCATGTTGGTGGAATTGAGGAGGTCTTCGATGTATTCTCCCCACCGACCCACAACATCCTGAGTCGAGGTCAGCAGCGCCCCATCTCCACTATACAAAGTGTTAATGGTGCGCTACTTCTCCCCCCTGAGACGGCAGATGATGGCCTGGAATTTCTTCAAAGCTGTCCGGAAGTTGTTTTTCATGGCCTCGCCAAACTCCTTCCATGTTTGAGTGTTTGCCTCTGTGACCGCGAACCCATGGCCTGCTTGGCCAGTCGGTACCGGTCAGTTGCCTCCCGAGTTCCGAGGCCAGAAAGACCTGAAAGGACTCCTTCATGTTCATCATGCGCCATGCCTTAGCGCCGGTGTCCGCCAGCAGTTTCGAGGATTGCTGCCACGACAGACACTGACCACCTTGACAGCTCCTCCCGTCTCTTCACCTGAGTGTCCAAGACATGCAGCCGCAAATCCAATGACATGCTCACAAAGCCGATCTTCGCCTAGGCTGTTTATCATTTATTTCAGTATAATTTTTATTTATTGTACGTGCTATGTATTGTAAATGGAATATTTTAAGAACATTTTCTTATGTTCATATATTCAAATGCAGTGTTGATGTTATAACTGCCAAATTTGACAGTCGCTGACAATAATATAGAACACATATTTACCAATAAAACCTCTCCCTCATTTTTGATGAACACGTACGCTTACCATGCTGTTGTATTTTAAAGTTATTTATGATAGTGGTATTTGAAGAGCTAGGATTTTTTTAGGTGCTGTTTGCTGTAAAAAGCTTGAGAAGCACCATATGCTACTTGACAGATTGGAGATGAGAGCCTCCCGCCAATGTCACCGTTTATTCAACTTACTGCTGGCGTCTCCAACTAAGCTCTCGCTTTGATTGTACAGGGACCAAACGGCCGCTAGTAAAAGTAATGAGGCCCAGTGTCATTAAAGCTGTTTGGAATTTCTGGCCACCTAGTGGATGTAAACCCATTACAGAGCCGCCAGGAGTTAAATGTGCCTGTTGTTGTTTAGTGTTGGCAGTACATGGTGAAATTTAAAGCTGATTTTTAAGACCAAAATATTTCCATTTACAAAACAGGAATTATAACCTAAGGATATTTTACTATTGCTGTGACCTGTCTGTCCTCTCACTTTGAGTTGTTTCCTTGTCTCTACTAATAAACAGAACTGTATATAATGCTTTCCTGAGTCAGCAAACTGTTTGATCGCTATACAATGGTGGGTGGACTGCAGACACAAACAACATCAACCTTCTGTATATTTCAAACATGCAAACTACAGCTGCCTTAACCCTGACACGCGGATGAAATTAATGAGGACATATTTTCAAATCATGCATTTGCTCGTGTACACTAGCTACTATATGTCTCCATACCAATAATCAGTCTCTCTTTTTCTCTCGTTCATCATCGCCTGCAGTTTGTTTCCTTTTTCAAGCAAGCTGGCATGCACATCATAAGGAAAGCATCAATCTTGAACATCTCTCCAGGGAGCTGCCTGTCTCTCAGCACACTCATCATAATCAATACCCCACCAATGACTGCCATATCCAGTGACAACTATCTGACTTTTAGGCTGCATATGTTAGGGGACCTTCATACCGATGCTCTCGTAGCCATCAGCATCCATTTTTAATGATAGTACAGTATGTGGCATTGGCACTGCTCATCAAGTAGCTCAGCCTCCTGTCAGAGTGTGGGCTTGCTGAGAGGGATGAGAGCTCTTACTGCTGCTATGTGGAAATAGATGTGCTGTTGTTACTGCCCACCTCTCCTGGACCATCTGTGGAGTGGCAGTGCGATGTGACAATTACATAAGATGTTCACAACAAGCCCTTTTATCCTATATTTTGTATTTTACATCATTTAAATTTCTCTTTAACTGGTTTCATAATGATGCTTCTGAATTTGTTACTGTCTAATTTGATCAATACAAGTATTTTAAACCTGCCATGTATTTTAGGTGTAAATATTTAGATTTTTTTTTTTAACATGCCTGAGTTCTCAAATATTTTGTGTTTCTAAATGAATGTTTTTAAAGCGAAAATAAATTGACATCAATGAACAATATAGAAGGCAGTTTTGGCTGACTTCCTGTGTCTGTTTGATCCCTCTTCACTAAGTAACGTGATGAAAGCAGAAAGTTAGTTTCAGAATTCTAGTAATTCATTGTTCCTCTCTGATGTAGAATAATGCAACTTAAATGAATTCATATCTTCATTTACAATATTGATTTACAGGACACATACACAGGGTTACAAAATAATATAATGACACCTGAATTTTTTTTCTTTTCTTTTAGGCAATTTACAAACCTAACAGACGAATGGATGCTGCAATTAATTATGTTCTCGCAGAATTACTCACCGTTTCTTTGTTGAATTTGAACATCGAAAGGAGTTTCGTGCATTTTTATCTGGTCAAGATGTTGAGATTTTTGTCTGGTGCCTCCATTAGTCAAAACAAAATGTGCAAAGATGCCACATCGTACAATCAGCTCGAAGTATTGTACAGCAAGCTCCGCCTTTCCCGAACGGGTCTGCCTAGTGAAGTACCAGAATGATAATGTGAAGATTTCCCTCAAGTGAAATCACAATTTCAATCTGGCTGGCGAGGTTAGCTCATTTTTGCTGTTGAAGCACGCCCAAGAAAACGACTGGGTCCTCACCATGGAACTTATATATGGCCGGACTGCCGATGCGGCTTTCTCGCCATTGAAAGAAGCGAAGCCACCGGCGGCCATCTTACGTTGCCAGTCAATAAGGCCGCCTATTTTTGACATTGATTTCTCTGCTGCGTTTTCGCGTTATTTTCTGTCTCTATGGTAAAAATGCCACCATGTATGATATACAGGTGTACCAAGTGTAAAAGAAGAGCTAGATTACTTCAGTTGTGAAGTCCAGTTCCTCCAACTGTGCCAACTTGCTGAAGTCAAATCTGTTGTACCCCAACATGACATCGAAATTTTAAAGGGGAAGTCAACCTTAAACAGTTCTTGACAATAATACGTTATATGTGACCTCACTAATCTAAACATGACATTCTGATTAATATCACATTTGTGGAATAAGAGTTCTGAAGAAAAATTCAGCCATTTTTATCCATCTCAGGCGGCATTAATGTTGCTCAAATCTGAGGTAATAACCAATCACAGCTCAGCTTCAGAAAACAGGTGAGCTGTGATTGGTCGTTGCCTGAGCCCTGAGCAACATTGATGTCATCTCCAGTCGACAGCACGTGGCAAAATGGCCGCCCGAGATGGATAAAAACGTCTGGATTTTGCTGCTCAACTCATACTTCACTAACGCAATATTAACCAGGATACCACATTTTCAGACCAGTGGGGCTGCTTAGAACATATTGCCCAAATTTTTTTGGGGTGTTGACTTCCCCTTTAATTCGTGCTTTTTTATTACTACTCGTTTAGATTACTGCAATGCTATAAACATTTTTACTCCGCTCTGCTTGTGACAACTAAAACGGATCTCATTAATGTCTAATGTCCCATTCATTGATGTATTTAAAAAGCTCAAAACTGAAACCTGCAGCCACCAACATTGCAACATTACGGTTTGAACAATAGAAAGAGGCAGTTCATTCAACTGGGGCTGAGATCCTTTCAATGTGATAATTGCTGTGTGTTGTTTTTGACAAACCAAAGGCTATAAAGTCACGTTGGACATCCAGGATCACACAAGGGCTTTAAGTGCTGTTGCACTTCACATATTACTGCCCCCATGCAACCTCGCCACAATAATCTCTTGCAGGTTTTTCTCCCTCAGGAGGTCTATTCGCGCTATGGCCAGAGAAGATGACACAAGAGCAAGAGGAGAGAAGCGCTAAAATATTCTATAGCGACGTTGTGACATGTTTCAAATAGGCACTATGCACATTCATAAAAAAAATAAAAATAAAAAGTCTGTTCAAGTGCCAGCCATTGAGGAATGGCGAATGGAGCTGGAGATAAATACGACAACCAGTTCAATAGACCAGGATAAATGTCTGTGGCTGAAGAGAATAAATTAGGACAATTCTTGTTCCCATTAAGTTTTTTTTCTTCTTTTTTTAACCTTCATATTAGGTCTGAAGGCAGCCGCAGTTTTAAAACCTAACCTAACCTAACCTGAACATGCGTGCAGTGGTCTTGTCTTTTCGTGGCAGCATTTGCCACCCACGCCAGCCAGCGGTGATGCATCCGCACACAAGACTAGATAAATTAGCACTCATCTTAAAATCTAATGAAAACCTGATGCTCTTCAAACCCTGCAGGGGCAATTTGCATAGTAATTATAACATGGCAAAACCAGTGGGGGAAGATGGCACAACAAACTCCCGTCAAGTGAATTATTGAACATACTATAGATAACGGCTTGGGCCTATTCAGATTCACCTCCTTTCCTTAATTTACCTCACAAGATAAACAGAATTTAAAATTACAAAACGATGTTCTGTTTTGATTAGGGAGTACCGATAGTAGGTATCAGTATCGGGCAGACGTTTGGCCTTATTTCAAGGTAATGATAGTCGCGACCCAACGGTCGATACCAGTATCGGCCCCTCTCTTGTTAGCCGTTTTACAATCAGTAACTAGAAATTAGAAGAATAGAAAATAATCATTAATTTAATGCAATTTTAAGGACAAATGCTATATTGGAATATATACATTTTTTTTTTAATTATCTATTATTGTTTTTTGGGGGACATTTTTAATCACATTAACAACTCCCAGGATTATTATAACTCGTGAGAAATTAATTTCACTCCAGTTCACTATCATGTTTTTTTTTTAACAAACAAACACTATGTAGAACTTTTCCTAAAAGCTCAGTTATGTAACAATTCGCCCCAAAATAGCTTTACAATAGCCTTTTTATTTGACCAGTTATGACTGAAACATCTTCTAACTACCGTATTTTCAGGACTATAAGGCACAATTAAAAGTCTTAAATTTTCTCAAAAATCGACGGTGTGCCTAATAGTGAGGTGCGCCTTTTGTGTGCACCGAGTTCTAAAATCTGTAAATGTGCGATTTCGGTAAGTGCATGCTAGCGTATGATTTAGCATAAAAGCATGCTACTATATGTTTTGAGCTAGCGTATGGCTAATCGTTCCTGCGCCCAATAGTGCGGTGCACCTTATGTGTGTGTTAAATACAAAAATAGCACCTGCAACTGAGACTGTGCTTTTTAATATGGTGCGCCTTATGGTTGCGAAAATACGGTAGTCGATTAACACTTTAGCTGTTCACAGTGGGTAGCCTACTCTTGTTCGGGTTTGAATTCCCTGCCCTCTGTCTACGAATGTGAAGTCAAGTGTGCATTGTGTACGTGAAGACAGGAGTGTGTAGTTTCATTTTTCGGCCATAGGTGGAAGTAGCGATTTGAAATGACATTTTCTGCATTCAGCAGCTTTAATTTCTTTCACAGCATTAACATTATTTTGATATATGACTTATGCATGTTCTGTTTTGAGGAGAACCACCTTAATACATGCATTTAAAAATCAGGTGGAATACTAAAATCGTTACTTACAAAGTAACGTAAAAAGTACATCAATCAATATTGCTATCATAAATAAATGTGTTTTTTTAGATTGACTTTGTCAAGAGGTATTAATTTAACTTGCCCACAAATTAAGCTCTTTACACTTAGGGATTAAGTTATTTTAATGTTCACAACCACTCAGGGGAGTTCTGGGAAATTTTCAGTTGGCAGGCACAATATTAGGAAGTGCAGGCAATTCATGGAAAGAAACAGTCTTTTGAAGAGTCCAATGTGAGTACCAAGAGGTGCTTAGTCGTTAAGGATATAATTATTGCGCACACATGTACACACACAGCTCTTTCTGAGGAGGTAAAGTTTGCCAATGTTGAATCTGACCATATCATGTGACTTTGTGTTAATCTGCTTGCTTCTTTGTGAACATGGCAAAAAAAAATTATATATATATGGCAGAAACAACCTCTTACTGTCACAACAATGTTGGGGAGCTCTGTTGCTCCAGCTCAATTCATTTTGCCTGGGGATGAGTGTTTCAGGCCCAGAAAGGGGCTGGCGGTTATGTTTACTGTTAAACTCAAATTTGGATTTAAAATTGAATTCACAATGCATATTGAAACAAACAGTCTTGAATGACAAAAAGTCCAAGGGCGACGTAAGGGTTGAAAAACTTCCAGGGAGGTAAAGGTAGCTGGAAGAACCTGGTGAAAACAGAGCTGAAAATTATTTCTAGTTAACATATTTTTCCTGCAGCAAGAGCAACTCTGTTCAGGATTCTAACCTAAACCAATTGGCATAATTGGTCTTAAAACACGTGTTGACTGCAGTAAGTGAAGCCTCATTTCCTCACACCAGTGATATTATTTTATGCTTGTCAGTGAAAATTGCTCTTTGTTTAATTATGTGTGGTTCATTAAGGTTATATGAGGGAAACATCATGAATTAAAATAGATCTTAAATATTTTAGGGCACAATGTAATGCTGATGCGCCATTCTGAATCACAATTCAGCACATTTGGAATTCACTGGCAAGCTATTGCACAATTTGATGTGTGCCCTACATTTCATGATGATGACTGTGCTGCAAAAAGTAAAATAAAAAATCAGGATCGTAAACCACAAGGCCTACTACTAGATAATTACATTCCTCTATGAAATGACATTCAACTGAAAAAAACAAGATATTTTTCCATTTGCATGCTTATTTCAGAGTTGCAGGACATACGCTGTTACAACAACTATGAGAAGGAAGCTAAGATATTTTATGCTTTCATGATTGAAGGGGAAAAAAAACATGGTTTGATATGTCCTCATGTAACCTCTGTTGTTGTCCTGAACTGTTGTACGAATCCAGGTGCCCAACAATTTGTAAATAAAGGGCGGGATCAGCCTGGGAACTCTTCCTTGTTTATACTACAGCCTTCCCTGCTTCGCACACATGTTTTCGAGAGCTTGGACAGCCCGGTTTCTCACGCTCACAACTTTTTGCTAACGAATAAAAGTCAGCTGTGGAACACGTACGATTGCCCAGCCGTTGTTGCAGCTCGCTTCACCCGGACCGTAGGCTCCCCGGTCTAGTGTCAAGGTAAGCGCTGATGATGATCATATTATGCTGCTTAACGTTGTAGTGTATTGATTGCTGTTTGCGGGGAATAAAAGGTACAATAATTCTAGCAAATCGAGTTGTGATTGTTGCTGTTTGCGGGGAATGAAAGGTATAATCATTCTAGCACAGCGCAGGTGTTGATTACTGTTTGCGGGGGATAAAACGTACGATTATCCTAGCACAGTATAAATGTTGATTGCTATATGCGGGGAATAAAAGACACAGTTATTCTAGCAAAAGTATATCAAGTCTCTGTGTATTCATTGTTGCCGCCGACCACTCACTATCCTGCATAAAAATATAAAGGTGAAGTAGTGTTTTCCACAAAACAATGATGTAATGTCTTCTCTCTCTTAGTAGGTCTTTTCACACTGCACTTGGTTTTCTTGGTTTTCACCGTGGAGCAGCAAATAAGGATGAGAGTGTCCCCGGTGGAAGATTGCCCGTATTTGGAAGTACTTGCGTAGTTGGTTTATTGCTATTAGTACCGGTACTCTGAAATCACTCTGCCAGCCCATCTCCTATTGGATACACTTTCCAATGTCACCACACACACTCTCAAATTGAACATTTTTTAATTTGAGGGTGTGTCACATCATGTAATAGAATCCTTGATCAATTTTTCAGTTTTGCATAAAAATTTTGTGGCATCTTGGATCCTTTACAAGATTGTCTGGAATTCATTTTTATATAGAATGCAAGTATTGCATATGAAGTTAACAACAACAGACACACACAGGTAAAAACATAACCTACGGATGATGCTTTGTGCTTGTTTTGTGAGCTTGGAGTAGATGAAAAGTAAATGCGACTATCTTATTGTGCATCCTAAAGAACCACAGAGTGGAGGAGAGATGGGTGCTGTTTATTCTAGGATACCAGCGGCTGCTGGTATCCTAGGGCATGACACACAAATACCAGTTTCCCTTTCGGCATGTCACTGAGCTGGAGGGGTTAAAATGCTAGTTTATAAAATGCAGTGAGGCAAAAATTGTGCTGCACTGCAAAGTGACGTGTCTGCCTTGGTTCTGACTCTTTTCAACTGGCTACACTCATGATGATGAACATGAAAAAATATAATTCATTTTAAGGCTATGATAAATGTAATTTTATAATAGTATTATTAGGTACAGTATATATATATATATATATATATATATATATATATATATATATATATATATATATATATATATATATATATATCAGTGACGTGCGGTTAGGATGGGCAAGGTAGGCACTGCCTACCCCAGGCTGAAATGAAAGTTGAAACCATTTGGCTTTTTCTATTTATTTTAATTATTTCTTTCATTTCAAAAAGTCTACACAGCCTGTAGGCTTAAAAGTGACAACATTTGGTGATTTTCATACCTCAATTAAAAATGACTCATTACTTCGTCTGGCCTGCAGGCAAAAATGCTGTAAAAATTATCCTCCTGAAGGCACACTGCTACTGTGCTTTTCCCAGCCCTGTCAGCGTAGCGATGTGTGTTCGCACATGCGTAGTCAATTTCCCAGTAGAAAGAAAATAGGCAGATCGCTACGCAGCCTTTTTACGTCGCTGTATTATACCATTTTCAATATATTATCAGAAATGTTATCAAATATCTCTCAAAAAAAAAAGGGGGGGAGGGGGAGAAGAAATGTTATCAACAATTTAACACAATATTCAGTATGTGAGTGACAGTGGAAATTTGCCGCCAAAAGTGTCCAGACACCACTTCTTCACAACTGCTTCCGCCTACTTTTTTTTTAAGGGATTAGCGGCCCCACAAACAGCACAGAAGAGTACTGAGTACTGACTGTGACAGCAACGAATCATAAAAGATCACAGATTTGAGTCACAGATCGAATAGTGTTTCTGATCAGCAAAAAACAAAACAAAACAAGCTAAATAGTATTTTGTCTTCATTTATTTTGTAAAACACTTTTGCCCATTAAATAATAATAATAATAATAATAATAATAAGAAAATCAACTCTAAAAAAATTAATAAATAAAGCCCCCAATGATCATGTCAATCGATTACAGTTCCAGCTTCCAAGGTAGTACAGTGTGGTTTGTTAGTCTCCTAATGCATGCATGCACTCTTTGTGACATGCTTGTTGTTGCCATGGTAACGGTTGTTTTCACAATGAGTATGTGTAGGATGGCAGCAGTAATCCCATGCTTTGCTTCAGTAGCGCGACAGCTCAGGTTTTAACAAATTTGCTAAACGTACCCCATAGCCCCCCCTTCCAACCCACCTCCCCCCTGAAATCAGTGACGAATGGTGAGGCGCTGACTTGTCTGTTGGGGGATATATGAGTCCAAAAAAGAAGATTAGCCTATATTTTAATTTTGACCTTAATTAAAATCCTACAAACTATTTGTTTTCAAATATTTTTTATTATTCTTCAATCAATTCCACACTGTTCAACAATGTGATAGCATGAAAACCAAAATATTTGATATAAGGTTAAGTTCATTGTTTTTCTTGGGGAGTCACGTAATACATGTAACGCCGTTACGTAATAAGATTACAATTTTTTTTAACTGTATTCCGTTACAGTACAGGGAAAAAAACCATGTAATCAGATTACAGGTACATTTGTTATTTAAAAATGGGGATTATTTCGAAGGATTACAATTCCTACGATGAGAAAGAGTGAGAAAGAGAGAGAGCAAGAAACAGAGTGAGAAAGAGCGAGAGCGAGAGAGAGAGGGAGACTTGTTGACGTAGTGTCAGGCACGCGGCCTATTTAAGAGGGTTCAGAGACAAAAGGAGGAAGTAAATGACGACCGGTATTTACGGTTTGGAACATACTTGGCTTGCTTAAGGACCAATTTATCTATAACGAAGAAAAAGTTTCAGCTGAGAGTTGATCCTGCAACACACTGAGCTTCTTGCTAGCTGCCGCTACAACATAATGTGAGTTACATCTTCCGAACAAATATCCCTCCCACCAATTCTCCATACAAAATATGGCTAAACTGGTGACTCGGATAAAAGTCAGTCAGTCAATCAATACTGTATATGCATTTGATGCTATTTATTTTTATTATAACTTCATGAGCATACTTAGTTTTAGAGTAATCCAAAGTAATCGTTACATTACTTTAATATTATGGTACTTGGATTACGTCACTAATGACATTTTTTAGCAGGTAACTTGTAACTGTAACGGAATACATTTGAAAAGTAACCCTCCCAACCCTGGATATAAACATCATGAATTGGCCTCGGCATGACTTTTATATATTTTAGACTGAAAAACATAAATATGGAATTTTACACTGACGTTTTCAGTATATGCTCAGTCCACTAAGCTCATCCTGCTGCACCTGCCCCATATACTCTAAGTCATGTTGACTTTGGCCTGAGGACCAAACCAGGAGGGAGTTACTTACCTGCACAAGACGAGTGATTCATTGAATAATTTAACTCAGTCAGGGTAGTTCAAACATTCATGGCTGAGTGGGCGTTCCCCTCGGCACCTCCCAGGGGACATGCGGTATTTGAGCACCCACTCTAATTGCTAACTCTTGTCCAATGGAAGCCTTTAATTAAAGTGTGTGGAGAGTGCTTGCGTCTTCTTGAAGCTTTGCTTGACAACCTTTGGAGTGACTAAGGGTGACGAGCAAAGTGGTCCTCCTATTGCCACTCTCATAACTCTGCAGCAATCACATGAAGGCATATTAGTTAATAAGACATATTAACTGAAACAGTTATGAGATTTCAAGCCATTTACTGTATATTACACATCACAGTCATTAGAGTCCAATATATGTTCTGCTGTAGCTGAGAACGCGACAATGAATGACCTTAATAATAAGTGTACCTTCCATTAAAGTTCAGGGGTGACCACTGATCTTATCATGTGCATAAATAGCATAAATGAACACAATTTTTCCTCTTTCGGGATTTGGTATATGAACAAACGTTACTGAGCGTAGCGTGAATGAAATGTGTTTCTTACAGAATGATCATGTGCTCCTGAATATACAAACAAAATTATACCTGCTTACACTGGCCAGCCAAATCAATGTTAACATGTAATATGAGAGCTGTGTGTAAATAAATAAATAAATAAATAAAAATCACCTTTAAAGAGTGTTAATTTAACAATCTGTATATACAGTGTATTATTCTAGTTATAGTTTACAGTACTGTCAAAACTTTTCCAATATTTTGACTCTCTCTTGTAGCTAAATCAGACTAACTTGTTTCTTCTTTTTTACAGCAAATTTATCCCATCCATTTTTTTTTTAAAGTGGTCAACCTTAAACATTTCTTGACAATGATATGTCATATGTGACCTCACTAGTCCAAACATGACATTCTGATTAATATTACATTTATGGAATATGGGTTATGCAGCGAAAACCAGACCTTTGTATCCATCTCAGGGGGCGGCCATTTTGCCACTTGCTGTCGACTGAAGATGACATCACAGTTGTTCAGGGCTCGGGCAATGACCAATCACAGCTCACCTTTTTTTCTGAAGCTGCGCTGTGATTGGTTGTGATATTGATAAAAACTGCTGGACTTTGCTGCTTAACTTCCACTAACGCTATATTAACCAAAATACCGTATTTAGACTAACGGAGCTGAATAGAACATATTATTGTGAAGACAATTTTGGGGGGTTGACTTCACCTTTAAATATGCCACCAGCCCTCATTAGGATCAAGACAGAACTAAAATGCAAAATAACGTAATTTAACAATCATTTTATTATTATTATTATTATTATTATTATTATTATTACCTCGTGACGAAAGTGTTACCTGTCTCCCTTGACCACACGTCCCTGGTCAAAATTAAATCACAGCCTATTTTTGCCGAGTGGTGGTTTATGCAACGGTGTGAAAAAAAACCCCTGATTGATCACGACACTGACAGAAGTGCGATGAAGAGCCCTCTTAGTAGGGCTCTTCTTCCCCCCTGCTGAAAAGCATTAGCGCCACAATCACCACCGCCACTTCACAGGTTTGCCTACCAAGCCATATAAGGTACAAGACGCCCACCTGACTACCACCCCCCTCAACCCCGATGCACTTGTCACCTTCCTGACGTATATATATATATGTTCACCATTTTTTGACCCAATATATTGTTGTTTAATCCTCTGTACATGATTGTTTTCAATATGTACTTGAGGAGACACTCATATCGTTGCTGTCCTGTGAAAAACACTTATGTCCATTTTTGTCACTTTTTAGATTTATTGGATGAAACTGTATATTTCACTGGACAGCGACGATATAATATATCTTTTGACTGGTGACTATAGTCCATGATTCTGGAGTTATATGCTCAAAAGGTCTACCAATGCTAATGTTTTAAATCCAGCTTTCATTGATTGGTTTGGTTGGATTCAACTGCTACAACACTTTTACATGTTTTGTTGTCAAAACAGCAAAATACAATTTTGTTGTATTTTCTTGAAACCATATTGATCATTAGAAAGGAATAATATTTTGCACTGATTACACCTACGAATAACATAAAATGCATTTATTTTTTTCCACATCTGGTTTTGCATGATATTGCAACATTGAGTGTCCAAATTGTGAAAAGAGGATTTGGCAGATTAGCACCATTGTTGATTTGGTTCAAACATAGTACAATGGCTTATTTTAGTACATAAACATTACAAAAAAGACATGAATAAAAATGGGGGATTGGGATCTATGAGTATCACGCTATTGTGAATTCTGGATTGAGGATGCTGTTGGAAATTGTGCCAAAAATTTTTTTGCTGCATTTTGCACGCACAATGCCAATATCCAAAACCTAACATTAAGAGTAATATTTAATGTATGTATTTTTGCAATAATTCAATTTAGTCTTTCATGGAAGGATTTTATTAAAATTAACTGCTCCATGCAGGAGACAAGTTTGTCAAAATGTATCATGTTTTTCCACTGCTTGTCATAACTATGGCATTTAGCCACAACATCAAAACAAAGTTTTCTTGCAGCAAATGTTTTCATGAAAGTGGCTGCAATCCATCTTGCCAGTCAATGGAAAGCCTCTTGTCTTCCTGAAGAGAACTTACTATCTACCCACAAGCACTGTGACCACAACTCACCACCTACCAACTATTTGTAATGCAGACACTGTGTGGGGGTTTGTCTGCAGAAAGTTTCATTCATGTGGCAGCTCACCATTATGTATTGTATTTCCACTTACAGTCGATTTTCTTTCTTTCTTTCTTTTTGCCTTTCTGTTCAATCTCACACGCACTCATTTATCAATGTGCATGCACCTTGGGTAATGCTCCTGTTCTGGTGATCAACTTATATATATTTTTTAATTTACAGTAGGGATACTGTTGAGTGGTAAATCCATTTGCTTGCGAATTGACATACAGTAATTCTGTGTGCTCTTTTTTAAATTATAATAATAACTGAAATCATCCAATTGGCTATGATTAAAAATTTATTTACCCATACAAGTTTGGCCTGAAATGTACACAAATGTTGGCAAATACAGGATTCGGTGGTCAGGTAAGGAAACAAAAATCTCTGGCGACACTGAAAAAAAAAAAACCCCACAACAACAAATACAAGCTTCTCTTTAAATAAGCATTTTGCATCGGATGGTACAAATCTTAAAAGTTGTGCCATTGCCTGTAAATTTATGAGCACAACTGTAACTTCTGGCAGAGCCACATGCAGCTGACATTTGTGTTTTTTTTTTTTAGCTTGGTAGGTTGCTGGCATTTTAAAGGATAAATATTAAATAATAGCAGGAATGTAATCACATTGCCTTGTCTTGCTTCATCAATATTTATTATTTTATGAATATTTCACTTCCATTAGCCATAGTTCTGTGTTTATTTTGTTGATTGTTTCTGTCACAAAATCTGGCACTGACTCACAATTTCCCCTCCCATTTAGAAAGCATGGCTTTTTTTGTTGCTTAATTTAGTTAGGGGGCAATTAGTGTTCAAATTTGAAAGGTCACATTAATTTGTGTTCATAAGCTTGTTGTGATAGTTTGATCTAATCACATTCATTCAAAATGAGATAAGAGATGTATTTATGTGTACTTCAAACAATAGTTTCCAAAAAGCCAATGAAAAAGCAAAATACAAACTCATCAGTCACGTCCTATGTAATATATAGTAGGGGTGTGCCCAAAAATCGATTCTCATAAGAATCACGATTCTCATTCAGTACAATTCAGAATCGATTTTAAATGTCCCCAAATCGATTTTATTTAAATTATTTTATACTGTCTTCCCTTTGTTTATGTGTGCCTTTATTGGGAGCGCTGTTCATGTTGTACCCAATTTGGCCACTTAGGGCAGTGTGGTTTCACGTGGTCTGATACACTGTTAAGTTGTAGTCACATTAGAGAGTAGAAGGAAAAAGTCACGATCAAGTTATTCGAATACAAGTTGTTTTTTTGCAGCTTGGAGCTGTTTTTTTGAGTGATAAAAGTGCTGCGAGTAGAGCACTAATTAACATTAGCGAGTCAGACTGGAGTAGATCATTACGATTCCTTGAACATCTATAAATTGAAGCAAAAATCATTGTCAATCAAATCATTGCGAATAAAAAAAATCGACCCTAATCGAAAATCGATCCTGAATCGAATCGTGCACTCAAAAATCGGAATCGAATCGAATCGTGAGATATTCAAAGATTCCCACCCCTAATATATAGTGTTGTTTCCAATAGGGTGAATACAATGACTTTGTGCCAATCATACTTTATTCCTAATGCCATAACACATGTACTCCATAAGGCAATTGAGAGCAGAGTAAAAAAAAAAGCAAATCCAAATACACAAAGTACGGTGTACACATTAGAAAACATTAGGAAAACAGAATGTGTATATGTTTGTCCACACAATTGGGCTTTCATGATGAGCAGCATGTGAGACATAGAAAAAACATAATGTGATCTTCACCAAAAATATGTTTGCAGAGAGCAGATTGTCTACGAGCACCCGTCATTGCAGCTGGGCAGCCTGAAGGATAAACATTGTTTGTGTCCAGTGGGCACTGTGCCAGAGACAACTGGGTCATAATACCAACACAACAGTTCTGGTGATTTCAAAATGGTTATATGCTATGATGCTGAATATACTGTCGACCCTCCCAGGGAGTCAGGATTGATCAAACCTTATGACGTGATGCACAGTAAGTCAGTGTTGCATGTTTGATCCTGAGAAATACAGTAGAGGATGATGTCTTTTGTTTTCGCCAAGCTTCTTTAAAAACATTGCATTGTGAAATAAAATATGAATAACTGGGTTTAATGTTCCTGGCATTATGCGACATCCATTATACCAAAACTGTTATGTCTTGTCTGTGTTTTTTGTTTTTTACCATTATAATATAACCAGGGTTCTAAATGAACTTTTATAAACACCAGCCAATGTGGCTGATGACTTTCTAAAGTCAATCAAAATTTCCACCAGTCATTTTTTTTCTAGCTCCGCTCATCAAATTCCCTCATGCTATCTGTTTGTTTTTCACGTTGCCTGCATTCTAGACCGTAGCATAAAATACCAGCATTTGCACACCCAATGGGTGTAATAAACATCATTACGTAGCATTACGGCCACTGCGAGAGGTACACATGCTGACCAAGAACAAAACATCACATTGCCCACACTTGATCCACTATAAAACCCCCCAAACATATTTATTGATAAATATACTGAGAATTTTTTTTATAATGTACAATATTGTAGTGTATTGGTTCCACCACCAGAGGCACTATAGAGAGGAGTATCGAAATGGGGACATAGAGAGAATAAAAAAAGTAGAATGGTAACGAAGAAGGATTACACATACTTTGTTGAATGCTATTTTATGACCGTGGGCTCATTGCAAATTCAGCAAAGTAAAAGGAATTAAAAGCATACTTCTCGGAACACAACGAATATAGTGCCATAGTGCACAATACAACGAGTGTACACGTTTGTCCCATACTTGACGCTGATGACATACACTGAATGGAATCAACCAGGGATGCACAGTCTGGACATTAACTGACTGATAGCGAGCTGCTCTTCAAAATGATCATCAGTCATGGTGGAAAATGGTACTGCCCGGCACTTATTGTTTTTATCAATGGATGAAAATGCCACTTTTTTGGTGTAGCCAGAGCACTTCAACAACGACATTGTGAAAAACTAGGGATAGGGTTTCAAAGTAGGGTTTTAAACTAGGGTTGGAGTTTCAATAGTGGGGTTTTAAACTAGGATTGGGGTTTCAATGTAGGGTTTCAAATTTGGGTTATGCTTTCAAACTATGGTTAGGGTTTCAAATTAGGATTTTAACCTAGAGTTAGGGTTTCAAAGTGGGGTTTTAAACTAGGGTTATGCTTTCAAACTATGGTTAGGTTTTCAAATTAGTTTTTTTTTTAACCGAAAGTTAATGTTTCAAAACATGGTTGCAAACTAGGGTTAATGTTTCAGGGTAGTGTTTCATACCAGGGTGAGGGTGAGCATCCACCTGAGGAGTGCATCCGCAGCTACCCCACCCTCGCCATGTCCGTTCCTGATCGGAGTTGAAAGGTCATGTTGAAGGGGCAACCTGCTGTGATGAATGGTCATAATGTTAGGAAATGTTATGTCCACACCCTCCAGCCTAGTCATCAAATTATTTTGGGGGGGGGTATCAAAAAGGTCGGGTCGCCCATGGCATCCGCTGTGCTTTGCACGTCACTGCGCTGTTTCTTTCGTCCCTCTAGATTCCTGGAGGTTCTCTATCAGGGAGTTGGTGACTTGCTCAACCTCGGGCATGTATGAGTGATTTTGGTTTCCTGCTGCCTCAAGAGAATTTTGCCTGAGAGGATTGAAAGGCTGATTTAAATCGGATACTAAGTTGTTGCTGCATTTATTTAAATAAGCAATTCAAAGTTTTACATCAGGAAAAGGAAAAATAGCCATTCAAATATTGTTTTTTGCCTCCATCTAAATTTTGAAAGCATATTATAATCTCTTATAGTATGTGCAAATCATAGCCTATTGAAGTAAGTGGCACACCATTTGGCATGGGAGGCCGGTGGGCGGTTTCCTGCCGACGTCTCAGCTCAATGTGCTTGAGATTAACTGACCAATAAAGGTTTACTGATGGAGCACTGACACTTCACATCAGCACAGTGCTGTGCTTCTGGAAGCTTCGCAATCAGAGATAGAAAATCCATTCCCAGCAGGCATTGTGAGATGGATGGCGAATGAAAAGATTGCTTGCTCTCTTAAAAATTCAATTTTCTTCATATCTACAGGAATATAATAAGGGATTGCTCCTGCTCTCTTGTCTATTCGGATCTGTGCCAGCAAAACTCAGGAGTCAAGCTGAGTTTTAACTTGAGGGTATGTGCTGTATTTGTAAAGTTTGATTTTTTCCTGGTCATTTGCTCTATGCTCAGTGACAGTATTTGCGCACACACGCGCACTGATCATCCAGGAAAGCATATTGTGCTTAAGTATGCACTATGAGTCATTACAAGGTTATCACTTCAGGGAACACACATGCTGAGATCTGACAATCATACAGAAAATCCTGTGCGTTTTCATCTGAGATCACATTTTGAACGCACGCGCCTGGCGCCGTGGGAGGTTAAAGACAAGATGTCAGCAGTAATCTCACTCGGCATGAAGGAATCATTTTTGGCTCACTCTTCCCTGGGACTGAATTCACCTATTAACTCTTTCTGGTCCCCTGATGCTGCACTGACGCTGCACTGACGCTGCACTGACGCTGCACTGACGCTTGACAGACAAACTTCCTGGGGAAAGAGCATTTCCTGCTAAATCTTCTCTCTCTCTCTCTCTCTCTCTCTCTCTCTCTCTCTCTCTCTCTCTCTCTCTCTCTCTCTCTCTCTCTCTAAATAGAGAAAATACACATACATAAACTCAAACAAATAGTGTCGATTTATGTTGTTAATGTAACCCTATGTACTGTCATTCAAATTGAGTTATTTAATGCAGTTAGTCAATATTCGTGATTCCAATATAAATTATTCAAATTCAGTTCAAGGTGGCACACGTTTCAACCTGTACATATTCACCCATTGTACAAGTCCGTTGTTATTGGAAAACTTGAAATTTAGCATTAAACTACAAATCCATACCGTGTCTCTAACAAGGAAAAATGGTGAGAGGGGAAATCAAAATTTTCTACTATGGGGGAACAGCAAAGGATGAGCGACAAAACGCTGCATGTTAAAATGTCATCCACGCTATGTCTTTGCACCCCCACAACATAGCACCCTCCCACCACTGCCATCAGCTCATAGCACGCACACACTCACATACATCCATTCAGTATTATCACATTCATCATTCACACATATATTCATCACTTCACCAAATAAGGAGTGGCAATTACACTCTGTCGACTCCGTTTCTTCTTTCTTAGAACCTTTTCACTTACAGTAAACACATCCATGCTTATGTTCTACATCCACATATTATAAAATCACATGCTTAGTCGCATCTCACCAGGTATGAAGATGTAAAGCGCGCCACATGAATATGAGTGTCAAGGCTTAAAGGATTACACAACCAGGCTGCCTTAGTTGCCGCATCAACAACCTGTCATCACGCCGGATCCCGTTCACCAGGTTACCATGGTTACATTAGTTTATCTGCAATCAATGGATTCCATTTTTGAATGATGAATCATCTCCATAAAAACCTGCAAACACATTTTTACTGAGTGGGGTTCATCATAAAGTTATGTAATTTATGAAACCGGTACTGAAAAACAGTCCCCGTTGATTGTTAAAAAAAATTGCAAGAAGTATTTAACCTGCATTAGAAAGTATTTATAAATGAATAAATGAAGGATCTAGGAAAATATATAAATATAAGATGGAACTAGCAAATATTAATTGGATAGTCCTATATTATAGAGTCTCAATAGATAGTAGCAAAGCTTTTCTAATAATAATAATAATAATAACATAAAAATAACTTGTTTAGTGAATGTCATTACGTATATCATTGCGTAAGTGTTCCTAATGTAATTACTGTGTATGTATTTCTGTCAGCCAACTCCCATGGAGTGTGTTGTCATGTGAATGTAAGTATGTACTGAATGCAGAGTTGACATATGGTGTTCTGCTCTGGCATAATCACTCCCTGTTTGAGAAGTAACTGCTAATGGCTAATTGGAAGATTTTTTTTTCATAACACCCTACAAACAAATGATATGAGGTTTTCAAAAAGTATAAACCAGGGCACTTAAATTTGTTTTTGTTTTTTTTAAAGCAATCTTCACTGGATAATGTTGGCAATCCTTTTCAATTTGTTTTATCTTGTCTGTGCACCTTTCATCTCATAATAAGACTTTTAATGATCTATTCCAGGGATAGGCAACTTAAAAAAAAAAAATTATATATATGAAAAAAAACAAAAAAACCTGCTGGTCCATGAATAGCAAAAATCCCCATATAATTGACGGCCATGGAAATGCATTGGAAAAATTTAGGGGAAAAAATATAAACCCAAAATATTCTTCAAAAAAACCCCAATGTGTGCTTTTCGTGAAAAAGTGGGCTGGAGAAAAAAAAAGACAGAAAGTGCAGAAACAAATAAATAAATACTGTATATACAGTTCAACTAGCCCAGAAATGAACTGGCCGTTTGGAAAACTCTACCAAGTCCATGTTTATTCCTTTTGACAATGACAATCTCCTGTACTGGGTTATATGGAATACTTTTTTGTTGTTGTTAATGAATCACTTTGAACCATCCACCATTATCTCTAAACTCCCCAAGCAAATGGAGTAACTACCGCATGTGGATATTATGTTAAATGTGTCCACAGCTGTAAGAACAAAATCAAGCTTGAGGAAAACTTCAGCAAATGCCCCACCTTGGAGTCTGGACGATAATTTGCTGTCTCCTTTTTGCTTGGCAACAACTGATGGATGAAAACATGCAGTCATGAAGTCCCTTTGACACATGCTTCTCCTGCCTGGAGCTGTGTATGAATAAGAAGCCGCCGTTACCATATGGGTGACCTGGTTTTGGCTGTGGGCCTCACAGATGGATCTCGTGTGAAGGAATCATCACCGATATCTTCTTTCAAACGAGTATTTTCCACAAGAACACATACTGTGACGGACATCAGGCTAGGTTTACAGTAATGGTGTACTTTTTAATGCTTCATTTTACTTATTTTGCAAGCAATTCTGACCTCAGATTTATTAATTTTTTGGTCTACTTTAGGTGCAACCGGAGAATGCCATCTCACTTCCTCCTGCGCACCAGGACAATAACAACGTTGGTGCATGTGCAATCCATTAGTGTGATGTCAGTCTGACAGATGGACCTGAAGAGCGCTGCATGACTTTTGCTGTAGCTCAGCATATTTTTCAGGACATTGTTCAAAATGTGTCCCTCGTCCCGCATAGAATGACAGAATGTCACAGTTTTATATGGTTGATTTTGTAAAATGAGAAGATGATTGTCAAAAACAACTCTTAGAAAAAACTTCCAACCAAATACTTTAAGAGTTTACTGATGTAAGAAATTGGCATTCCTGCAATTCACAACAAAGAAATTAGTTTACAGAATTCTTGTCCCTTGTATTGTCCTCCCAATTTAAACGGGAAGTTAATCCCAAAGAATTTCTTAATTTTTCCCAATTAATTAATTTCCCTAATATGCTCTATGCGGCCTCACTAGTCTCCTTAGTGTCTAAACATGATATTTTGATTAATACTGCGTATGTGGAATATGAGTAAAGGGTGGGGAGGGGATACATTTTGCCAGAAAAATTACCAATCATGACTCATCTGTTTTTTTTAGTTGAGCTGTGATGTCAGTTTCAGACAAAATGGCTGCCCCCTGAGATGGATAAAAATGGGAGGATTTTGCTGTTTAATTCAGGTTCTCAAAGCGCCATATTACTGTAACCACTAATCAGAATGTCATATTTAGACTAGCTGGGCACATACGGCATATTATTGTAGAGAACATTTTGGGTTGACTTCCCCTTTGAAGATAGAAGTAACATCTCAGCAACCAATTTTCTTGCTTTGTTGTGCGCTAACTAACATTAATGCCATCAATGTCAATAATTTATATTTTAAAGTAGTTTTAACTTAAATTACCCAAAAATACAAGTTGTGTTTTTAACTCATTCACTGCCATTGACGGCTATAGACGTAAAACATTTATTTAAACTATTTCTATTAGTTTAATATTTTTTCCCACTTTTATTAACAAGAGTATGAAAACTTAAAAAAAATGTTTTACATTTAAAACAGATATAACATTTGTGATTAATCATGAGTTAACTAGTGAAGTCATGGGATTAATTATGATTTTAAAAAAATCATCGCCTGACAACCCTAATAATTTTTTTCTCTTGAAAAAGAAACGATTATTAAAAATTAGGGGCGTACATTTTTTCGTTATAAATCAAATGACTTCTCTAGTTAACTCATAATTAATCACAAGTTTTATATCTGTTCTAAATGTAATCCCCCCCCCCCCCAGGCTTTCATACTCTTGTTAACAAAAGTGGGCAACATGTTAAACTAATAGAAATAGTTCAAATGCATTTTTGACATCTATAGCCGTCAATGGTCAGTGAATGAGTTAACAGTGTTTTTTTCCTTTTGTGAGATGGGAAAATCTCTCTCAGAATGTACTTCACTCCACAAGACACCACCACATAAATAGAGCCTCTTTACATGTGGATACCAAAAAAGAAAGTTGCTGCTAAATCTCTGCCCCAGTGTTGCCAATTTAGAGCTTTTGTAGCTATATTTAGTGACTTTGGCTTATTTTTCAGAATTTTTTTTTCTCCTCCCGTTCCGCCTGCCTCCTCGCCCCCACGGCTTCTCCTTGCCACTGTCAGCATCTTGAAGCTCGTAAGATTTGGCTTAAGGTCATCGGAAATGGAATCTTTATATTCATGCATGAGAACAGGAATTGTAACCGTGTCATGTTTGTTTGTTAAACTGTTTTTCTATAGAGGTTTCGAGGGTCACTTACTTTATTTTCATTAATGGAGTGTGAATGAAGCTTTCAATGCATTTGACAAAATGTATCTTATTGTGTTATTTTAGGAGAGACAGAATTTGCTCAGCTAGTCCTGGCAAATATTGATAAACAATGGTTGACATAAATAAACATGCATGAAGACATCTGAACGTTGGACAGCCCTTTCACTTGGCTGGCTGCCTGAGCTGGAAGCAGCCCAAGCCCAGCACAGACAAACTCACCTGATAAACAGTAGGAACACTCTTGTTAATTAGTTTTCCATTTAATTATTCACACAATGGCTTTCAACAATGTCAAATGCATTTTTTTGGGGGTTGTTTCAAATGCTTTCTGGTGGATTTTATAAAACCAAAAAAAAACATATCTAACACAAAAGATTTAAAGGATATGACAAGATCTATTTCTGTTTAGTTCCAATATAAAAAAAAACAGAAAATTAAAGTTGAACTGATAGAGATTAGCATCAACCCATACCCTAACTCTAAATGTGTTAGGGTGGAACGTGAATCAAGTGGATTGGGATGTGACTGGACTGGTCGCCATGACTGGACAGGACATGAGTAGACTGGTCACCATGATTGGACAGGACGTTAGTAGACTGGTCGTCATGACTGGAACGGAGTGTGACGTGACAGGACCTTAGTTGCCTTGCCTTGACTTGCTGTGGAGTGACTTGACTTGGCTGGGGCTTTGGCTTCTTGGCTGTGACGAGGACGACTTTGTTAGCTGTGACGAGGACAACTTTGTTAGCTGTGACGAGGACAACTTGGTTAGCTGTGACGAGGACAACTTGGTTAGCGGTGACGAGGACGACTTGGTCAGCTGTGATGAGGACGTCTTGGTTGTGGTGATGACTTGGCTTTGGCAATGACTTGGCTGTAGCGATGGCTTTGGCTGTGGCGAATACTACTTGGTGGTGATAATGGCTCCTTGGCGGTGAAAATGGCTACTTGGCTGTGACAAAGACTTGACGCACAAACTTCCACACATAACATAGGCAATGTACCCACAGCGACTGGACAAACACAACAGACTAAAAAGCCTACACCAACACTAATGAGACACACCTGGGGAAGGGAAGACGCACACAGCTGGACGTGGTTAGACTTAACTAGACAAGGAAAGCCACCAGGAACACAAGACAAAAAACACCAACCACAGACAAAAACAACAAGAACACCCATAACAAACAAAAACCCAACCACCACAAAACTGAAACATGACAAAATGTTAGATGATTAAAATTAAAAAAATAATAATAAATGCATTGATTTAGGATACTACAAGGAGTGCTGTAGTATAAGATTTTCACTTTGTTTGATCCATGTTTGACCTTGTGGATTATGTGAGTTTTTGGGAGGGCAAGTCACTGCAGTCCTAAAACCACAGAAGCTACCAATGGAGTTTTTTGTTGTTGTTGTTGTTGTCTTCATGAAGTTTAATTGTGGACCTCTGTCTAGTACAGTACTGTAGTGATGGGAAAATGAAGCTTCATGAAGCACTTGTGATATTTTTTGACTCCCCTATATGGTGCTCTTGGTTTAAATATAAAGGCTAGTGCAAAGGAAATTGATTAAATTTCCACTGCATCTTTCAAACAAGAGTAGCATCTAGAGGAGTCAAAAAATATTACAAGTGCTTCATGAAGCTTCATTTTCCCATCACTACAGTACTGTGTACTGTGAGTGCTTCAAATGTGGGAGCAAATATCTGGGAGTTTGTCATTGAAGGAACCCTGGAAATGGCCAAATTGGTCCCAAAATGGCTGCTTCAAACTAAAAATGGCGGGACTCTGTATATTACACAAGCACGATGTTATCTCGATCTTGTTGGCAACTGGTAAACAATGGTGTTGGATGGCTTATTTATTTAATTATTTATGCATTAATTAATTAATGTATTTATATTTTTCCCACTTTTCAGCGCAATAGATATTGTTCTGGAGGGGAAAAGAACAAAATAAAGAAAACCACACTCATGTGCACAGTTAGACTGTATTTTGTGCTAGACTTTGCGAAAGATGAGACATCTGATGAAGACCATAGAACTGAAACTGAATCTGCCATTTGGGCTTGCGGTGGGAATATTGTTGCTCAGTACAATATTGCTTAAGGGATTTAATGTGTGGTGTTTAATTTTTAAGGCAGATGTTAGTGTTTGATATGACTCGACCTTCAGCATCTGCCCTGCATATCCCAACAGACAGGTCCGAGTCTTCATTTGGTACAAACATCTCACACCTCGATAATGATACTTCTCCTTTGGTGAAAACAGGTTCTATCAGGTAAATGTAATACTGGAGAAGACAAAGGTTCAAATACAGTCCTTCTCAATTAGGGGGGTGGGCCTCCCTGGGGTCGGGGGGAAGTTTTTTTTATTTTATATATATGGGAATGAAATGTAATTGCACATCCACTACAGTAGGTGGCAGTGGTGTTCTCATTGTCAGAGGGTAGGAGTAAGGAGTAGGCCTGTTAGCTCCTCTACAGACAGGGTTGGGAGGGTTACTTTTAAATGGGGTGTAATGATATCCAAACATCACAATATGATATAATCACGATATGAAGGCCATGATACGATAATTATCACGATCTTGTGGGGAGGTTGGCGATACAAAAAGGTCACAATCAAAAAAATGAGCTCATACTAAAAACACACACAATATTGTGCCTTTGTATATTATAGCAATGAAAATTATAATAAAAATATTATAAATATTATATATAAAAATATATAAATGTAATATATATATTGAGGCACTTACTTGCTAATGCAAGTACACATTGAGTTCCTCTACATATTGACTCGGTTCACAAGCATATTACGTTCCCATCCATCTGACTGTTAGCGTTAACAGAAGGGCCAAAACATGTCTTGTGAAAATCAAACTGCACTAAAAATCTAGCCACCAGAGTGTGCTAGAACTGCACACAAGGATATTAACCTGACCTTTTTAACATATGTGCTGCTTTTAATATCGTGACATGACGACGGCGATGTATTGTGGCAGTTTTAATATTGCGGTATCACAATATTGCTGTTATCGTTACATCCCTTTTTTTTTTTATTCCGTTACAGTTAGAAGTTACCTGCTAAAAATGTAGTCAGTAACATAATCTAAGTACCATAAAATTAAAGTAATGTAACTTGATTACTTTGGATTACTTTTGGATTACTCAATACAAAGTATGCTCCATCCATCTATCTTCTGCCGCTTATCCGAGGTCAGGTTGCGGGGGCACACTTCCCTCTCACCAGCCACTTCAACCAGCTCCACCGGTGGGATCCCAAGGCGCTCATAGTCATAGTCTCTCCAGCGTGCCCTGGGTCATCTACAAAGTATGCTCATGAAGACAAAATAAAAATAATTATCACCACAATAAATATTTACATAAATATTCTATATTTGACAACCATTCCGATGAATTTATAGATTGATTGGTTGATTGATTGAAGGCCATATGCTGTTTTCGAACCATCACTGAAAGCAACCACACCTCACAGATATATATATATATATATATATATATATATATATATATATATATATATATATCAATATATATTTATATGACGGCTAGCAAGAAGCTCAGTGTTATATGCTGCAGAATTCTCAGCTCAAACTTCTCTTTGTTAAAGATAAATCAGTCCTTCAAGTCAAGTACGAGTACGTTCTAAACAGTGAATACCGGTCGCCATGTCCTTCTTTCGTCTGTGAACTTTTTAAGATGGCCGTTCATGTCCTCGACACGCAACAAAAAAGAAATGAGAAGCACATAGCTAATCAAAATGCAGAACTAAAAATGAGGCAAGTAGAGCTACTCTGGTGGTAATATGTAGTGGGAATGAGCAATAACAGTAATACAAGACTGAGACTTGAATTTGAGGTTCTGAAATGTCATCAAACTTCCATGCGTTGGTGAAATATAGCTGAGTGCAGGGAATTATCGTTTTTCTTAAATTATTGAATTCAATGTTATTTGCTTACATTAAAAAAAACATGACATTTATCAGTGCTATTATGTTTACATGACAGTGATGATCTCACACTTTTTTTTATTTTATTTTTTTTAATTAAAAAACAACAATACGTTTAAAAAAAAAAAAATATCTGCAGATGCCATGGCTGTAAGTAAATCATTTACAACACATTTATGTTGCGATATTCATCTTGCAAAATGATTGTCACGGTTGTTTGTTGCCTTTGGCTGCGACCTTTTCAAGAGTTACCAAAGTATCAGCATGCAGCATCCCCTCTGCAGGGTTGATATCACATCATGCTGTGCCCTTTGTGATTTCACATCCTGTTGAAGAGCTTGTTTGGGAGGGTGACGCCGCCATGCTGCACTTTTTCCGCCAGAGGAAACATCAGTCATGGATGGTTACCAACAGCGAAGCGTATATTATTACAGTCATTACATCACTTTCTGTGTTTCTGTACATTTCCGTAATGAGGAATAATAACAAGTTGATGTGTATTGCTCTACTGACATTTTTGTCACTGATGGATTACGAAATCATATTTCCGTCCTCATTGCCTCAATACGCACACAAAAAAAGTGAAATAAAGCTTCCGATCGTCCGTTGCTATAGCAACTCCAGCATGAACACTGTGATACTACAAGTCCACGGCTGCTGTTGTGATATCAGGCACATGCAGAGAAAACAGCAGGTCGCTCTGACTACAAGTACAAGGCTTGCTGGAGAAACAGTGGCAGAGAGCAGCGGCAGGACGACAGGGCGTCTCCAATAATTAGTTGAGAACTACTGTGACCTAAATGGTACTCTACATGCTGAAGTAAGAGGATAAAACCCACGTTAGCGTCACGTCTGACTGGAAGGAAGTCGACTTTGTGATCAGAATGTCTCACTAACGAGAACACTATCTTGAATTACCAGCTGTCACTTTTGTTCCAGAACTGAGAAACGACAGCTGTGTCTACTTTGTGCACACACAAAAAAAAGTAAGAAAGAAAAATGAAATTTTCCTTTGCTTCATTAGCACAGCGATATAATCATGACAGGGCATAAAATGACTCACTGTAAGTGCTAAGCTATCTGACACCCACTTCCCAGCTCCAAGTGAATGACTTGGCATTGTTTCACAACTCTTACACTTTATGGTCCTGCCTCTTAAAATATGTCATCACAAGAATCCAGGATGTTTAATGTGATATCAATTACAGATCTAAGTCAATTTTCCTTTCTTACAGTGTAATTTCGGGAAAGATAGTTTACGCTCAAATGTGTCTCAACGGATCCTTCAGTGAGCTATAACCTGACATGAAGAAAGAGAGAAATTACATTGGGGACTCAATCATCCAGACTTTGAATATTTCAACACTGTTTTCCAATTTCATTTCAACGCATGTCATAAAGCATGATCAAAATGTGGTTGCTTGTAAAGTTCATCAAGTGGCACAGATCTTACGGTAAACTTATGAGCACGACTGTACATACTCATTCATGGTACTCATTTAACAGTCTTATTGGGGGGGACAACAACTTTTGCACTTTTGGAGAAGTATAACTATTTATTTCACGTAACGCTTAATACTTTAAGATCATTTGAATCTGACAGTTGACCAAATAATTGTGTTTTATACACAACAGCCTATTGGCACAATAAAAATAAAACTGTAGACAAACTTGTCAAATAGCATTATTGTTAACATGTTTTTGAAGTTCACCATGCTATATCGATATTTGTGAATGTTATAAAACAAATGCTTGTTATATTTCTGGTACTGAACTGAACTGAGTGTAGAAGACATTTATTAGTGTTTTCAGATTTAGCATCCCATTGGAATTCTGGCACTTGTGTTTGCAGTGTAAATCCAGTAATAAGTGAAATGATTAGGGATCTGCTCATACTTGTTTATAAATTTTTTCAGAAATCATTTGATATAGTTAGAAAGCAGCAGGCTGAAGAAGCTAAAAAAGAGGTACCTCTCACTCGCATATTTGCTTCCTTTTACATTTCCACTTGAATGGGAACCTTTGTAAGTTGATGGGTTTCCTTCACAGAATGGATAAGCCAGTTGGACAAAGAATCATCCACAAATGTGATGTCACAAAATCAACCCTTAAAGTATTGTTATTGATTCTTTGTTTTGTTTAGTTTTTCCTGTGGCATTCCTGCCAAGTAGAAATCATCATCATCTTCCACCGGTCTTCTCACAGCCATATGAAAAGGACATCCAGGCTTCTCTTATACAAGCTGCTGTTAGTGTTTACTCGCCCACATGAGCTCAAATCTGTTGAAGACGGATTTTATTAAGCCCCTCAAACATCTTGGTGTCCACTTAAGAAACATTACAGTGTCACCTCCACTTTGGAATTACAGGACTTTTCAATGTTGTCGCTTGAACTCCACTTACTTTACGACAAATGAGTATTGGCGACATACTAAAAAGAAAAAGAAATACATTTTGAGCTTTACGTTGCAGTTTTATAAGAATAAAGCTGTGTCTTTTGGAGGGGAGAAAAATTGACAGTAGAATTTACAAGAAAAAAATGGCAAAAAAGTTGCCAGCTAATTCTTGTAAAATCTCATTTAATTACTGTGAAAATCTATTACAGTATTTTACTGTATTTTTTTTTTTTACAAGTATTTACTGTATATAAATGACTGTTACGTACGGTATTTCTTTTTTTTTTAAGGAAAACAGCAATTCACTGCAATCTACTTTATAACTCTTTCTTGTATTCTAATTTGCAGGAATTTACTCGCCTATAAATGGATAATACAGTTTCTCGTTGTAAAATCCATCCATTTTCTTAACAACTTATTCTTCAACAGGGTCGCAGGAGCCTATCCCAGCTGGCTTTGGACAGTAGGCAGGGCCAGCCAATCACAGGGCACTCAGAGAGGAACAACGATCACCTAGGAACAATTCAGAGCGCTCAATTAACCTGCCATGCATGTCTTTGGAATGTGGAAAGAGACCAAACACCCAGAAAAAAAACACGCAGGCACAGGGAAAACATGCAAACTCCACCCCGGAAGGCCGAAGCCCGGACTTGGAGGCGGACGTGCTAACTAGTCATCCACCGTGCCACCCTCGTTATAAAATCAATCCTCGTTCTGCAGCAGAGTTTATAAATGAATGTTAGCTTTATCGGAGAAATGCGATGTGATGATGCTGCAGACTGCCCTTGCGCTAAAATATTACTCACCAATTCGCTGAATTCTGGTCCTTGCTCCGGTGACAATTCAGGGTTGCTTCTTCTCCTATAGATAGTATTCACATGACGTTATTTGCCCCACATTGTGTGCCGTTCACGGGTTCATGAAATGTCGAATGTTAACGGACAAAGAAGTGTCCGGAATTGCAAAGATAAAGTGTGTTCTGACCATTGTGATTAAGGTAAGTATCATTGTAAGATGGTAAAAATGCTTTTACCATAATGTGATCGTGTTATATGGGAGCCGCTAGCTCTGGCTAAAAATATCTGGTGGTCAAGATGTTCCGATTTTGATTTTGATTCCAAATAGCCTCCTTAAAGTATCTTATTTCCCTTTCCTAGCAGCCCAAAAGTTGAAATTATTGTTAAAGTGTACGAAAATAAGTGATGAATAATGTTGTTTTTGTTGTAACATGCTAGCGCGAGTAGCTAGAAACTGGCTTGGTTTAAAAATAACCCGAGATTCTTCTCGAATTCACAAATGATCAATGAACATAGCAACCAACAAAAAACGAAAGTAGAGAAGACGCAAGAATGCCATCCTACCTCAGAGCATACGTTCCCATCTAGACCCGGCAGTAACATCGGCAAATGTTTGTAATCTAATCGATTCCACTTATCAAACGTTTCAACGTGTACCGCTTCCATGGAGTGTTGAGCTAAATCTTCCGCATATGTCTTGCTTATACAAGTAACGATTGAGGAAACTGGGGGTGACATTCATCAATAACAAAAAAACATTCAGTGTACACTCAATACAAACACAGCTGAGTCAGTTGGAAAGTTGACCCATCATGAGGAGCGGACTCGCAATCCCGTGACGTCAGTGAATACTAGATATAGAAATACCCGCCAAAACCCGACAATCTTTATAGTATTTACCAATAATCCACATATATACATGCCGAAAAGTTGCTGTAAAATTTAAAGTATTTGACTGCTAATTATACAGCAAATTATCGTACTTTGTTTTTACCCACAATGCACTTTGTTTTATCCATAATGCATTGCTGTATACAGTTAAATAATGTGAAATTAAAAAACAAGATCATGCTGTATTGTTTTACTGTAGATTTTACAGAAATTTGTTACTGTGAATATTTTTGAGAGGAGAAATAAAGTTATAGTCGAATAAAATATACTGAAATTAAATGTTGAATTTCTATCATCAAACACATCAACAAATTAATGAACATTATGACTGGTGATGCAGCATAGCTTATTTCTTAGTTTGTCTTTCTCCAGGAAAGACAGAATTGTTTATCAATTAATTTCACGGTACACTGATAATAATCTCATGATGACATCCATTATGGTACAGTTTGCGTGGTTGTGCTTCTAAACAAGTCCAAATGTACAGTAAGTGTTGTTGAGGTGACGTCGTCGCCCTGCGTGTGCTCGCTGTGAGCACACACAAACACACGCACACCCTCCCTCCCTCCCTCCCTCCTCTTCGCTCCTCCACCCTGCTCGACGCACAGCGGCACAACAGATGGTGCACTATACACTACTATAGCACATATTTTGCTTTAGAACTTTCACTATACGCACTCATATTTAGAACACAGAAACATTTTTGCGAGGAAAAACTCGACTTTTAACTCAAGACCGTTTCGAGACGGAATTTGGTGTCAAGGTAAGTTGGTTCCAAATTAGGCTGTAGCCTATTATGCATTATGTATAATTTTAAAAACGCAGTGGAAATGCCTTTTTTTTTTTTGTCTATCTAGCTTTTTCTTTTTTGTTTTTTTTTGTTTTAACACCGATGCAAATTTGTTGAGAACGCACGCGATGCGCTCTGAGCAGAATGCAACCCAGCCACCTTAATACATAACGTCTTTGATTTCACGATAAAGAGTTTTGATTAAACACCTTACCTCAAGAGTATTTCATAGTTTTCATCAGTGTGCACCTGGCTTGGCTCCACTTGCGCTGGTTCCGTCCATTGCGGCTGATGCTGCAATTGCAATTGCTGTCATTATCGCTTGAATAAGTTTGTCAAGTTTAACATATGAGGAGACGGTGCTATACTAGCATCCATATAGTGTCCTACATTTCACTTAACAAATTACTGTACAGTAATTACAATGCTTTTCAGACAGACACTTTATAGAGCTTATCTAATAATATAATATTAATCAAAAGGGGAACTTGATTAGGACTTTGATATGTTGTATTTATTTTAGACACTCGGGGCACATTTCATTTATTTATTTTTACATTTAATGTACTTCTTGGAAGTCATGCATTGTGGTTTGAATAGACGTGAGTTTGTGAAGATTGCAGGAAAGTGGCTATATGCAGGAGATGACACGTTTACTATCGCTGCCTGTGCCACACTGACACTAATCTGCCTGACCGTTCATGTTCTCTGCAAAGACGGAATTAGCTTGGGGACAGTGCATATTCGTACACTTACTCCCTTACACTGTAACCATAGCCACCATCTGCATTGCTATAAAGTAAAAATATATATACAATAAAAAAATAAAGTTTTCCTGTTTTGTGCTACTATTGGACAAGCAGTAGACTATTCATACACATGTTGTACAGTATGCGCAATGGGAACTTTCCACTTCCACTTGGAGTTGAAGTCATTCAGCCATTATCATACAGCCCTACGGTGTGGGAGTCATATTGGGGCACCAATGAGCCATGTGTAATGATTTGTTTAACCCTATAAGAGGTGGACACTTGCAGTGGGCCCAAGGTGGGCCGTGGCACTAGCAGCAGCTGATGAATGGGTGGAAGATGACCAAATAGTCAGCAATTTGTATGAAATCAGATCCCGGGGGGGAGAGCTGCTTCATGTGCTCTTAATTCGGCACGTTGTCGGAATGGTGGGGTATCATGGAAATGGGAGTGTTGCTTGGCAAATGAGGATCAAGCTTAAAAAATACTGGTGAAAGAGGAAAGCTAAAGAGGATGTTATCAGTCAAAGTGGAATGACTCTCCTTCCAAAATAGATAATCACTCTCTGCTTTTCCTTCAGTATTAAACATACAGGTGCCCCCCAGCTTACCTTAGTTTCAAATGCAGTATATTCAGTGCCATTCCTGAATGCATTTTTAATATTTGTATACAGTACTGATTAAAAATATAATGGGACCTTAGTGAGTCGTCAGCCGTTAGGAGTCCCGTGCAAGACCCGTGCTGCAAACTATTGGCACTCTGTGAGTACTGAGGGAACTAAGCTGAATGTTCACATCAAAACACTGCAGTAATACACGGAAGCCAAAAGACGCCATGTTGACACCCAGTGTGATTACACTATTTACTTAGTAATGAAAAATAATCAAGTCTTACCCTTCATGTTGAGGTTGTGTTTTATTAATTTTATGTGCTTACTCCGCTGACGCGACACATATTCCAAATAGAATGCAACGAAATGCACAACAAAAAGAAGAAGATATTCAAACAGAGTGATAGTGACACAACAGATGGAACAGTTTGTATCACAATTCTGTGTGGTCAAGAGTTGTTTGAAACTGTGGAAAGGGCAGTCATTCAGAATGTCACATCCATTGCAGGCCAATTACAGTGGATATAAAAAGTATTTTACTCACAAATATTTGGGAGAGTTTGTTTTGGTCGAATGAAACAAAGGTTGACCATAATCCCAAAAGTTATGTTCGGTGCAAACACAACACCGCTCATCATTAAAAGAACAGCAGTGAAGCATGATCTTGGCAGCATCTCGCTTGCTGTTTTTCTCTAGCTGGAAGTGAGATCTTAGACAAGGTGAAAGGAATTATGAACATGTCAAATGAGCAATCAGGCTTCTGCTGATACAGGCAAAAATAAATAATTAAGTGCCCCTTTGTGACCCCCCCATGACACCTTCACTGCCTGTTATTTTCTTTACACAGAAATACAATTTGAGACTGATTCATCAAGTGGGTCTCAATTGTTTGAAGTATCATTTATTGCAAGTGTCGAGCAATCCGGCAAAGGGGATCGTCTGCCCGCAAGTCTTCTCCATAGTGCAAGTGTTACTCACGGCATCATGGAGCTTCAAAGGGCCATCCTGCCTATCATCCACAAATAGAATGTTTGAAGGGGAATTCTAAATGGAAATTGATTAATATTTCACCTTGGCATTGATTCATGCCGAGACTGTAGGCACGTTCCTCTATAAGTTCACTGTTAATGAAAATGGATGCAGAGCTACAGTTGACTTGATCTGGTCCCACTGTAGTGTGTAGTGATGGCCATCCTATGATGAGCATTGTTGCTATTACAGTGTGACTCTGGCTGGCCTCTCGGTATTTTTCATTCTGTCCTCCATTTTGTGAAAAAAAAAGTTTTCATTATTTAGATGTTAGCAGTAATCTAATGACCACTTTTAAGGATGGTGGTTACTACAAAGGACATCTATTAAGACTCTTATATAATTGTATCTTTTTGCCACTGTTGGCCATTAGCCACTCCAGTGGACACTAGTGTAGTCTTGACATACACTGCCATCCAGTGGTCAACGTTTGTAAATGAAAAAAAAAAAAAAGACCAACAACATGATGGCCGACAGAAGTTCAGATGTGACGTGCAAGGAAAGAATAAGTGTATATTCCTTTGATTCCAGGGTTAAAATATCCAAAATAGTTAATCTGCAAGGGTCGCGGGGGGCGCTGGAGCCTATCCCAGCTGGCTTCGGGCAGTAGGCGGGGTACGGATTTTAGTTCTCACATGAGAGTAAGGATCCTGGTCCTTATGTTTTGTAGTGGTCAGGTGCAGAACATGCTAGCAAAATCTACTGGATAGTCGACCATTTGACTCAAGTGATGATGATGATGATGAACGGTTGCCAGAAAAAAGAAAATTACTATCTGTACTTCATAAAAAGTTCATTTTTCTTTGGGTAAATGTTTTTGCAATACATGTAGGACTAGTAGTTTTGAAATATATTAAAAACATGTGAACGCAATGTTAAAAATCAAACAGACATTTTCTATAGTGTTTATACATTATTTTTTGTTAATTATTCTTTTCTTACAAACATATTTCATCAGTTACTCAAATGCACGTTATCCACCCTTGTGGACATGTCACCAACTACTTGAAAAATGTATGTTAAAAAAAAAATGAAGGTGATTTTTTTTCGTGCCTAAAGAGTAATAATTTGGGGGAAAAAATCCTGATGACCTTTTTTCAAAAGTTGATATTCTGTCTTCCAAATTGACGCATAATCGGCCAAACCGGTGCTGTTCTCATTTTACATTTTAGTTAGGAATGGTCAAGTCTATGAAATACAATTGTCTCTTGCTATATTGTAATTCACTATTTGTGTCTTCTTCTTCTTTTTCTTTTTCTTTTTTTTTTAATCAAACTTACATAGCATATTTTTTTAATTATAATTACATATTGTCGGATATACCAACATAGCTTTATCGTCAGATTTTGCAGTGCTTATTTTTCAACATGAGCTGTTATGTGCAGAGCAATAAATACATGGTGGGAGGAAAGAGTGCATAAAAGCAGATCATTTCAAAGTTTAGGATAATTTGTCATTAAAAGAAGATAAAGTGCAATGTGCATGTTGCAAAGCACAGCTAGTTTTAAATTGCGCAACTGCATTAGCTAATATAATAAAGCCTACCATCGCTAGTTAGAACAAACTTTAGTCCTCCACCCACAGAAGGATTACACGACCACCAATACACTTTCAATCGCTTTATTGAACAAATGTAACACAATAAATCACATATCAAGGTTGTAATAGTTGACTAAGACTAACAAAATGACTAAATCTAAAATGGGGGGGGGGGGGAGCATTTTTGCACACAAAATGAAATAAAAATGAAAATGCTTTAGAAAAAAAACTATCAAACTATTACCAATGTGAATATGTCCTTCGTTTTCACCTTTGTCAAGCAATATCATACATGAGCTTTCAGGGTTAATTTTCCGTGTATTTATGGTATTCATGTACGTTTACACATAAGAAAGAAGGTTTAATAGTCCTTTCAGAAATATAGTTTATTTTATTATTTTACTTTATTAGACAATACTTAATAATCATATTTTTTTATCTTGCACTCGACAAATACTCCATGTATAATAATGATAATAATAATAATAATGATAATAATAATAATAATAATAATAATAATAATAATAATAATAATAATAACAATAATAATAATAATAATAATAATAATAATAATAATAATAATAATAATAATAGTAATTATTATTATTATTATTATTATTATTATTATTATTATTATTATAAAAGTAAGGAAAACTTAAAGCCTTAGAAAATATAATCTAACAATCTTGCTCTAAAAACTAATTGAAGTGAACTGAATTTAACAGTCACTAAATATGCAGTCAACAACCGGGTGGACTGGCTGGTCAACGGGGCAGATGCCCGGTGGGCTGGCGTCTTTTGGGGTCAATGCGGTGCTATTTATCGATTATTATTTTCCTCCATTTTACCCTAAGAGACTGGCCCACAATTAAGAGGGAGCAGCCCATTAATCCATTTACAATATGCACCAGGCCGTCGTTCTAAGTCAAAATTTACACAAAGTCCAGGCCCTTCGTCACATGCATTCAAGTCCCAGATAGGCAAAAATACTACAGTACAGTAGAATGTGAGGAAGGCAACCCTAAGTGGACAAATAATAATAGCGTCAATCACATGTATATAGTACTGGTAGCTTTAAAATGACTTTTCGTTTCCAACAGAAATTTCTTTGGTTGTGTGATAGTCACGGGATTTGATGCTCCTGTCAGTGTTTGTGCCTTGTGACATGCTGCACTGGTCATTGAAGGACAGCTGAAATCTACTTCTATTAAAGTTGCATGACAAGCAGCCGTGCACGACTCCAATCGATGGCGTCCCATCATGTTCTAGTGTGCTTGATGTTGACCTATGAATCAGAACTTAATGAAGCGCCGGCGACATCCTGAAAATATTGAAGTGGGGGGGATAATTACATAATGGGGAGATATATTTTGTAGATGGAAAGTTGCTCATTTCCGAGGGTGAAACACTTTGTTGTTGTAAAGAGCAGTCAACAAGGACAATGTGGTGACACCTGTATGACTTTTCAGTTTGGTCACATAAACTGCCTTTCATTTTTTTTTTAGTCGCAAGTCAATATTGAACATTAAGCCATGTTAGCACACGCTTGTTCTGAAATAATGTATCTGTTTTTGTTTATGACCGAGAGAGGCCACCGGGGGAAATATTTTTCTTTCTTTCTTTCTTTTTTAATATCTCTATCGCTCTTTAGCAGTGTGCAACCCCCCCACCACCTCCATCATTGTGTGCTATTGTAGCAGTAAGTATAGTATAGTATAACTCAAGTGCCGTTCATTAGATGACTGAAAACTGGGAGATACTATCCTTTATGATATTTTTATTGGTCATGCTTTGGAGATCTTTTTCAAATATTCATCAGTGGAAAACAAAGAGCGATCAGGGAATACGTTTTATACATTATTGAGGAAGGATCCACGTGGTTTCTTTCATTTCGCTTTCAAGACATAAACAACAACAGTGAAAAAAATTGTGCCCTACATTTGTGCAGTATAAAACATGAACCCACCCCCCTCGATGTCAATTGCATAGAACGGAAAACAGTACAGTACTGCTATGCAACACTCAAATGATTTTGTAACCAAGGCAACCAACAGTCACAGAGAACGGTCAGATTAGCTCTTGAGGTGTGAAGGGGAACCAATTCCGATTTTAAATGAAGCTAAATAGACAATCTGGTTTGCATGACAATTATTAAAACATGAATACCTTGTAGTGGCATAGTTCTTATGACAATGTGAACCAGATCCGGGGATGCAAGGATATAATTGGTAGTTTTATTAAATCAAATCACATAGACATGCCTTCCGGTTCAAACGCATAGTGACGTTCCATTTTAGATGAGCAAAGTGCAAGCATCAGAACTTGTTGGCGGATGCTCCATTCGTGAAAATATTTCACACCACAGTCATGCAGCTCACCACCTCCTACCACAGTGACCTCCTGTCACATGTTCCTCGTAGCTGGCGTGACGCCGCTACGCCCGGCTTGTTCTCTGAGCATGTTCGGTGCTGTCGTTATTGAGCAGCGCCAAACACCACATTACAACAAAACAGATTAACTGCATCACTGCCGACACGAGGCAGAAAAACAGAGGGAAGTATTTTTAGGTACAGACTGCTACTATTGACTGGAGAAAGGCCTCTGAGATTACATTTCCTCATTCACGTGGGTGGAAAAGAAGCTGGAGTCTAGCTTTGTGCTAGATAGAAGATTTTTGTAGTGTGCCGAGTCTACTCTTCGAGCCCCATTAGTTTATATGAGAAAGGCCAAGCATGCATCAGCGGACCAACCCCATGGGCTTTTAGTGTTCTTGTGCTGGAGCCACTTGTTTGCTTTAGATGAGTCAGTCAGTTAAAATTGGCTTCATTGTGCCCGCAGAGTTATATTTCATTTGAGCCAATGTCGCAGAACAGAACAAGTTGTAGTGTAAATGGAAACATAACTTGAATGTACTGAACTTTAACTCAAGAGGAAATTGTCTTTTTATCTATCTATCTATCTATCTATCTATCTATCTATCTATCTATCTATCTATCTATCTATCTATCTATCTATCTATCTATCTATCTATCTATCTATCTATCTATCTATCTATCCATCCATCCATCCATCCATCCATCCATCCATCCATCCATCCATCCATCCATCCATCCATCCATCCATCTATCTATCTATCTATCTATCTATCTATCTATCTATCTATCTATCTATCTATCTATCTATCTATCTATCCATCCATCCATCCATCCATCCATCCATCCATCCATCCATCCATCCATCCATCCATCCATCCATCCATCTATCTATCTATCTATCCAAACCCACCCACCTTCTTAAGTAATTAAAAAGAGAGAGAGAAAAAAAGCACGTTTTTAACCTGGATTTAAAAGCCTTTCCACTCAGGACTGAATTCACTTCTGTTGGCAGCTTTTTCTATTTGTATGCCGCATAACAGCTAAATGCAGCTTCACCATGTTTATTTTGAATTCTGGGCTCTACTAATTGACCCAAGTCAGCAGATTTCAGAACCATGCTGAGTGGTAGAGTGGTCATCGTGCAACCCAGAGGTTGTGTGTTTGATCGCATGCCATTGTGACCACGTCGAAGTATCCTTGAGCAAGCTATTGAACCCCCAGTTGCTCCTGATGCTGCGTCTTGAGTGGATGAATGTAAAGTGCCTTGTAAGGTGGAAAGCGCCATATATATGAAGTACCGTTTACCATTTACATTCAATCAGTATTTCTTTAAGGACAAAAACTATCCAATGATTTATAAACCAGTAGCAGAATTTTAAAATGTAGTATTGTGCAGCTGACTGGGAGCCAGTGTAAAGCCTTTAGGACTGGAATAATATGTTCTGATCTCTTGGTTTTGGCCAGAACCCGAACTTAAGCATTTTGAATGAGCTGCTGCTGTTTGATGTTCTTTTGAGAGAGTCCAGTAAGAAGCAAAAAAAAAAAGTTTATTCAAGTATACCATGAGCATAATTTTTTCAATATATTTATATACAAAAACTGAGGCAGTAGGCCTATACTTTGTTGGCTTTTACTGTATAGTTTATAAACTTCAGTATGCTTAAGTATACAGTACTTGTAGGACACTTCTAGTATGAGCCTGTAAATTAAACTGTGGACTAGAAGTATACAAATAAGCTAGAAGTATATTGAATGAGTATAGTTATAGTATATTTAAATTTTTTAAATTTGTTCCAATTTAGGCCCGTCCACACGAAAGCCAGTTTCAACGTATCCTCACAAGTTTCTTACCGTTCAAGCCGTTCGTCCACATGACGGCGCGGTTTCGGAGCTTGAAACCGATCACTTTTGAAACCGGGCTCCAGAGTGGAAAGATTTCAAAATGCGGCCGTATGCGTCCGTCTGGACACCACATGCAGGATACTCCTCCAGGTATGACGTAATGGTCGCAGCTTGATGACGACGCATTGTATCAGATTGATGACGTATGCGGCAATTCTCGCGCGACTGTCGCGAACCGTCAGTCTGTCAACAACAATGGCGGATAGCCGTGTCGTAGTGGTTTTGCGCAGCCTCCTTAGCTTGCTTATGCTTTTGCAGCAAAATACTTTGCTTCTTTATTCCCACGGTCAACAAGCGGTGTTGTACTTGAATCACCCGCCATAATCACTTTTCCTGTGTTCGTCTCTTTCATGTTGTTTTGATACATGCAAAGCCATGTTTGTTCTGTAGATTGCAATAAAGTTTTTTTTTTTTAAGTGTCAGTTTTCTTCGCTTATTCTTCTTCTACGCTTTCCGTTAACTCCCTGTGGCTGCGCTACAGCGCCACTCCAGACTTGGCATATACATTACGGCTGTTAAACGTCCTCAGCGTCTTCTTTTGGACACACGCAAGTCTTGAAATGCTTCTGTGTGTGCGAGATTTGTTTGAGGAATGCTTCCGTCTTAGTATGCGCACGTATTAAATGAGTGTACTTTCTAGTACACTACAAGTACATATGTATACTTTATATACTTATGTATACTTTATATACCTATGCAGTAGTTATACTTGAGTATACTTCATAAAGTATACTTCAGTTATACTACTTTTTTGCTAAAGGACAGTTACAATAATCAGGTCTACTGGAGATTAAATTGTGGAGAAATTTCTCCTGGCCTGCTTGGAGCATGTAGTCCTTCAGTCTGGATATGTTTTACAGCTGGTAAAAAGCTGTTTTAGTGATTGATTTGATTACTGAAAGTCAAGTCTGAGTCTATCCTTGACGAATATTCCACTAGCTGCCACTGAATAGGTTGATAAAAGATTTACTGGGCTGTTTAATTTCACACTTGATGGGTAGATAGGCACTAAAGAGACATGCCTTTTTGTTTATAAACAAAGGAAAATCCACATGTCTCCTTTAAAGTGTGAATCGTTTGAGTTTTTACTGCAGCTAATGGACCTAAATAATAATATTTGTGATATGCATCAAACTATCATTATTACCCGTCTCCCAAAGCGCATACATTCTCCAAACTTGATATGAAAACTGTCTGGTGCAGTTTCTCTATATGAAGCACACAGATAATATTAATAGTTTACTATGAAAGAATCAGTTAGCTCATATAGACCAAAAAAACATAGCATTTGTCTAAAAATACTTTATCTGCCTTTCTGCCACCAACTATAGAATGGCTTTGGTGTTGTTTAGGTTTCTTTGTGTTTCACAGAAACAATCAAAAATGATTATTTTGTTAGTTGATTCCACATGGACGATCCATGTATTTCTCAGGGTTCCTTAAGGCCATATGCAGAACTGCTTCTACTGGATCTGTTCTCACAGTAGGACATTTGCTCTCACTCGAGTTAGATAAGTGGACAGCAGCAGGCAAAGTTGACATCATCAACTCATTTTCTGAAAGAATATGAAGTCTCCTGTGGAAAAGAGGCCGTATCTGCTAATTGTAAGTGTTACCATGGCGACGGAGTTGGTACTAAACATAAGCATTTAAGTCACACTGTTTTGTGACTTGCATGGGTGGAATGCTATCAGCAAGGTTGCCAACAACTGTTTGCTTGCATATAAACAGACCCACAAACGCAGCTTCCCCAATCTGCTGCAATTTGTAAATACATTTGGTACAAGCTGGTTTATCTTAATGTGAATTGTTAGAGTAGACAATATTTGTATTCTACTCTTTGCGTGTTCAGTTAACTGAATGGTGAGATTCTGGTGAACAAGTCCCTTTGCAAAGGTATCATTATAACAGAAGCTTCTGATCACACAAATGAAGTCACCCAAACAGTGTTCTGTTCAAAAGTGTGCTCCTCCTCCTCCTGCACATCATTATTTATTGAAAAGTGGGTGAATATGAAAAGTCTCCTCCCATCAGCAAGTTCAGCAAGTTCCCATAGGTATAAATCAGATTAGAGAAAAACAATAATACATCAGCCTGTCCTTGGATTCTTCAACCGACTGAGACCGGCACTAGACTACACTCCCTTCTAGATAACAGTGGAAGAGAAACCCGTTGCCCTTTTCTTCTCAGGCGAAAGAGACAGATAAGAATACAATAGACAATTCTATTCATTGAGCTACACAGCTATAACTAAATCCAAAACGGCTAAAATATAAATTGAAACTGAAAAACAATGTTAATAATTCAACATTCCCTCATTTGAGCTCATGAGAGCTCAACACATTAAAAAAAAAAATTCAATAGTTGTGTGGTGGAAATAATTATCATTAAAACATCCCTTTAGCAGGAGAGGAGATAGTTTAGCAATCATATGACATTAAAAAACAATTTGATTCATTTAAAAGATTTTTAGTGGAATAAGCATAACATATGTGAGGCTTAACATAAAATGTTGTTCATTAAAAAGTGTCGCAATGTATCGGCAGACGGATATGTGTTCTTTGAAGCCATCTCGTGATGAAGTTCTTTGTTGAATGAGAAGATGACGTTGTCATCTTTTTGCAGAACCCCAGAATAGATTGCCTGCAAATGTGATTCTCGTGATGATTGCCCAGGAAAAGGCACTTGACTTGATCTGTTGAATGATGTCAAAACGATGTCCAAACGGCCGCTCCAGAACCGAACACTGGGTCAGCTGACGTGGCTCCCAGGTCGGAGGTGATAAGATTGATGATCATCAGTTGATGAGATAGCCGGCAGCCTTGTAGACCAGTTGTGGAATTTCGTCTCTCCTTTCCGTCATCAACCTGAGAGCGGAATATGTTTTTAGTCTTCTCATAAACCCACATAAATTTTATTTGGAGGAAAAACCCTGATAGTTTTTGTTAGTTGGGATTAGTAAATGTTATTTGGTTAAGATCTGTAGGTCCTGTGCTGTTGGAACAGGAAAAGATCTATTTTTGTGACATTGAAATAGAGCCCAGCCTTTGATTGAGTTGAATGACATTCGCTCATTCATTAATATAAGACAGAGCTTGTAAATATTTATTTTTCAAATAGGTTTTGTTCAATAATAGGTAATTTTTTACCACGACTAAATTTGTTCTAAATTTGCATAACTGTGCCTTTCACCATCCTGAAAGGAATCATTTTACTAGCATATCATATATTCTCTTCCCAGAATCCCATGACTGGCCTAATCGTGACATGCTGGAAAAAACACATATATTCATATTATCTATACTCTTTTGCAAACACTGGGCTCCAAAATTACATTTTTCAATTGTTTCTGAGATAAAAGATATAATATAATATAATTACCTTCATCCGGCGAATATGCATTATTGTCCTTGCTTGCTTCAGACTTACTTTGCTCCGCTCGATTTCCTCTGGTAGATTTCTTCATATTCAAACTGTGGATTATCACTTCAAAACCTTTTCATATTTTAATCTACTAATTTGTCTACATTGGTTAATTTCTTAAACATAAACTCCCTCCTTTTGACAAAGATCCACTGATTTTTTCAAACACGTCAAGATAAAGGGAGGATAAAATAGAGACCTCATAACTCAAAAGACGTCGTAAATAACTCAACCCTCTAAATCAGGCTATGAGGTAAACGAAAGAGCAAACTGCTAATCAACCTCACCTCTTTTACAGATTAGTGGGGCTCGTAAAAAACACAGCACAAAAACTATTTCTGGGATTCATAAATCACAGTGCTGTGAAAAAATAATAATCTAAAATTAACCATCAAACTCGCTATTATTTATTAAATAGCATCAACTCAGTACGATAAGATGCATGGTTCAATATTATGTATATAAAACATATACTTAGATAATATATATATTAATAATATATACCACTGTGAAAACTTCTTAGTTAGTCTTTTACTTATTACCACTCATTTTATTCTATTATTTTTTCTATATTGTAGCTGCAGCTGGACAAAGTCCAGGAAAAAGTTCCTCACGGGAAAAATAAAAGTATATCGTATCATATCATATTAATAAAATTCCCATTGTACCAATTCAGAAACTGATTCTCCCAAACATATAGGCAAAAATTTAGTAGGCTATAGATTGAAATAAATTTTCTCAATCCCTCATTTCAAATTCACATATGTCGCTTTCAATTTCCTGAAATACCTTGCTATAGATCACAGTTCCCCATTCAACACATTAAAAATGCCTTGCATATACCGTGCAGCATTTCACTGATTGAAGGGTCGCATCCTAGTCAGACCACCAGCTTTCAAAAGTCAATGTTCAGGGCTGTGTCAGACAAAGTTCAGGCATCAGCGATGAGAGGAGACATCTCTGTAATGAGGCTTGTACACAGTCACTGGGCATTGTGGAAGTTGAGCATCATGTTTTTTGTAGGCACAGGAGGAGAAGACTGTGCTCTGCGGCTTTTGACCTTTGATCTCTGCCACGTCCATTCAGACGCCGACTGCAATGTGGACCCGATGACACATTTTCGGTCCTTCCAGGCGCTCACCTCGACCAACGAATGCACCCGGCTGATCCAATGCACTACAATGCCAGACTGAGGAAATGGGATCATAGCAAGACAGTTCACTTCCTGCTTTCTCAAAAATGTTTCGTAAAAAACAGCCCTTTTTTTTTCTTTTTTTTTAAAATACCCTTCAAAATAGCTACTAGCAATACTTGCAAATACAACGTATCAGCAGCTGGGGCGCATCCCGTTCGCAGTTTGTAATCCGTGAAGACCATCAAACCCTCATCTGCCTTGAAACTTAAACATCAGTTTCTGAAATGACACACTCAGAGAAAAAACAAATATTAAAAATCATTATCAATACAGCTCAACACAAAATACTATTATTTTATCATTATTCTTTATTCATTTGTCCCGAAAAGGGAAAGTTAACAAATTAACCATCTTCATCAATTATTATAGTGTAAAAGACTATCAATTCAGTCACTAAAAAAACCCCAAAAAAAACCCCACTAATTTAATATTCTTCTACAAAAACTCAATATCTTTCAAATACTATTACTTATTTATTTTATTGTTTATCATTCCTCTCTTACCTAGAAAAGAGAAAAAGTCCCATTACGAGGACACATTATGCTCTAACCCACAGCCCCCTCCTTTTCTTCTAACCTAGAAACGGGGGGGGGGGGGGGGGATCTTAACATTATACATCGCAAAACCTATTTTACCACATTCCCATTTGAAAACAAACGGCACTATCACACCAGTCTCATCTCACACAAAAACAACACCAAACTTAGTTAAAGATATTGAAGAAAAACAAACAAAATCCCCATATGCACATTTCTCACTCACAATCACAATAATAGCCCCCACCTTTTAGAAGCTAGGTCACACACTCAAATTCATACGCTCACACTCTTTAATCATTATAAAATAATAAACGGTTTTATTCTATCAATTCGTTGTCTACAAATCTTATGGCATTTAAACCGCAGTTTTGTACGGTGATTTCAGTAAACGGGTTAACTCATTTCGGAGGGGAAGTTACTTTAGCACCAAAATCAGACACTATATCATCACCAGCATCTATCAAAGAAAATACAAAAGTCCCTCGTACCATTTTGTCCAGCGACGGCTTTTCATACAATCGATCCATAGTTTGTTTTTTCATTTTTCATCGACGTTTTTTTATTTTCCGCATGGCTGCGACTCACAAGTTCCGACTATGAACCGGAAGCGCATTCAGGACAAACCATTCTGTATCCGGGTCGAAATCGCCCTCCATTTTTGTAGGCTATTTTTTACTTTCGGTTTATATTCTACGCAAGTAGTATTAATATTTATCAATACAGTGACGTCTCACTTTTAGTATAATAGTTCAATAGGTTAACACATATGGCCACACAACAGACACACATAAGAATCACGTGACCTCTCGTTTATACACAGCGGTTATCCAATCCCGTTGAGCTAAACCGTTCTCCATATATTGCAAAATTTTTGCAAGGCGCTCATTTTCAAAATAACTCGTCACGCGCTATCGAATTAAACCGTAGAACAAAAGTAATTCATACGGTAATCCTGACCTCAAAACTACAAACGTAGGAGCGCCAAAATTTAAACTAAATCACGTAATCTCTCGATTGCAAATACAGTGACACAAAATCCAATTATCGCTGTAATCAACCTGGACCCCTCAATACTGTTCAATTTCAAACAGGCGCTTTTTCAAAAAAACATATTACGTGTAAATGGACGTTCTCAATAAGAGTCATGAGCAAATATCGATATTAGTCCCCAATCGGCCAAACTGTTAAAAAAGCAGAGCGCATACCATAATCTTCGCGATCCTTAGTAGAAGAAAGACTTCTTACGTCATCCGGCAACCCTTTTATTCAATATATATTATGGTCTAAGGGTTCTTCGTAGCGAGACGAAAACAAAACAAAACAACAACAAAAACCACTACTTCATCCTGCACAAAAAAAGCTTTTTCTCTAGGTCTGCATTTACGTCACTAAAAAATGCACCACCCCACGACGTGTCCAGTTCAATATCGTAGGAATTATCCCAACTCTATAACGACATCAAACTACAACTTGTTCACACAGACCTCATGTAAAAATTTAGACAATTTGGAAGACGAAAAACCAGTTGCAGCGGTCCCAAACAGACAGAACCTCCCTACGTGGATAAAAGTCTCCACTTACCGTACTTTATTTATTTAGGCCTAGAAGTTCCGCCCGTCAGGAAACGCCGCAGCTCGCAAGCCGTCAAAATACCACCATCCGTTAGAATTCAGCGTCGGGGATCACCATTCGTTATAATTCAGCGTCGGGGATCACCATTCGTTATAATTCAGCGTCGGGGATCACCATTTGTTAGAGTAGACAATATTTGTATTCTACTCTTTGCGTGTTCAATTAACTGAATGGTGAGATTCTGGTGAAGAAGTCCCTTTGCAAAGGTATCATTATAACAGAAGCTTCTGATCACACAAATAAAGTCACCCAAACAGTGTTCTGTTCAAAAGTGTGCTCCTCCTCCTCCTGCACATCATTATTTATTGAAAAGTGGGTGAATACGAAAAGTCTCCTCCCATCAGCAAGTTCAGCAAGTTCCCATAGGTATAAATCAGATTAGAGAAAAACAATAATACATCAGCCTGTCCTTGGATTCTTCAACCGACTGAGACCGGCACTAGACTACACTCCCTTCTAGATAACAGTGGAAGAGAAACCCGTTGCCCTTTTCTTCTCAGGCGAAAGAGACAGATAAGAATACAATAGACAATTCTATTCATTGAGCTACACAGCTATAACTAAATCCAAAACGGCTAAAATATAAATTGAAACTGAAAAACAAAGTTAATAATTCAACAGAATCCAAAATCTTGCAAGCAGCCATCCTAATTTTTGTGCAATGTGTCAGAGAGTATATTGCATTGGGGGTGAGATTTCTCCAGTGGCGACTGGTATACAGTGCAGGATACCCAAAAAGGTCACTTTGCATCAGAATTTAATATCAGCCCATGCTTAAAGGATATTGGTGCTGTTTGTCACTTTTTTTACTGCCACCTCTGGCCAAAAGCGTAACTGCAGCATCCCAGCTGTGGAACGAACTTAGCAGCTCATCCGTGCAGTGTCGTACGCTAGCTAACACCACAGGCTAATGTTAGCACAACGCCACATATCACATGCATGACGTCACCCCCCCCCCCCCCCCCCCCAAAAGAATCTGTGGAGTGTGCGGACCCCACTCTACTATAAAGGGAAGATAAAAGCTGATGGGTGCAGCAATGCACCTTTAATTATACTCAATGCTAAGTGACAATTAGTATGCTAATTGGTAGCTGTGAAAACTTTCCCCATGTAAGCTTGCGGAGATTTGCTGTTGACCTCAGGGCTGCACTCGCTGTCAGTAACCCGAGCACGAGAGTTTACAATGTGAGGATTATACATGCTCCAAGCAACAACTTTAAAGCATACGAATCACTCCTGATTCTGATAGTGAAACGAGCTTCTTTACATCAGAGAATATCCAAGCCAGCGGCAGTCGCTGCAGGGAAGGACTTCAAACTGTAACGAACTTGAAAAAACATGCCTGGCATTAAATTGAATTTGATCATGTGTATAACCACCTACACACCATGAAACAAGGTTTCCTGGTGATTGTAGTTATATTAAAGGAGACTATTTTACAGACAAATGGTGCAACACAATTATTCAATCCATGTCAAAGTGCATATAAGTCAGCATGTCAGATAGTCAGTCTAATTCGCTGGAGGTCGCTGCTTGATCTTGTTTACAGTTTATATACTGAAGAGGCATTCTTTTTTTTTTCTTTTGTTGTTGTTGATGTTATTAGTTTACAGCTTCTCCGCTTCCTTAATGCACTCTATTAAATTTACAGCTCATAATTGGCAAAGTCAGCAATTGAGGGAGCCTTTCAATCAATGTGCTCTTGACATTTAAAACGTGTCAGCTTTATTTACAGCAGCATTTAGATTGTCATCTTTCATGTAATGTTGATTTTATGAGGGCAATTAACATTTCTGTTCACACAAGCAGCACAGAGGGACTGAAGTTGAATAGCATAGTTCCAAACTTACAGTACACCTCCTAATGTAGACAACAAAAGACATGTTTGTTGATCCTGCAGTTTAAATAGCATTGCCATCCATCCATACATCCATCAATCCATCCATCCATCCATCCATCCATCCATCCATCCATCCATCCATCCATCCATCGATATCTGAACTGCCTGTCCTCACAAGGGTTGCGGACATGCTGGAGCCTGTCACAGCTGTCACTAACCATTTAATGTATTTTAAAACATAATGAATGGGTTTGTTTTTGTTTTTTTGTTTTTACAGACAACGTAGTGGCCAAATGATTTGCGTGGTCTGCCAGTTTAAGGATCCAGGTTGAATCTCGAGTTGAACCTTTCTGTGTGGAGTTTGCATGATCTCTCTGTTCTTGCATGTTTTTTGTTAATGTGTATTGTGACTTCCTGCCAACCGCAAAACATGCATGATAGGTTATTTAAACAATAGAAATTTACGTAAGTGTGAGTAAATCGTTTTTTAGTCTATATAGAATACAGTGATCAACATTCATTCAAAATTCAACAGTCATTTTTGTACATTATTATAAGCATTAGAAAATTGATGTATGAAGCTTTGGGGTTAAGGAATAAAATTCTGTACTGTAAACATGTTCCAGAATGTAAATTAAGGAAATGAAACTTTGCCTCTGGCAAATCAATGCAAGCACCATAATCAGTGTCAGCTTCCTAAATCAGTTTAATAATTGATAGAACAAAACCGCTGAATTTCTTATTCAGGATGCATTCGTGCAATTCAGGCAAACTTAAACAAAATATGTTTTAGCCTGTAATTCACAGAGATAAATTGTTAAGATTATGCCGCCATTTTCGGTGTAAAACTCACATACTTGTTTACATCTGGTGGGCAGGCTACACGATTGAATCAACAATTTTCCAGGTGTGAAGCTTGTTTAAAGCAGAAATAAGCATGTTGCTGTTCCCGGGTTTTATTGCAGGCAAGCTCTGAGGTGCTGTTCACTGGCTTTGCAATAACATAAATACGATTTCAAGTGTTCTGCTTCTAATGAGGCTGTGCTTTTGCTTCCCTGCTCTGAAGGAGAACGAGAATATTCAGGTGGGTAGCGGGTAAGGAGAATAGTGCCAGGGGGCTGGTTGATGTATGGAACTGCAACCTGCTTAGTCTTTTTTTGGCCCGTTCTTATTATAGATACACTTTAGAAAACTGTTTCTAAGGACAGGTTGTGACTTGCCTATTAGCAGCTCAGTGATCAAGGTGAGGCTTTCATTTCTCTCAATGAGACTAAAATATGTGTGACAACAGCAGGTAGCAAATTGATTAAGATCCTAAAATGAGCATTCCATGTCTGATTGATGCCTGGCAAACAAATGAGAATTGTGAATCTGTGAATTGTGAATCTGAGAGATAAGCTATGCAGCACAATAGCAGGCGATTAGAGGACGGGTGAAAGTAGAAGCTTGATAATTATTTCTCTACTTGCCAGAGCTGCCATGTCTGCGCACCCTGTACACCGTAAAAGCAAGCGCTTCGGGATACAAAGATTCTCAATACAAGTCAAACATGAACCGCGGGCCTTGTGACACACACTGTAGACATGAAGACTGTTATTAATAATTCAATCAATTGTGTATGCATGGCCACTCTTATACAACACTATCTTTATTTGGATCCAAGCAGCTTGCTTATTTGTTTCACTTTCCATCTCCTCTTTGACTTCCTGCGTGATGTCCGGCACCTTTCCCCTCATTATGCGTTCTTCATCACTGCTGTCCTTTGCTGCTTCTGGTTAGCGCAGCTCTAATTAGTGCAGTGAAACACTTAAGAGACACAACATTTACATCAACATCAATTTAAAAAAAAAAAAAAAAAGGGAGAACGATCATGCAGGATGTTGCTTAATATCCAGTGAGGTTTTGAGCATGGAGGTTAGCCTGTTTCACACAAACAGCCTGTAAAAAACTATGGAAGCATATGGTGTGATGTTATTTTGTTTTGTTTATTGGTATTTCAGAAACTCTTACACACAGGAAGTGACACCTCTGTCTCTGATACTACCACAAAAGACTCAGAAAAAAAGCAAGGGAAATGCATTTACAGGCATTATGTAAGGAGGTTGCGTATGAACAGAATCAGTGACATGTGACAACAGCTTCACACCCAATCAGAGGTGCCAAATACATGTCCAGACAGTAAAAAAAAATATATATATATATATATATTTTTTTTACAACTGCCACTGTTTGGCTTTAGCCACAGTTACACTCTAAAAACAGTTGGGTCAAAAGTAACCCAATTATTGATCGAAAATAGACCGATCCACATTATGGGTCAATTTGAGCCAACTTTCTGGGTTGTTTTATACAAAATTACCCAATTTTTTGACCCAAGTGAAGGATCTGACCAATATCTATGAGTTGTTTTACACGAAAAGCCTCATATCTTGACTCAAAGTTGGGTCAAATTGACCCAAGTAGAGGATCGGTCCATTTTTGACCCATAGTTGGGTTATTTTTGACCCAACAGTTTTTAGAGTGTAAATGATCTCCCGATTAGCTCCACTGCCATGTCAAGGACTACGCCTTTCACTGATCAGCAATTTTAAAGGGAATCTGAGGAGCCGCTTCATTTGGCTGTGATGCAAGTCGAATGTGTTCACGCCCACAACGGTGTCAAATGTGCGTTCCAAACTGCCTGCGTCTGCAAAAATACCAAATCACAATACCGCATCACTAAACAGTGGCGTGGAATCAATTGACTGGCAATGTCCCATTCAAAAATGCTCTGCGAATGAGTGGTGTACTCTGCTTCTAAGACAACCTGGAACTGGATAAATGGTGTAAAAAATAAAAGAAAATAGAAGGTTAGATTCATTTGTGGTTCTGTTTACTGATCCATAATATTTTTTGAACCAAAAAGTCAACCTTTGTTGCAACGCACCACACTTGTTTTTGAAAAAAAACTCAAATGGAAGCAAAACGTCAGAGTTGTTTAGGTGAAATTTACTATGACCTTTTGCGGGCAAAATGTTTTATTTGTGTTGTTTCCGTACACACTGATATAAAGGAAGGCTCTTCATCTTACTCATGGCAGAAGGTTTGTATAAAATGTAGTTGGTAAATGCTGACGCTCAGCACTGTTTAACTTCACTTCAGTAAATCAGCAATGGCTTCTAGTAGTCAGCAGTTCAGTGAGTTGCTGAGTCAGAAAGTCAGTGTGGAGGCAGGGGGCGGGAGAAAAATATGTATTTGAAAAGTAAACATTAAATGAATGTTTTCCAAAACTTGCTGATGTTGAAGCATTACGCTGAGCGAGTTTTTTATTTATTTTTAATTTTTATAACTGCTCACATTACAGTAATGATATTGACAATTACCTGAGGATGTAATTCCATATTATAGCATAGCAGCAGGAGAATCAATCCCGGGCACCTAATCATTTAAATGTATTGATAAGAGTGCATACAAATGACCCCACAGCAGGTTTTGACTCACATCTTTCTCATACGTTTCCCTAATCTGGACGGAGCTGTCTTTGCTAAACAGAAGCAGCATCTTTATCACAATTCATTTGAACTCTCGTAAATTTTAAATGCTCCACTGTGATTCACTGTTGAAGATACGTGGCCAACTGAGTAAGAAAGCACTTCCAGACATTGATTGGTCAATCCATCGAATTGATAACACAGAGAATGAGGCATGAGAATGCTTCAAGCTTGCTGGTAGTGGTTAATGCAAATGTCCAAGCCATGCCTTTTCATAAGAAACTATTTCACAATTCCTTTTACAGTATTTTACCACACGGTGTGCTACACACAGCGAGTAAAAAGTATCGATAATCACTTAATGGATCGATACTGCGGATGTATTGCCAAACGATATTTCGTCCCAGCCCTGATATACAACAACCACCCATTAATTCATAATTTTCCATTTGAGTCCAAGATGGCCTTTCTTTCAGATGGAAAGTTATAAATGGGGAGTCCTAACAATGCAACCCCTAATGTGAAAAAAGAGTACATTTTACTAGCATGATCATGATCACCATTCTATTTATGATTGACTTTTTTTTCTTTTTTTTTATAGTTCATGCTAGACAAAAATACATGTACGAGACATTGCCATGCCACTGAAATATGAGTCTGGTGGCAAAACTTCTGAAGACCAAAGCACCAACAATACAAAGTTATATATGAAAAGGACAGTCTGTTAAATACCTACACTTGATTACTCACATGACAAAACCTAAGTTTACAACAGCCATCAATGCTCATCAAGATGAAGTCTTTCAAAGACTACACCATGATTCTACAGTATGTCAGAGAAATGGTTGGAAAACAATGCACCAAAGTGGCACCCAAATTGTGTTTGTTTACATACGCAAATATCATATTTAACCGTTATTGAATAGTGAGCAGTCCAGGGTGCATGCCACCTCTCACCCAGTCAATTATATAAACCCCAGTGAACCCGCAGACCTGAACAGGATATGTTATTGTAATGTGAATATCATTTTCAGTATGAGTTATTTAAGCTGCTATTGCTTCCCCCAGAGTTATTTTTATTACTATGTGACAGCAGGCACCACTTTGTGCCAAGTCATTTACCAACTGAAATTTCTGCGACTCAATATGAGACAAAATTAGTGTAGGAAATTCTTCCCATGATAAAGATGGAAAATGTATCTCTTTATTCCCCTCTTTCTCTTTTTGTCTCTTGTCTATTTGTCCCCACAGGTCAGGAGTGGCTATGCCATTTGGCTGTTTAACATTTGGTGAAAAGAAGGATTATCACAGTCCTTCAGACGTGACAGACAAGTATGACATGGGTCAAATTGTTAAATCGTGAGTACTGTAAATATCGACCAACTTTTTTTTCTGTATTTCTTACAACTCAATGTATAACGATGAAGTGGAACCTCTGCGTTCTGACTGGCTTTGTTTGGATTTCCTTCCTATATGGCAAATCATTCAAATGTAAATAATTTGTTTCAGGTTCATGCATTTGCCATATTACAGTTTTGAAAGCACATACATGGTTTGAGGAAGAAAAAAAAAACACCTCAGCAAACACATACATTAAATAAAGTCACGTTGCCTAAAATTTAGGACCAAATTGAATTTGTACGATTTCAGAGGCATTCAACTTTAGAAGTTCCACTGTACCACTTTCATCCATATATCCACATCTCCTTGAAATGCTATTTTTTTTCTCCAGGGAGGAGTTCTGTGAGATCTTCAGGGCCAAGGACAGAAATACGATGAGAATGTACACATGCAAAAAGTTCCTGAAGAAGGATGGAAGGAAGGTGCGCAAAGCTGCAAAAAATGAAATCCTCATTTTAAAGATGTGAGTTATTTTATTTAAACTAAGCATCGCTTTGTAAACATGCAATCTCTGTCTTTGAATCTCATATTAGCATTATCTGGGCATACTGTCATACTAGCAAAGAAGTTAACTACCACTCAAAAGATTGGACACATTGTAACAAATTACATATTATATGTGTAGTATTCTCTCTGGAGTCTTGCAATTAATTGAGTTATGTATAGTTCAAACTGTTGATCTGTGTTTTTGTTTCATGTTGTCTTGTTTCTTTCAGTCCTTGTTGGTTGGTTGTGTTGTGCTTCTGTTGCTGTCTGGTCTTGTTCCCATTTGTGGTATTGTTTTTGGGGCTTCTTCTGATGTAGTAGCTCAGTTCTTGTTCCATGTGTCTTGTTTGCCTTTTTGTTGTGTTTTTGGAAAATAAATGCTGATTGTTTTGGAGTACATCTTAGTAGCGTGAAAATCCTGAACTACTAATACAATGTCAAACATCTTCAAACATTTTTCTGTTGAACAAATAACAAATGCTTTATAGTGCAACTGTTGGGAGTTGAAAGAACAGTCCGATTATTTTAGAGATGTAAAAAGACAGCACAAGTGAATGCAAGAAATGTTGACAGGTGTTCTTGTGCGCTGCAGTGTATCAATTTCACATATCGACCTTACATTAGCTACAGTGCAACTTTTTTAGATCATTTGCCAGGAACTCTTGCTAGTTAACTATGCCTGGCCCGATGTATTAAAAAGTGTTTCTAAAAATTACATGTCGTTGATTATGCAGTATTCATTTCTTGAATGTTCCTATCTCAATAACATTACGATAATGATATATATCGTTCAGCTCCAGTGCCAACTTCCACTCTGTAGTTTCTCTCACTTGCTCAGGTTTTTTTTTTTTACAGCTTCATCGTCAGTAGGCACTTCATTATTGTCAACTGTAACAAATAATGTAATTGCTGGGAAACACAATTAACGAGTAGAAGAGACTCTCATTCAAGTCTTAATGTAATATCGTTCATCACTAGGGGAAACCACACACCGGCTCCTGACAAGCTTCCCTTTTTAATGCTGCTGATTTTTACTAATGCTCACATGCTCACTGCTAATCACTGTCATTCCAATTCCACAAGTTTCTCTCAAAGGGTTTTATTTGTGATATTATTATGTATGGTGGGCTGCCTTCACTAATTTGCCAAATGAATTATATATTGGATTTGTTTCTTTTTTTTTTGGTTGCGTAAAATATTACTGTTGTGTGTTTGATCAGAGTTTCTCATCCTGACTGTTGGTCTCCTCAGGGTGAAGCATCCCAATATTCTCCAGCTGGTGGACGTCTTTGAGACTAAAAAGGAATACTTGCTCTTTCTTGAACTGTAAGCTTGAAGGAAGGACAACATCTTTGTATCATTGCAGTCATTCTGGCCTGCTGTGTTGATCATATACCTTACACATAAGTAGCAACTTCATGACAGTGCCACATACTTTACAACTGTTTATGGTGATCCACCAGCTTTTCAAGTTTAATATTTACAGTATACTGTATACATTAAGACAGTGGTCGATACAGTACACCACAGATGGACAACGTGTAACAGTATAAGTGACTTGATCTCCTCCCTCAGTGCAACAGGCAGAGAAGTCTTTGACTGGATCCTGGATCAAGGTTATTACTCTGAGCGGGATACCAGCAATGTGGTGCGGCAGGTCTTGGAAGCTGTCGCTTACCTTCACTCTTTGCACATTGTTCACAGAAATCTCAAGGTAACACGCGACTCTTTTCAAGAGCTTCTCCTCTACATTAAACGCATTCGCATCAAAGCATCAGAAAAAATCCAACACATTTCATTTCTTGAAAATCCAATGGATTATTTTTTTACTATTAGAGAAAAGAATGTACACGTGCACTGTTATGCTCAATACTGATTGTCCATGAGAAGAAATATTATTAATGACGGCTATAGACGTCAAAAATTCATTTTAACAATTTTTATTAGTTTTACTTTACACTTTTTCCACGAGTATGAAAACCTAAAAAACTTTTTTTTATTGTACATTTAGAACAGATATGAAATTTGTGATTAACCGTGAGTTAATTATTGAAGTCTTGTGTTTAATTACAATTTTAAAAAATTAATCGCCTGACGCGATAAAAAAAAGGGGCGTCAGGCGATTAATTTGTTAAATTGTAATTAATCGCATGACTCCAGTAGTTAACTCACGATTAATCACAAATTTTTATCTGTTCTAAATTTACAATCATTTTTTTCACACTCTTGTTAACAAAAGTGGGAATAGAAATGGTTCAAATGAATTTTCGACGTCTATAGCCGTCAATGGCAGTGAATGAGTTAAAATACGTATTGCGTATCTCTGTCCGTAATACTTAATATAAGAATTTACATACCATTGACCCTTAACTCGAAGACAAAGTGACATCCATTCCAGTTGATTAGTAAATCATTACACTTCAGAGCTTTTGAATTATTCTTGACAACTACTTTTAACATGTGTATTACATTCACTCTTTCTAATGGGCATAGTTGGAGAATTTGGTTTACTACAACCGCCTGAAGCACTCAAAAATAGTCATCAGTGACTTCCATCTTGCCAAGCTGGAGAATGGATTAATCAAAGACCCCTGTGGGACACCAGAGTATTTGGGTGAGCGCACCATGAGGCCAATAGGACAGTACAGAGAAATGTTTTTTTTTGGTTTTGTTTTAACCTAACCGGGTTTCTTTGTTCCTCTGCAGCTCCAGAGGTGGTCGGCAGACAGCGATATGGTCGACCTGTGGACTGCTGGGCAACAGGTGTCATAATGTACATTCTGTGAGTCATTATGCTAATTACTTGTGAGAGACTGTGAAAGTTATAATGATTAAGCATTAACTCTAAGGTAGGCTAAATCTGAATATTTATAATTGTATTGAATTGCAGAGCGCCACTTAAATTCAGTTAGGTCAAGCATACTTTTGTTTCCAAATCGTTTTCTTTTTTTTGAATAAGAGAGACAACACATAATGAGGAAAAAATGGCATCGGTGTGTTTATTGCTCCTAGATTGTCGGGCAACCCTCCTTTCTATGATGAGAGTGATGAAGATGATTATGAAAATCATGACAAGAACCTCTTCCGAAAGATCCTTGCAGGCGATTATGAGTTTGACTCGCCATACTGGGATGAGATCTCAGATTCAGGTATTTTTATGCTGAAGAGGCAAAACATAATGACACCACTCCATGTGAGCATAATTTTGAAGTAAAGGCAAAACATTCCAACAGTATTCCTGTCATCCATCAGGTGAATAAACACTTTGTTGAAGTTTCCATTCATTTCCCTCTGACAGCTAAGTGTCTGGTTGCACGCCTTATGGAGGTGGATCAAGACCAGAGACTGACAGCCCAGGAGGCTATAAACCATGAATGGTAGGTGGCGTAGACCACATGAATCATTTTGTAAACACAAGCATAGCAATCGAATAATAACAAACTTGTGTTCTTTGTCCCCATTTTTTTATAAAACAGGATCTCTGGTGGCGCGGCGTCAGATAAAAACATCAAGGAAAACGTATGTGCACAAATCGAGAAGAACTTTGCTCGAGCAAAATGGAAGGTAAGTCCCGCGTGTGCTTGGTCAGATGGCTTCTTTTTTTTCAAACTTTAAGAGCTCATTGGTTAGAAGAATATTGACAAAAAATGGAAGGAATGGAATGGAATCTAGTTTATTGTCACTCCACGTCACAAGGACAGAGCAATGACATTCGCTTAACAGTTATGCTACATTCACACCAAAACCGAAAAGGCGATCCGGAACGCTCCCTTCGCCAGCGTAGTTTTTTGGAACGATTGCCGTTCATTCTTGCATTCGAGCACACCGGAGAGGAAGAGGCGCGTCCCTTGATGAACGACTCTAGAGTCAACAAAAAGAGAGCACCGCCGACGACTTCCATTTCTTTCCTGGGACTATACAGCCGGGGCACTATTTTCTTTTGAGGTACGTGATAGCACTCCCGTTTTTTTAGTGGCAATCTGGCGGCTCGCAGTTGCGCTAAATAACTTTGGCATGGACACTGCTGCTACCTCGGTACAGTTCAACAGCAAGTAAATACACGTGTTGTTGCGCTCTGGGTGACAACAGACAGGACGCTGTGTGTGACGTAGGCCATACTCGAAGCCGATTGGCTACCGCGAGGCGAAATGCGGAAAAAGTTGACATTTTTCAACTTTGGCAAATATGCGGATTTTCGTCACGAATGTGCGGATTTTCACTCTCCAAACTCGTCCTCAGCAAATAACTAGAAATAAGATAAAATACGAATAATGTAACTGAGTAAACACTAGCCACAATTATGCTGAAGGTGTTTTCACACTAATTGCACCACTTTCTGAAATAGTAGTTAGGTTGGGCTGATAAGCAGTGTGGTATGGAACAATAGTGGTATGATGAAGGACACTTACGACCAGTAGACCCAAAAAAAAGCCTGATATTGAAGAACATTATGGATTATGACACAATTCAAGGCTATTTGTGCTTCTTTGAAGAATGGATAAGTGGCATTTCCGTCTTATGGTTCTGAGCGGGCGAGTTCAAATCTGTTCTGCGGCCAGTGGCGGTTTTTGATATGGCCAGCTCAGCAATCTCAGAGGGATGGCACTAACATGAGTAAAAAAAGAAGAAGAAAAAAACGTTCTCTATTTGTAACATGAACAGCTAAGCGTCCATATCCTCATTTGGAGGCGTCAAGTTCAATTATTATATTTTTAGCTTGCTTTCCAAATACTCCTCCCACAGAAAGCTGTGCGGGTCACCACCATCATGAAGAGACTGAGAGCGACTGAGCAAAGTAACACCAAGGCCTCCGGTCCAGCAGCCAGCGCCACGGCAGACCCCGCAGCTCCCGAGGTTGCCGCGGACCCATCCGCACCTTCAACTGCTGCTGCCACGCCACACGAAGTGGTCACAGAGATAGACACGCCAGCTCTAGAAGTCGTAGATGGGGCAGAGCCACCGGCAGAGCAGGAAGCAGAGCCCACATCTGGTTGCAATGGAGATTCTGTGGCTCGGCTTCATGTAGGCGCTGATGAGGGGGATGAGCAGGGCTAAGACACCACCCCCCCCCCCCCCCCCGCCCCCCTGCTCGTTCTGCTGTGACCTCTGCAGACCCGCCCACTCCTGCACACTGTACATTAGCTGCTAGCATGGTGACACACTGACTCTGCTTCTCTATTACTTGCAGCGTTATTATCATCTGGAGGCTGTGTGCTACCTTTCCTGATTGAACCGCATAGCATTAGCATTCAATTTAAATGAATTGCATCTTCTTTTACTAGCCCACAGTGTGCGACAGAGTCTATGAAATATTTACTTGAGTTTTAAGGGGAAGAACAGATTTGCTGTCAAGCGGCGGCTTAACAAAGACTTCTTTCTCATATGTGTCCCAGTGAAGAAGAGGAAGGATTTAAGAATTTGATTTCCTTTTTTAAAAGCTGACTTGGGAAATGTCTTTCTGCCAGTATTTGTTCTTTAAATCGGAGAAAAGCGTAGACTTGAAAATCACTCCCTGGCCCTAAAAAGGGAGGTTGTCCTGTCATATCCAATAACAGTTGCTGCACGTTTGGGTCATTCCATGCCAAATCCTCCAATCGGTTGATTTTAATAACATTTCCTGCACTTGTTGATAGTGATGACACAACACGAAACCTCAAATTTTAGGTTGATCGAAGCATTGGTTTGGGAGGTAAGGCCTGTCAAATTTTGACATCTTCAACAAAAAGAGGCGTGGCCACCTTCCTTATATCTCAGGAACGTCTGACTGGGTTAATCATCACAAATCAGTTACTGTATTGTTGGAAAGGGAATTCAACAAGGATGCAATCATTTAGAAGATTTTAGTAAACGTTTGACCTTTTGTTTTGGTTGCCCATGACCTTAACAAAAATTTTCATGAAATGTTATCTCTCACATGTTCTCTAAAATATATACAAGTTTCAGAGGTCATTTATTCTTTAGTCTCTGAAACCTTTTTATATGTTTTAGAGAACACGTGAGAAATTACACATGAAAAGTTTTGTTGAAGTCACGTGATCAATTTTAAGGTCAAAAGGATACTTAAATTTGCACCAATCTTTGACTGGAGATTTTAAATCCTTGATTCCCCTTTCCAACAATAATATGTTTTGTGAAGATCTTGAGATATAAGGGTTCAAACGAAGGTGCCCACACCTTACCTGGCAATTGCCAGATTGATATTGTGATTCAGTCAAGGCAGTTCTCCACAGTATCAATCTAGGACTGCTCCACGGTGATTTTGCTAGGAAAAGGAGGGACGTTCTGTACAATACTTTGGCATCTTGTGCACTTTTGTTTTGACCAAGATGATATCATCTTCGTTCTCGTCATGGGATGGCTGGCGCACGAACATCTTTACCAGCTAAAAATGCATGAAGCGCCTCTCGCTGTTCAACATTTAACAAGGAAACGGTGAGTAATTCTGCAAGAACAGAATTAATTGCAGCGTCCATTCGTCCATGTTAAGTTTGTTAGTTTCCTCCGGCATCGGCACTTCCTGCTTTCGTCACAGCTGCATATCATGGCCCAAACACAATGTCACTCTGTGATTGGTCCGATCCGAACCACTGTGAAAATCAACGTGCTCGGTACAAGATGTATTATGCGGAGTTTGTGAATTCACGAATACCGCGAGAATTCATTTTAGCCCACGCCCGCTTTTTCTGAAAATATTATAATTCGGTGGGCTGTAGCTCCCAAACCCCTGCTCCGATTGACCTCAAATTTGAGATTTTGTGTTGTTGAATTTATTTTTTGGGGTGATTTGGCATGGAATGATCCATTACACAACGCTAACATGGCCAAGTATTTGGCCCCGGTGTGACCTCACACATAAGCACAGAAGAGCAAACGTGTTTGGTCCTTTGTTTACTCCTTGCTCAGGAAAGAACCTCATAGAGACATTTTGTACATAGAGAACTTTGTAGAAGTAGCTAAAACAGCATGCATTCTCACTTTTTGCTGTTCATTTTGCATTTACAGTGACATATAAAGTCTACACACCCCTGCTTAAATGCTAGGTTTTTGTCATGTGAATTTTTTTTTTGGGGGGGGGGGGGGTGAGAGTCAGATCACAACCTTATTTCAGTTAACTTCCCCTCTTGATTTTTGTTCTTTTCAATTAAGTTGTACACATAAGTTACATTAGTGGTGGAAAAAAAGTTTTGAAATGTTTCCTCTTGGTCTCATCTTTTTTTTACATCACAAAACCTAGTATATGAACAGAGATGTGTAGACCTTTTATATTCACTGTACAAAGCCACTTGGCGGATAAAGATGCACTGGCTCCAACTTGACACTTGATACGAAGCGTGTTTAAATTGTTTTAAGAGTGTCCTTTACTCTGTGCTGTTATTTTGTGTCCTACTTCTATGTTCATGTTCGTCTTGTGAAATGTTTTCATCTCATGGCAGTGCTATGCATTTCAATTCATTTGTAGCTTCTTTTTTATGTTTTGTTCTGTTCAAAGCACCACAATAGACTTAATGACACCACAATTGATCACATTTCAAAGAGCTATTGTTTTTGCTACATCGCAGTCTGAGCCTTTATACTCCTATGCTATAATTACTGTATACATTAACCGACCGCATACGTCTTTCATGGAAAGATATGCATCATTACAAATACCATGGCAAACTACTTGACATTCACTTTTATGAACGTTCATTTTTTTTTAAACCTGATCAGTCATGTACAGTATTTAGCTGACTTATAACATCTAGTGGATAAACCGTCATAATCAATATTTACCCATTCTAGTCAGTGGCCCCTTTGAGCATTAATTATGAGCCACAGAAGAAATTCTAAAGAATATTGAGCAATACTTGACAGGCTGCAGATACTGCGCGCGTGTGCGTGCGTGCGTGCGTGTGTGTGTGTGTAACAAAACAGCATAATATAAGCAAAAGGTGGAAGGTCTCATTGGAAGAATTTGCACTGCATTGTTCAAGTGAAACAAAGTAGATTAATACTGTATGTTTCAACAACAAATGAACACTTTGTAATGCCCGCTGTAAAATACAGTGAAAGCATAAACAATTACTGAAAATTCCTTTGACTAACACACACCCGTGTAACGCACCGGCAAAATCATCCATAAAGCCACAGCATATAATCTTTTGTGCCATCTATTGGTAAACTAATGGTTAATTCAACAAACAACCGACTATTGATTTCAATAATTTGCAAAAATATATATGTTTTCTTACACCAACGTACATATATATATATATATATATATATATATATATATATATATTATATATATATATATTAGGGGTGTTAGAAAAAATATTACAGCGCGCAATTCTCGAATCAATTCGATATGTGGCCGAATCGATTTTAAAACATCAATTTTTTATGGGAATATTCAACAAAACGTCTTACTAAGGGTTAGGATTCACACATTAAGCATGAAAGAATGTCATATTAATGGAACATTAAGCCTTAATATTTTATTTCAGTGCTGTTCAGACATGAAACAGACTGCAACCTGTTTGTTAAATGCAGTGGCTCAGTTATAAGCCTGAATTTTCAGATAAATAAATACATTTTCATCCAAATCTTACAGTGTACATGTACAAGTTTACTGATAGGTATTTTCTAAATTTGAGTTTAAAAAAAATTGCAATAATCAATTTATAGATTCGTATCGGGATTAATCGGCATCGTATCGAATCGAATTGTGACCTGTGAATCGTGATACTAATCGAATCGCCGGGTACTAGGCAATTCACACCCCTAATATATATTTATATATATATAGCTCTGATGGTGCTTGCATCTAGCGTCGACTACCACTTACCTTCCATAGCTGGGGCCTGCAGGTGGTCGTCGTCGAGTCCCGTGATTCGGGCTCCCATTCGGGCTTATGAAATATAGATTACTTGTTATCTTCTGCTTTTACTAGTTTTTTGTGTGTTTTTTTACTAGCTTCTCCTGCTAGCCTCTCTTGTTAGCCACTACAACCTATGGCTCCGACTAACTCCCGCTAGCCGCTCTTGTTAGCTGCTCTGACTAAATCCAGCTTCACAACGGCTGCCAAGTCGCTTACCGAGATATTCGTTTGCTCACGCAAAATAAGAATTGGTGGTAGGCTTGCTGATTGTGGTCTCTCTGAGCCACCGTAGTGTGTCTAAATGCATGCGCTTCAGCTGCATTTCATGCTATAGCGACATCTGGTGGTTACTTATTACACACTGTATCTTTAAAAACATTTCCCCCCTCTGTATTTGTGTATACTGAAATACGGTCCGCAATTTGCTGGTATCCTTTATTATCACAGTGAATAATATTAATAAAGATTCAAAACCTACCAATAAAGTGTAAATGCTTTTAAATCTAGGTAAAAACCTATGTTTTTTTTCCCCATACCAATGAGGTTAAAGGTCTTTCAAGGTATTTATTTTGAATCATGTTTTAGAAAATATTGTCCTTGCACTGTACCCACTTGTAGTGTAATTTTAGTAAGCTATTATTTTTCATTTCTTTACTTTTCTTTTAAATCTCAAACCTTTGAATATTGTATTATAATTGAGTTATGTTGTGTATGAAATGGATAATAAATCAGTGATTCAATTTAATATGTATTTTTGTACAATCCCTATACTGCCTAGGTTCTGGTAAACATCTAAACAATGTGAATATTTTTTGTTTCTTATTAAGCCCCCTGTTTTGCCCCCACTTCGTTTGGGGATAAAAAGAAAAGAAAATGCTGAAAATGTGTATTATTCACGGGATTTTACAGTAAATCTAGACTTAATATGCTACTTATGACGACCAGGAAGAGCAATGTATGCCCACATATTTGTAAGTTTTCCCATTGCCAGACTTTTTTTTAGGCGGAATCTAAACACTGTGTGCGTGTGCGTGCGTGCGTGCGTGTGTGAGGAAATGTATTTTCGATAATAAAAAAAAAAGGAAATTCCAAATTAATCATATCAGTGATTTGCTGCCGAAGTTTAACATATTCACTATTTGTGCTTACGATGATTCCATTATTTATTTTGGTGTTTTTAATATACGTTAAATTTCAGAGATGTTCGTATGTTTAGATGATGTGACGTAGGCCATCCTGTTGGTTACGATGATAGAGCCAGTAAATACTGTTTGAACACTGTTACACTGTTTGAAGTCATGCTTTCTCCTCATGACACTCCTCACTGTAGTATTCCATGTCTGGTCATTTGCCACACATTCACAGGTGTATTTTTTGTGGTTGTGACGTTTGCCAGGACCAGTCGTCACCTGTCGGTCCGATTTTGCATTTGTGGGTTCTGTAATGTTCCTATTGATTCAATTGATGACGTTGGTGGTAATAAAATATAATTCATTTGATCTCTGTGATGCCTTCTCGAGTTTTTCCTGTGAAGTCTCTTTCAGTGGATGTAATTTCCGATTAAAAGGTATTGCGATTTAAAAAAAATTATATGTAAATTGCACCTTGTTGACTTCTCTCGTTCTTGCAAGAATAGATAACCAAGACAACCCATGCGGTTTTCTAATAATAATTCAAAGAAAGTTTAGTACATGTAAATGGTGACTAGCATTCCATATGTCTGCATTGATTCAATTTGCCATACACAATCTTTTAGCAGCTGAACATATGCACGTACTATGATCAGTCCTTGGCATGGTGCCCACTTGTTTGAGACAGCACAACCAGCCAAAGCCCAATTCTTACTTCATGTCTGCTCATTTTTTGAGACAAATGGTTTGTCTTACATATGCTGATGGCTCCCTCTAGTGTCAGCTCTGTTTTCCACAGCAGCCGCTCTCTAAACTGCGTTTTTTTTTCTTCAAACAATCTTGGTTCCTTATCATAATGTGGATTTACATTGCAGGTCCCACTGACTAATTTTGTTTTAATAACTGTATCCACCAAATGTTGTTATTCTGTTTGTTTTTATTTGCATGCAAATGTCTCATTCAGCTGTGTTTACATTCACAGAACACATGAAACAACCCACATGCGTAAATGCCAAAATTGCACTTAAAAACAACACAAATATCAACAAAGAAATTAATACAAATAATGAGAATATTATTTCAAAGCTCGTTTAATTGGCTTGCTTTGAGTTGCTCTCTATTGATTGACTGTGAATGAGGTAAATCTGCACATCTCAGTGACCCCCCCCCCACCCCCCACTACTTGCACTCCAAATTTTGCATTGAATAGGGACCGAGCCTTGCCTCAAATAGCAAAAATCCACCAGTAAATGATGCCCACACTAAAAGCTTTGAAATTGCCTATAGATGCCACATGATTGCGCTAACGCACTTTTTATTTATTTTTTATCAGATAAAGTTATGGCCTCACATCATGAAACTCAAAAGCAATATTTTGATGTGAGACATGGTTTAATCTGAAGTCTTAAAAAAACATTTTGTCAAGCAATTTACAGAAAAATGCATCAGAAACACAAGAAAGGAAAAAATGGAAGGTCTTAAACTGGCCAAGTTAATCACCGGACCTAAATCCAATAGAGAATGCATTTTATCTCCTGAAGGAGACCAAAATGAGAAACCTCCCCGAAACAGAGAAATAAAACAAAACTGAAAGCTGTAGGAAATTCCTGGCAAATGGTTTCAAATAAAAACTGCAACAGTCTGGTGAAGTCATTGACTTGATGCAGTTATTGCACATAAGGATTATGACACCATACGGAAGCATATTGCATTCACTTGAAAAAAAAAAAAAAACTCCTGTTTTTCTGACTATTTTTTTTAGGGAGCTTTGTTTTTTTTGAGTATTTTTTGTTTTAATTTTTCAATTTTTCTGAATATTTATTTTCTGTTTGACTGAATATTTTTTTCTGTCAAAAAAAATATTCTGAAAAACAGGCTGAAAAAAAAAGTATTAAAAAAAACCTGAATCGTACTAAATGAGAATCGCGATTCTTATGAGAATAGATTTTTTGACGCACCCGTAGTATTTATTTTGTGGGATTTTGCACTTTAGCAACTCTGCTGTATGGATTCTCCAAACGAAGTTTCCTTGTTCCCTTGTGACAATGACAATAAATATTCAGAATCTGAAAACTGGAAGCTGCTGCGGTGGTCTTGGCTCAGGTTGTAGAGCCGGTCGTCCAATAACCAGAAGGTTGGCTGTTCGATCCCTACTCTCCCCAAGTCATGTGTCGTTGTGTCCTTGGGCAAGGCACTTCACACACATTGTCTCTAGTGCTCCTCACACATGTTTGGTGGTGGTCGGCGGGGCCGTAGGCGCACACTGGCAGCCACGCTTCCGTCAGCCTGCCCCAGGGCAGCTTTGGCTACTTAACTCATTCACTGCCATTGACGGCTATAAATGTCAAAAAATGATTTGAACTATTTCTATTAGTTTAGCTTTTTTCCCCACTTTTGTTAACAAGAGTATGAAAACATATTTTTTTTATTGTACATTTAGAACAGTTATACAATTTGTGATTAATTACGATTAAAGATTTTAACCGCCTGACGCCCCGAATTTTTAATAATCTTTTTTTATTATTATTATTCATTCCCTACCATTGACGGCTATAAACGTCCCAAATTCATTTGAACAATTTTTATTAGTTCAACATTTTATTCCACTTTTGTTAACAAGAGTATGAAAACCTATAATTTTTTATTTTACATTTAGAACAGACACACAATTTGTGATTAATCGTGAGTTAACTCGTGAAGTCATGCGATTAATTACGATTACAAATTGTAACCGCCTGTCAACCCACATTTTTAATAATCTTTTTTTTTTAATGAATTTATGGCAGTGAATGAGTTAAGTAGCTTACCGCCACCACAGTGTGAATGTGTGAGCGCACGAATAATGCAACCACTGTGATGCGTCTTTGAGTGTCCAAAAAAGTGCTATATAAATCTAATGAATTCATATTATTATTAAATGCTATTCATTCTAAGTTCATTTAATCATGTCTGTTCCATTACTTTTGCTCCCTTGAAAGGTGTGTGGCTTCAAACAAAAGGTGCTCTGTCCCGAGTTGTTCAACACATCTATGAAATCAAAACTGGAATTCTCAACTTTTGTCGCATATTCTTGTTTTGATGAATGAACCCAAATGTTTTTGGCATAAAATAAAACAAAGGAATTGACTTTGCCGTTTCAATACTTTTGGAAGGGACTGTATGTACACTCACACTGTACACACAGTACGCATTGTACATACTTTGAATAGATCATGTTTCTGCTTCAACAATGAATGAAGTGTCTTGCACACAATCATTGTGACTGACAGTGACCCACATCTCTATGACCGAAGCACTGGGCCTAAGATTGGACTTGGCGATAAATCGCCGACAAATTCCACATCTGTGTCTGTGACACTCTGTGGCTCGGCATAATGTCGCAGGGACAATGTCTCTCAGGACATCGAGATGCAATGTGTCTGTGCTGCTTGATTTTCGTATTGTAATTGAAGTCCAAGTTACTGGATTGAATGCATCTTGTGGTTGCGTTTCTGATGGACGATAACACAGATAAGATCCAGTGTGATGCAGGATGACTCTCGACACTTGCAGGCTTGTCATCAGACTCTTTGTGTGACGTTCTCATCACTGAAGTTCAATTCCTTTGTGTGCTGGCTTTATGCTAAGAAATACTGTAATATTTATTTGTATATTAGTTGTTTAGATAACGGATGAATAGATTATACAACAAAATGCTTTTTTTTAGTCTATTCTTGAATTTCACATTTATTGTTGTCATGATTTTGCCATTGTTGAATTTATGATTGTCAGTCAAAACAATGTCTTCTTACCCCCCCCCCCCCCCCCCCACCTAACAACAATCATGTAAAGACAAGGAAGTAGATCTGCACTTGAGTTGCTTATCTGCAAATGTGGTGAGTATTTTACACAAAGGTGCATACTTAACACTTGAACAGATACAACTTTATTCCAGAGAGTTGAGGGCAGAACATAGAAAACATCTATTATCAAGTTCATCACAATGAGTTGGGGAAGCATTCCATTCTTAGAAAATATAGAGCTTTAATTTATTAGTTAGCAACAACAATGGAACGGGATGGTACAAGTAATTTACACATTTAGGTCATTACAATAACATCACCTCATTTCATTTTGTTTCTTTTTTTTCCTCTAAAATCTGCCTAACCTAAAACAACCTTCTTTCTTCTCATTTTTGCTGGATTACTTTTCTTGAGCCAAACTTTAAGTGACAAAAGTGTTAAAGGCCTAATTTGTCTAAATTAAATACTGCATATGTTTTATTTTTCAAAAAAAAATTTGTTTAACACTTTAGGACTGTCACATAACTATTTATAGGAACTCAGTCATTTACAGATCGTGGATTCATCCACATATGGAAGTAAAGTCTTAAAATCTTGAATCGCCAGTATTTTTTTTTTTTATTACAGTATGTTTGGAGTTGCAGCACATTTACTGTTCTATCAACTGTACTGCAGTAGCAATGATTCTCACATCCTATTATTCATTCCTTTAGGGCGGAGAACATACAAAATAAAACAGACCACATACATCTTATCAGCAATGCAGTACAAATACATTTTCATGCACACAAAGAAAGCCAGCTTCCCAATATTTGGTTAGTGTCACAACATTGTTACAATGCTCACTTGTGTGTACAGTAAATGGAAATTTCCTTTCCAAACATGGATGTCTGAAGACAGAAGAGAAAAAGGTGTATGAACCTATTGCCAACCTAACCTTGTTTTTTCTTCTTTCTTTTTTTTACAGTATTCACAGATGCCCACAATTGTGCTTGTTGTTGCACTTGGCCCCACCTGTCGGCCCTTAAAATTAAAAGAATGCCCTTTGTACAAAGTCTTGACTCTATATTGCACCGCAGTCTCAGTATATATGAAGTTTGTATTTGGTAAAGCCCCACCATTACGTTATTTATTTTAATCTACTGTATCGATCACGTAGGAGTGACTCGCAGCAGATTAAAAAAAACAACAACATTTTCCGTGTATCTTCTGATTAAAACAGTGTGAATATTCATATCCACGGTCCCATAAGCGTCAGTCCACATGCATCCATGTCGGGGTTGTGCACCAGGCGTTCCTGCAGATGTCCTGGTACGGCGTCAAAACAGTCAAGAAACAAGAGCGACCCCGTCACCGCTTATCAGCAATACATTTTCCCTGTCACACGCAGAGCTTCATAGCTGGGCTCCACACAGCTTACGCACTCAATAGCACAAACTGTCTCCATTGTTGTACGACAGATGAGTTTGGTAATGACAGTAACAGCAAGAATAAAATTAACGACAACAATATTTGCCCCAAAGTTACCTATACACAAAGAGCCCGTTTTCTTTTAAGTACAAATAAATCCACAGAATGAAAGGCCTACTATATACAACCTACAATAAATACTGACGTAGCATATGTGTTACAGTTTCAAACAATGGATGTTGTTGTTTTTTTTTTTTCTGGTTTGTGTGAGTGTCTCCCAGTTTTCAGGAAAGGGGGGTTCGAGGGTGGCCTCCTCATGTCTCTACATCCTCCCGCTCTTCCTCCTCCGCTGCCTCTCCGTGATGCCGGCGATTGCGAGGCTTCTTCTGCTCCTTGAACTCTTTCAGGTCTTTGACCTTAAGGGCACCTTGCATGGGGTCTCCGAACTGCCAGTAGTCCTGGCAATACTGATTGATGAGGCTCATCTCCGGCTGGCTGAGAATGGTCAGCAGGTCCTTGTATTGGCCTGCGCTGGGAGTCCACTGGGTGCTGGAGTGGAGAGAAGATGGCAGCAGGCCTCCTCCGCTTTCTACCAGGGCGTTATTGACGGCGCGGCTTGACAGAACCACCAACTGCAGCTTGACGAGGGTGTGCTTGAAGTTCTTTTCTGTGGCGGTGCACTGGTACATGCCGGAGTCGGAGGGTTGCAGAGATCGCAGGAGCAGACCTTGCTCTGTTTTTAAGATCCGGCCATCAGAACGCATCTACACGGAGAAACAAAATACTGTGAAAATCACATGAATAATACAATTTTCTTTTTTTTGCCCCCCCCCAAAAAAGGGGTCCCAAATTGAGATGGGTTATGATACAGGGGGCTTGAGGACAAACTTTTTTTCCCCATTATTTCGATTTTTACTAGTGCCCAGGGGTTGCAAAACAAAAAATAGAATTACCGATTTATAGCAAATTTCATACACAACGTCACACTTCACATTCTGTAATTAATAGTACAACATTTAGAAGTAGTTACAGAGTTGAAAAGATTGCAAAGCAATGCAAAGAAAAAAAATCTTACTAAAATTACTAAAAGTGTGTAGAGTGCACAAACAAGGTAATATTCACAGATACCACTAGTACTTAATATAAAATATACACATAAAAATTGAAAAGAAAGACCTATACAGTATGTCCACAATATATAATTTTTCCTTAAAATCGCATGAGAATAAAGGGAAATTTAGATTCTTCTAATTTCTATTTCCATAGGGCTACTGCTACTGATACCATGAAATAAGGCCGATTGTCGATACCCTGGTATGGGTACTCGTATATTTCGGAAAATAACATTTTTAACCTGGATTTAAACACATTTACACTTTTTTTGTTTGTTTGAATTTTTATTTATTCATATTATTCACTCTGATAATAAAGGATACCAGCAAATTGAGGAACCGTATTATACACAAGTAGAGAGAAAAAACTGTAACTTCAAAAGCAGAAGTTGAAATAAACTGGCCTGTTAAACCTGTGTAATATTTCTGATGGCAAATCCTTATGAACATTATGTGGTCAACAGGGACGAATGAAACGGAGCGAAAGCCAATTAAGACGCGACCCTGTTGCCGTACTAAAACAGAGACGCTGCTATTGGCTCTGTTGATATTATATGTTTTTCTTCTTTCTGTCCCCTTTAGTTTCTTCTTCTTTTAAAGAATGACATTTTTTTTTTGAGTTGAATTGAATTAAATAATGTGTCTCCCAAGTCATTTACTGAATAACGTTGACGAAGAGGTTGCAACTGCAAACCCAACAATTAGACAAGCTTTTTCTATTTCATCTTCTAGTTTAGTGGGTTCTTTAACCTGGGTTCGGTGAGTCAGTCTCATGGGTTCGGTGGAGGTCAAGACACACACACACACGACACGACTCATGATTCGTGATGATATGACCCGCTTGGCCATCACGCTACATTGCTTGGCCTATCTGTGCTGCAGGGAATTTGGTGCGCTCAGTAGTCAACTTGTGTTATTGCTGTTGTGATGGTACGTCGGGTGATTTCTCTATTATTGTAATTCATTCATGCTAACCATGTCAAGAAAAAAAAAGATCATCTGGTGTTCCGTAAGGTTCAATTCTGGGGCCTCTGCTGTTTTCATTTGTACCTGCTGCCCTTAATTTCATCTTAAGAAAATGACGGTAGTTGTTTTAAAGTGCTCTATCGAATTGAGTTGTGTGACGGGAGTCAGCGTCCTAACTGCATGATTTGCAATGCCAAGTTGAGCAACTCTAGTCCGGCACAACTAGCCATCAAGCAAAACTAAAGGAACACTTCCTTAAGCTACATGGAGATGAGGAATACAAGAACACACATTCTGAATTCAAGGCGAAGAAAGCCAGATTTGATGAAAAGGCAACTCTCCCTGTTCATCAATCACCATTAACCATAAACCACAGATGCTCAACTTGGGCATTCCACTTTTTTTTTTTTTTTAAACTGCCACTTTGTCCAGTATAATAATCATAGGAACGTTACATAATCCACAGTCCTGTTGCATTCAAAATGTTGCCTCCTAAAACAGATTCATTTTTATGATTTCCCGTGGGAATCAAATATGAGCATATTGAAGGTTGAATAACCTCAGAGAAAAGTGGCTATTTGGAGTCCAAGGGTTCACAGTATGTATATTATGACCTTTCAAGTATTTTGCATACCTAAAAAGAGATGGAGTGCCTCAGAGAAAAAATATAGACGAGGAGTGAAGTGAAAAGGAAATCATCAATCAGGCAGCTTTAGACCTGTATTGTATTATGATATTCTTCAAATGGAATTATTTATCACTAAATTGAGAGCTTTCCAATAGACAAATGGAAAAATGCCATGCGCTCGCTAACATCGGCATGTTTGAGAAAACACATTTTCTTGCATCTCACCTCCTTCCTGCGGTCGCTGTTATCTCGCTGCAGATGCCATTTGATGATGGCATGCGGGGAGCGGGCCTGACACTCCAGGAAGGTACTGCTTCCCTCCACCCCATACTGTACCATCTCTAGAGTATTCTTGTTAGCTGCAGGGCAAAAGGAGAGAAGGGTTACCATGGCAACAAAACACTCATTACCATGAGCTCCCTTCACCCAAAATCTTAGGAGTGGCAAATCAAAGCACTTGGCTTCCACAGATTAGCATAAACCTGACACAATGCAACCATTAGGGCCCATTACAATGAGTACCCATGAACAGTTTTAAGTGCCAGAGACATACAGTTGCTGCCACACTCTTGAGCTGGTTAGTAAACAAATAGCGTCACCAAAAGCTGAAACATGAACTTGGGGATGGCGTGAAGAACAAGCACCTCACCGTTGGAGTTGAAGCCGCGACACTGGCGAATTGGGTTCCCGTACTTGACGTCCTGTCTCCGGCTACGTCTAAAGGGGTCCGACCAGTGTTGCGCAATTAAGAGAGAGAGAAAAAAACGGCATAAAGCAACTGGAAGCCATTCAGAGCATTCAACAAACAACAGACATGCCAAATTCCAAAAGGCATAAAACCACAAACCAGTGTCATCGTGTCACATACCACCACAAATGTACTTTTTACCTCATGAGCTGAAAATTGCCAATTTATTGCAATTGTTATTTTCTAAGACAGCTGTTCTCTGTCTTTTTAAAACAAATACTGTACCAATTCAGAAAATACTACCATCAAGTACCATCATAATGACAAACATTAAAATACAGTCATATCATAATAGGCTTAAAAGGAGGCAGGTCAGAATCCTAAAAAGTACAATTCATTTTGTGACCATGCCCGTAACTCGAAACAATCACATCCGCAATCCCTTTCCCCCCCATGGAAATAACATTAATCAGTTCCAGCCTCCCATAAAAAACAACAACAAAACGTACAGTGATGATAATTAAATAATGTTAAAAATAATTAAAACAGAAACATATATATACAGATATATTGCACTGGAGTTTCAACAACTCTCTCGGCTTCTTAGTGCAGCAGTAAGAATTGTTCTTCGCAGAGGATAAAGAATACATGCCGGTGAGTATTGTTATAGTAAAATTCATACTAGCAATAATGGTCCCCGGCGGAAAAAAAAGGTTGGGAAGCAATGGCTTAAAGGGAAAGTCAACCTTAAACATTTCTTGACAATAATATGTTATATGTGGTCTCACTAGTCTAAACATGACATTCTGATTAATATTACACTGGTGGAATATGAGTTATGCAGCAAAATCCAGCCATTTTTATCCATCTCAGGGGCAGCCATTTTTCCACTTGCTGTCAACTGCTCAGGGCTCAGGTAACAACCAATCACAGCTCACCTAGAAAACAGGTGAGCTGTGACTGCTTGTTACCTGAGCCCCGAGCAACTGTGATGTCATCTTCAGTCGATATTGACACTTTACGTTTGCGTGCTAAGGGCAGTGCTGGTGCTCACCTTTTCTGGGAAGCGGAGTAACGGGAGCACGACTTGCCGTCCCAGGCGCAGTAGGGGTCTCTGGCCAAGCAGCAGTCAGCACACGCTTCCCCGTAAACATCGCAGCGGTGGAGCGCTAGCTGGGTCAGCCCGACCGCAGATGACACATACAGCTGTTGCTGTTGGGAGAACGAGAGCGAGGTGGAAAGAAAATGTTCTTACAAGATTCTTGTGATTCTCCCACACGCAGTTTGATCAAATATATTCCGTGTGTTACAATAGCAGATGATGAACTAATTCAAGCAAGACCAATACCTTTTTAACTCATTCACTGCCATTGACGGCTATAGACGTAAAAAATTCATTTGAACTATTTCTATTAGTTTCACATTTCCCCCCCACTTTTTTCCACTTTTGTTTTTAGTATGAAAACCTAGAAAAAAATGTATTGTACGTTTAGAACAGATATAAAATTTGACTATTGAAGTCATGCAATTAATTACAATTAAAAAAAATTATCGTCTGATGCCTCTAATTTTTTATTAATATTTAATTTTTTTGTTTGATTACTTAATTATTTAAACTCAAGATTAATCACAAATGTTATATCTTTAACAAAAGTGGGAAAAAATGTGAAACTAATAGAAATAGTTCAAATGAATTTTTGACGTCTATAGCCGTCAATGGCAGTGACTGAGTTAATGTAAACTTTAGACACATCTAAATGATCTCTTTACTAAGAAAAAGTCAGACAGATACCTCTTTGGAATATCAATAATTTCACACATTTAAAATAATTTTATATTAAATTTGAGCGCCTTTCAACACTGAATATTGTGTTTTCCCCCAGATGCACGTGTTACATGTCTTGTTGTATTAAAACAAACACAAAGATGAAACACAGTAAATATATCTTTTCATCATTTAAATTAATTAAATAAAAAAATTCAATTACTCTACACCTAAACACATCCGTTGCACAGACAACATGCTTACCCTTTTAGAGGAAACCTTCATTGTTGTAATTGGTGTTGGTACCTTAAAAAGAAAAAAGAAAATGTATCAATTAAGTTGTTTTTCTATCTACTATGGAAATTGTCAACCAAAGGAACTATGAGGGCAAGCCAAGGAATAATTATTGAACATTTATGTGAAAATGTGAAACAGTAAGAGGAAAAACAAAACAAATGCTGACCTTGAAGACCTCAACCTCCTCCAGTACCAACTCCTCAGTTTGCAGGTCGTCTTTGGGAAGAACGATAACTTTCTGAACTGTTCCCTTGTCTGTGGAGCAAACAAACACAAACACGCATGTCAACAGCAGTTTGATTGGGTCATTTGGAATGTGGTGCAAATCAACTAAAGTGCGCTACTCTATTACGAATTTTTAAGTGTTTAATTTGTTATACTAATTATAATCCCCCAAAGAGAAATAATCAATAACCAATATTACTGGCAGAAATAGATGGCCCCTCACTTAAATTCTGAGGAGAGCTCCATGGCAGTGTGGTCCAGCTTTGCCCCAAATCGCATGGTTCACTGCTTCTATTAAAACAGGGGTGTCCAATGTCTGCCCCATACTCGAGAAATACAGAAACTTTTAACAGTAACATTAAGCCTGTGCTTGCAATGCTTATCTACATTGAAGTGATGTTTGACACTGGTTGGCGCTACACTAATAAGGCAGACACATGGTGGGCATTGCGGTACTACTAGTTCCAGACAGTGCAGTGGTCGATCCAAGATTAAGTAAGGTTAAGGTTCTTAACGGTAATATGTTGTGTGGGCCCCCACAAGTCTAAACACAGGGGGGCGGGCAGCGATTCTGCCACTTGCTGTCGACTGAAAATGTCATCACAGTTGCTCAGGGCTTAGGTCATGGCTCAGCTTCAGAAAACAGGTGAGCCATGATTGGCCGTTACCTGAGCATCGATCAACTGTGATATCATTTTCTGTTGAAGGCCAGCGGCCAATGGCCGCCCCCATGATGGATAAAAACGGGTGGATTTACATGCTTTATTCATATTCAAAATTTTTTATTTTAATCAGAATGCTGGTTTTAGACTAGTGGGGCTGCATATAACTTATTATTGTAAGGAAAATAAAATACGTGTTTTTGAGAATAAACAGTTGTAGAAATAATGGCAATATTGTGGGAAACACTGGTTGAACTATAATGGTGGTAATAAGAATAATTTGTATTATTGCTGTTGTTATTATTGTTATCATTATCATTATAATATACGTAAAAGTCAAGTATACATGGTATATTATTTATTATGAATACCAAGTGTATTAATCCTCATTAAGTCTAATATTTTACTATATAGCTTAATAGTATACTGTGTTGTATGTTAAATTTAGTTGAAAAAATATTTTGACATTTTGCTGTCGAAATGGGAGATAAAAGGGTAGGAACATAAAAGTTTATACTTCTTCCTACTCCTTTTCGAACATGCATGTCTAACTTTCTATCTCTTGTTGTTTCATAGGATGTTAAGTTATGTTTCTTGTTTGCTTAATTTTTTTTCTTCTTCTCATTCTTTGCTGTTTAGTTTTTGGCTTCACAATTTTTATTTTCATTCTTTTTTTTCTTTTTTTTAATTATTTTTCTAATGCATGTTCGAAATAAAAATTCACATCAAATCAAATAATTTTTGGGGGGTTGACTTACCCTATAAAATAAAATAAATAGCCATTACAAGTGAGAATTATATTATTGTATACTTCATACCAAAAAATATATGAATGCTTCGAAAAGCTTTACCTTCCTTGCACTGACTGATTGATTGGTTTTAGCACATTTAATGTGAAGAGTGACAAAATGGCCACCGCATTCTTGAATTTCTCTGTGTGACCCTTGATATAAAAACTTTAGCCACAATTGCTCTAAAACAAACTTTTGGTGTCCTCCTCCTACTTCATAAGACATAGAGCCTCCTTGATTTCCGTTGGCGTTCCTGTGAGCAGGATACATAATTTATTGTTATGACTTGTGTGCAGGGAGTCTTCAATGGTGGGCTGAATGGTTGTGTTTGACAGCAGCTGAAAGCCAACACATTCCTGCAGCAGGCCCGCCATCACATATAAAGCCATTCGTTTCCTCTCCATAATGCACAGATGAACAAAGACGCCAGTTGGGAAGTGGCGGAATGCACAATGTGGGGGCTGCTTACTATGCAGTGTCTGTTGTCATTAAGGAGGTCCTCACCTCCCTGGTGTTAATCTGACGTTGCCCTCCAGGTAAAACTCCAGTTGTTTTTGTGAACACAATGAGTTCCAAACAACTTTAATAGGTCAAACTAGCAGGTTTCTCAACAGCAGAAAAAGCAAAAATGCATTTATTTTTGTGGTAAATGATTAAAGCGAATACCCCTCCATTTACACTAATTTTTAATTTCAATTTTGTTCTTACTAAAGCCACTTAAGTGTTTTGTGAACATAAAAGTGATGCTACCACGTATTTGTGTCAAGGTAAAAAGAAAAACAGGTCCCAACTCACCAGTTCCCAAGAAAAGCACTTCATAGTTGCCATCCGCAGCAGTCACCTGGTCCACTGCAACGGTGGTGAACTCATAATCCACGTTAGTCCGAACCACTAGGGGGCGCTTGTGTACTGGGTAGACTGAATTGTACATGGCAGGGTGATTCCTCATGAAGTTTATCACTTCATCCGGATAGTCTTTGGTAGACTTCATGTTGGGGGTGAATGTACCTCCAGGGCACTGCAGAAAGACCAGAATCAACAACATTCAGCATGTTCAGGTAAAGAAAAACACACATAAAGACCTGTCTTAAAGAAATACTAAGTTTAGTTGTGCTGATGCTGCGTTTTGGTAACACTTTCTATTTGTGGTTTAGGGTAAAGAAAAATCAATGTTATGCCAGCTTGCTGTGGGATTCATGTGTGGGGTCCATGCAGGGTTAGACCTTCTATAGGTGAGCCTTACTGTGCCTGGGCGGGGGTAGGGGATCTTCCCAGTGTAGGCCACCCACTGATAATTGGGACCTTCTTTGTGGGCAAAGGGTCCATTGAAGACCATGCGGATGTCAGCCATGGAGTAGACACAAACGGCCGAGCCTTTGAAGACAGAACTGTGACAAGGAAGGGAAAGAAAATATTTTCAGCAAAGCTGAACAGCATGAATTATGATTCGATTCATTTGTACTGTGTACATAGGAAACGAACCCAGAGACAGAAAAGACTCCGTATATAACAGGATTTTTGGTGTCCTGTGTTGGCTGTATGTAAACATCACCTGAAAAACAAAAGAAAGGGGTCACATTACTTCATTGTAAAGAGAAAAAACGAGTGCAACAGCATACTCATTTAAAATATTTACACAGGTTTCTGTTAACCTTTGTTGAGAGCCACCCTCCCAGAAAAGGACGTCATCCGCAAAAGATGCTGAACTTTCATCTTTGTGGAAGAAACATGCTACCGATTGTTAGCTTTAGACAAAAGTGGGATTGTGCCTTCACACTTTGAAAATCTCCAAAATCCCACAAGAAGCCAAAATAGCCATAAAAGGTCAGGTGGGTCGTGTGACACTTAAACAGGAGTTTAAACAAATAATGTAGGCTTATGTAGAAATCAATCCATCCATCCATTTTCTTTAGCGTTAGTCCTCAGAGTTGCAGGTAAACTGGAGCAAGTCCCAGCTGATTTTGGGCAAAAGGCGGCTTATGTACACCCTGGACTGGTCAATTGCAGGGCACAAACCCCCCCCCCCCCCCCCCCCCAAAGAACAACAACTGTTATTCACACTAGATAACGGTAGAGTGTTCAATGAACCTAACATACATCTTTTTGGGATGTGGGAGGATGTTGCGCGTCAAAATGTCATTAACAAAATATTTTTAAAAGAAAGAAAGAATGTAAAGGAATCTCAAACCTACTTTTCATACAGAGCTTTGATATTTCCCAAATACCAAATTTAGATGAACGCCATTTAAAGGAAGTAAATAAGTTTTTTTTTCTTTTTTTAAGGAAAGCTACAGAGTATGACTCTCGTTGCTTTTTGGAATGGCATCAAATAGAAACAGGTTACATTTACAAAACCGAGTCTGCACTGTGCAATCTTTGTTGTGCTGGAAAATGGCACCCCAATATAGACACAGGTGACAAGCATGTGATTGAAATGTACTAAACACATGACTTTTAAGAGATCCAACAACATGCCAGAAAAGGAGAAAAGCACTTGTCCTGCACAAGACTATTAGTGTATAGTTCATGAAAACTAGCACATAATTAAAAATAAAGTTGAAAAAAATATATTTTGTGAACAAAATGAAATAAAAATTAGTGCTTAAAAAAACAATAACTGAAACTATGTTTTAAGTTTATAAAACTAACTCTAACTATAATTATGCATTGCAAAAATGTTCTTCGTTTTCATCTTTGACACGCTTTCAGAGTTTATTTTAAATGTATTTATTTAGGTATTTCTGTACAGGTAGTACAAAAGAAGGTCGATCAGTCACATATGAGAATGGTTTGTTTTACTTACACAATACTTGTTGATTTTTTAATTATCTTATCCTACATTACTACATAGTCCATGTTAAAATAAATAAACTAATACTAAAACTAACAAAAAGCTAATTAAAATGAAGCATTTTCGAAAATATAAATTCTACCAAAAAAACAACAACTAACAAAGCCACACTAAAAACACACATTAAAACTTACTGAATAATAATAATAATAGTCAAAATGCAATACAAACTAACTATAATGAAAGATCCCAAACTTTTATAATCCTGGTCACACATACTGTAGAGCGGCATGGGAAATTTAAGTGTGAGAGCGCTAAGCAAACAGAATGATGTATGGAGGGTGTTTGAACACTGCCCTCAAATCTGAACTGCAAATGTCCTGTTTTCATCCTCATTGGGGTGTCTGTACAGTGTTGCATTCCTCTCGGGACGTGAATGAAATGTGAGATCATTCCTGGGGAAAAAGCCCTTATAGCCCTACACTCAAGTCAACTCAACTTTCTTTATAAAGCATTTTACAAAAAAAAAAAACAACTGTGACAAAGTCAAACACTGTAAATAGTTCAGACCTGGTTAGCATGAAAAATGGTTTACAAATAGCAAAGTTAGTGTCGCTATTGTAATAGACTGCCTTTGACAGACGTAGCAACCAATCACGTTGTTCTGTGAAGCTGAGCCGTGATTGGTCATTGCCTGAATCCTGAGCAACTGTGATGTCATTTTCAGTCGACAGCAAGTAGCAAAATGGCAAGCCTCTTAGGTGGATAAGAACGGGTGGATTTTGCGGCTTAACTCATATTCCACAAACACAATATTAATCAGCATACCGTGTTTAGACTTGGGGCTGCATAAAACATATTATTGTAAAGAAAATTCTTGGGCTGACATCCCCGTTAAAAGTTCAAGTCCAGAGAGTGCACTTCAAACTGCTGCCCTTGATCTAATGAAGTTTGACAGATACTGCACAGGAGTCTATTACATGGATGATTACCACAATCATTGCACAAACCTTTATCCAGATCCTTATATAATGATTTGCAAGGGGAAGAAGCAGTTTCAAACAGTATGTCACCAAAATCAGAGCGCCATTTGTAAAAAGACAGATGAGTCATTATTTTGTGCGCTAACAGACGTGTCACACATTTCTCAAGTCAGAGTCACCTTTACAGTTGTTCAAAGGGCTTGAAATAATTGTCACCTATAAAAAAGCAATGCTATGCTTTTTGGGACTGCAGCTGGGTCAAGATGAAAGCAAGAAGTGGGGCATCATGATAAAGTGACCTAAACTCTAATCAGACACCTTGAGCATGGCACTTTTCATTCTTGACATTAGTTCAAGAGCATTAGTGATCTCGTGCATCAGTCCTCAGTCACTGCGTGCTTCGAGTGAGAGACACACAGCCCCCTTCCCCAGAGAGCCTATTCTCACAGTCACACACATTCCTCTTTGGTGATCTGATCTGCAGACCATCATTCCCCTTCTCCACACAAACTTTAAAAAGAAAAAAAAAAGCAAGAGCGACTTGCGCAAGACATCTTGAAAGGAAATGATATGGCGGGGGGAGGTTGGGACGGTTCTGTGTCTTATTACAGTACCCTTGCTGGGTCGTAAAATGGAAAGGAAGAAGAAAGCAACAATGTGGGCCAAAGATCCAGCACATGTGCGTTAGTGTGTATGAATGTAGGACACTTGGCAGGTGCTGGTGTAGAAACAGAACCTATAGGTTTCCTTTTAGCATATCAGATGTGATCGTACTTGACAGATACTTGGAAATAAATATGCTTTGAATAAATCTGGTCATTTTGTCTTTTATTCTGAGCAATTTGATACTTGCTGTCAAAATGATTAACTGCATGAAATGCTAGATTTAAAGTATAGTTAGTCACAAAAGTTCCTCGCGGATTTCACTTTTAGAAAGTGTATTTGTATTACATTTGAGGTGATATGTTAAAATTCTGGTCCTGACTTGAAATTTGATCTAAAATGATTTGAAATGGAGATGGAGGGAAATACGTCTTCATTTAGTAAAGTATTAAAGTGTTGATAGCAATGTTAACTCATTCACTCCCTGCCATTTTCACTGAAGCAATCCCCTTCACTCCTGGCTGTTTTACTGGATTTTGACTGATTTTGAAAGGCCCATAGAATAGTGTGTTCTATTGCTATAAACATGGAACTAACCAAAAGAAAGATTAGAGTCTCTTATTTCATCATAAAAAAAGTATATTTCTATCTATTTTCGTTTTACAGCAATTAGCATTAGAATATAGTTTCATCATTATTCACAAATCTATTTAGAATTGTTTGTAAATTAGCTTTTTTCAACATGGCCCTGGTTGATCTCTTTTGCTCTGCTGCCACCTGCTGACCGTTTGTGTAATAACTAACATTCCTGCAACCGTTCTTTGCAGTTGAGAGGCTGCATCAAAGCCTACTGTCATGCGCTAGCATAACAAAACAAACCAAAAAAACATTTAAAATAGAACGTCTTTACACTTTTCTGGGAGTAAATTAGTTAATTGATGATGCAAACAGTGCATTTTTGTACTCACGGAGTTCATCAAAGTGTGTCTCCATTCCATCTGCCCCTGGCACCGAGCAGATGAGCCGGGCCTTCAGGAAGGTGCTCCACTTGTTGACGAGACAGCAATGACCGCCATCATCATTCTGTGGAGAAAAAAAAAAAGTGAGAAAAACGTTTTGCCATGGTTTGGCCACAAGCACATCCTATCCGCCTACTCATCTTCCTACTCGACTATAAACAAACCACAGGTGGAGTCTCCCACACAAAACTCAACATGTTGGTTTGCATTATGAGGAAGCTTAACGGAGGATGGGGGTTGGGAGGATAAACACAGTCTCCTAGTATTTATACTTTTCCATCTGTGGTGGAGTAAAACGCAAACTAAGACTGTTGTGGATTTAGACAGCAATCATCCTTAAAAACAATACACACATTTCTAACACAAATATCCTATTGAATATAAAGTTGCTCAATACTTACGTATTACGTATGGAGTAATATTGTTGTAGTACAAGATTTTTTGTTAAATAAGTTTACTGATTGCATATGATTTTAAATGACACCTTTGACAATCTACAGCAGTGGTGTCCAAACTATGGCCCGGGGGCCATTATGGCATATACCAAAAAGTTATTGACATTTGACATGGACATGGACTAATGCCAGTGGGAAAAAAAACAAAAAAGGAGGATGTGAGCAGCATGAGAAGTGTGGTTGGGGAAGAAAGGATGCAACACTCACATCCTATGGGTGGGCGGTGTGTGTGGTTGATGTGGACAACCACTACTATTAATAAATGTGTTTTATATATTGCAGAAGAGCTTTTCTAGATATGCAAATTTGCAATTTAACTACTTACAAGTCAAATAGTAACAGCATTTCCCTTCATAACAGTGTGGTGAATAATGGTGAATTCAGTAGAGTGCAGGGGTGGCTCTATTCTAATGCGATACATGGCCCAGCCACCCCAATATCTTGAAAAATCATAAATTATTTGCCTTGAGTTATCACATTTTACTATGTAAATTTTTAAAATAACTAGCATGTACAAACTTTACAATTGCTTGATTAACTACTTTTGGCATGTTAAATTAAATTAAAGTGACCGGTAAAAATAAAAATAAAAGCGGCTTTTGCAGCTTTCGAGGTTTCTGTATATAGCGCTTGGATGAAAAAGTTTGGACATCCCTAACATATAGCGTGAGTGAGATAAAATGTCCTCAGTCAATTTTAAGGGATTACACTTTTTGACATTTTCATCATATAATTGTATGAATAATTATTGTATAGGCTGCAGATGGAGTGCAGTTTAGAAGGCCAGAGGGTTGCAGAAAGAATGTCCATATGCGTGATGAAGTAGGAATGACAAAACCCCATCTCCCAATAATGGGACAAAAGGCACCATAAAAAGGATGTTGTAGAGTCCATTTAGTCCGTTCACTTAGTATTTTGTTAAGCATGCAGACTTTTTTGGAAAAAATACACTAATGAATCATAACTCTGTTACTTTTAACTGTTTTTTGTTTTTGTTTTTACACTGAAAGTGCTGTAGGACGATCAGACCGAAAAGATCGTTAGGTCAAAAGGTGAGAGGGCAAAGGCCAGCCTAACAGACAGAGGGATGCATTGTAGACAGGAAGGTTAAAGACACATGTGGATTCCAGCACATCAGTGTTGGCCAAATACGAGTTGAGCACATAAACACTTCAACACGGTGGGCGACTCTTGGGACTGTTTTCATATAGATGCTGGTTTTCTTCATTATGTTTACACCCCCAAACAAACACACTGCATAGTGTACACACCAGACAGATGCGTCCAATGCGGGATTGGGTGGAAGGACTGTGGCCCATCTCAGACGATGTCTCCCGGAAGAAGAAATACAGCTTGTCGTCATTTCTTTCTGCGCTGTCAGGGATGAGGTGCACATGGACGAAAGTAGGATCTGTGGGTAGAAGAGGCTGACATATTTTATACACTGAATGCATTTCCTGCTTATCACTTGCTGAGGGAAGAGTTGTCGATTTAATGGTAATGTCTCGAAGAAGTAAGACATTTACCATTCAACCATCTGGAGTTGTACTGATCGGTTCGCATGGCTGTCTTTGACCCCAAAGTCCGGAAAATGGCTGAGTCCGTTCCCATGAAGTCGACATAGACTCCAGCATACAGTTCACCATCTGAAAAATAAATAATTCAGTTTAGTAAAATGTCATCACATTTGGCACAAAATGTACAGTATAAATATTTTACAGTAATATATTTTTTGAATGGATATTTACACAAAGATTGCGGACAACAACAAATGACAAGTCAAGCATATAATTAGAATATTTTTTAGACTATAAATCACACTTCTTTTCATAGTCTAGCTGGCTGCGCGGCTCGGACTTGCACCCAAAATCCCAGTTCCCCTAAATCGTGCTCTCGTAGCAAACAAGTACTTTTGGTGCATTACTGCCACCTTCTTTAGCATACGGCATTCGCCACAACATGGATTTACTATTTATACTATTTATTTATTTTGTAAAATAAATTTCCCTCAAAAATGTAATTATATTCTAGCGACTTACTTAGTGTATGTTTCTTTCTTCTAATGCATTTTCTGACTGGTGTGACTGATACTTCAGAGCCACTGAAAATTACCATAAAATACGGAATGTTCACTTTAAGTAGTATGCCTTAGATGAGGTCACTACAAGAGGTAAGAAACTCAAAGTAAAGTAAGGCAAAAGCGCATTGTTTTTCTTTCAATTGCGGTGGGTAAGTAGGACATACTGTTGCAAATTAATTTCACAACATAAAATATTTAATGTGTTGGAGCATTTACAGAAGTATATTTAATATTCCACTGTTTCTTTCTTTCCATTTTGATTGCATTATAGGCAGTTTTAGTGTGTGTGCGTACGTACATGTGTATCCTATTACCGGCTTACAAGGTACTTTTTGGAAAACCCATAACAATTAATTAAGAACATATATGACAGTTAAACCATTACTTGTAGAAACAGTTAATTAGAAACCTCTTCAACAAGCCTTTAACCATTATTAAGACATAAAATATAAGCACATGCATGTGTGCGGACAGATGGTTGTACTGTATACGGCAGCCTTATTATGCCACGGGAATGCAAGGTGATTGTCCTCCAGCTGCTGTGTGGGCCCCAATGGAGAGCAGGTGCGACAGCAGGAGGTGGTGCAGAGGAAACAAAGATCTCTGCCCCGCTTTACATTCAATGTCCCAGTTCTCTGCGACACAATGTATTTTTAAACGTTGACGGATGATCTAATGTGTAATGTGGCGAACAGCTAACTAGACTCAATTCCTTGGCTCTCAGCTTGAAAACATTACCTCTTGTATGATGCCAACTAAGCCATGGTTTCTACCCGTCAGCCCTTCTTTCGGATGTCAATGTTGCAAATGTGATATTATGTGATCGATGTAACCTGTAATAATGTGTCCGAAAGGAAAAAAAGAAAAAAATGAATAGAACAAAACTAGTGAAAATGAGCTCTAAATCCATCTTAGATGAAATGCAGCTCAGTTGGCAGTCACGAAAGAAAACTGCGACAGCCATTTACCCCTTACATGTCAAGTATGAGGTCTGGATATGACCTTGGACCACCTTTGTGGATGGAACAACAACAGACTATATGTCATTTTAGCATCAATACTTTTAGGAGCGGTAGGGCATTGGCCAATGTAAAACCCAAAATATTTTAGTGCAGATCCAGGTAGGTAAAGGTACTTTCCATTTTGATTGCATTATAAGGTATAGATCCCGGATATCCCACCGATCCGCCACACACTTTTGTGTAATATTGAGCTTTGATCATTGATCATTTCTCATTGATTAATACAGGGATATCTTCAAAATTGATGCATGCGCAGGAGGTGGGTATCACTGAAGGTGGACACTTTGTCACTGATATGAATAATGATTGTACAGTCTTGGCTTAGGATATGGAGAAAAAAAATCCTGGATAAAACCCACACAAAAAAGACACCGAAAAAATGTATAATAGTGAAGAGAGAAAAAATTGGAGAATTTGTTTTGCAAATCCACGGGTGCCGAACCGCGAGTATGAGAGGTCAACTGTATTTTATATAATACTACTACTACTACTACTACTACTACTACTACTACTACTACTACTAATAATAATAATAAGGGATGGGTGAGTACCGATACCAGGTACCAACCTTATTTTAAGGTATTGGTACCAGTATCGGCCGCCCTCTTGTGTTTTATGATCAGGAACTAGAAATTTGCCATTAATTTCAATTTTTTATTTTTTTTTTCTTAAGGAAAAATACTATACTGGAATATATAGGTCTTTCTTTAAAATTAGCTGTCATTTTGGGGGGGAATGTTATGTAGTATTGGTATCTGTATTTGGTATCGGTTTTGGTGACTACTCAAGATGTGAGTGTCGTATCGGTATCGGACTGAAAAAAAAAAGTGGTATCGAACATCCCTAATAATAATAATAATAATAATAATAATAATATACTAATGCACCAGACCTTTAAACAAATGAAACACTAGTATATAATACTATATAATGATAATGAATAATAATGATAACGATAATAGTATCATAGCCACTCACTAATTAAAGCTGAAACACTGTTGAGCTTGGGGTCGTAGGAGCACTTTCCTTTCCCAGACTCCACTTTGCCAGGCTCCAAATGGAAAATGTCTTCCTGCAATTGAAAAATCAGAAGGAGATGGCAATAAATTCAGCACTTTTGATCTTGTCACAGTGATTCCCTTGTGTAGGGAAAATGAGGCGCCCTCTAACTCCGGTGGGACCTGGTGGGGGATGGTGTATTAGAATAATGAGTGTGCATTCACACAAAAAAAAAAGCAATGCGGGGCGAAGGAGGAATTTCAAATCCATCTTAAAGCTACTGTAATGCAGAAGAATGTGCTATGTGCTGCTTTTCTCAGCACAATGGAGACTATGCCAAATATGCCTCAGATACAGGTCTATGCTTGACACCTGTAATCCAGCACAGTAAAAACAAGACCAAGATAGCGGTTGCTTGATGGATGCCCACTACATCCCAGCATGCCAGCACTGTAAAGCCATTATTAGACATTTATGAGTGGGAATAATTGAATCAGAGGCATGCAATGGCATGTCATATGGCTTCGCCTCGAAGACCAGCAAATCACGTCCAATCCTCATTTCAATTCACTGTAGGGACGGAGATGTCTGTCATGGTCCATCAGTACCAAAGTGGAGGAACGACTGCGGCACCATGCTAAACTCACTAATCCCGCACACCCCTCTACATATTCCAACTCAAATTTGATTAAAATCACCACTCGTGCAAACAAGAGCATGCTGGAAGCTCTCTCTTAATCATGCCACATGTTGACATAAAAAAAAAAGGGGGTTCTACAAGGACACATGCTCTAATTATTTTTACCATCATGCTGTACAGTATATGCTACAATCTCCTACAAATAATATAACAAGAAAACCTTTTCACTCAAGCCACTGGTCAATTATTTAAAGTGCTTGGAGAAGATGTTCAAATATGCAGCTCTTTTATTTCCTTAGCTGCACAGCCAGTTATGGCTACAGATGACTGGTGTTTGCTCTTGGCTAATACAGCCTGCTGTGGGAGAGCGTAAGATGCTGACGAAACCTGCTGCCTCTGTGGAAGAGACTGCACAATATTCCTGTTGAAGGTTGAGGGGCATGTGGGAGAAGGAATCGATGGCTACATAGTATGGATAGGAATGAAATCATGAGGTTAGCATAAGAAATATATGTTAAAATTAGAACACAAATAAAACAAAGTGCACAAAATAGTCAAAACGCATGCTAGGGGTTGAAAAGTTGAACACGTGATGGCCAGGAACAAAGAAATGGCACATGCAGCTTGTGATTATGATCCAAAGTAGTATGCAGGCCTGCGGTGCAAACAGGGCCGACATCACACCTTTAGTCCAAGTGTCTCATGCACAGTGTTGGGTTCAGCTGCACGGTTTGCCCTTCCTCTGGCCTGGGCCATCTGTAGATACATGGACGTCTAAAACAGGAGATAGCAACACAGTCTGGGTGTTATGCCACTAAAATGGAAAGGGATGGGGAACTTCGAAAAAGTTTTGAGGCTTTCAGTTTAATAAATGGCAACTACCGGTATAGATTTGCATTACAAAAGGATACGTTTGAAGATTTGTTTGCAATTGTTTCTTAATTACAAGGCACAGCCTGTATAGAAATTTGGAAAAACAAACAAACGAATGAACAAATAATAATAAATAAAGAATGACAACAAATATTGAGAACAAAGTTTTCTTATGTGCATCTTGGCAATGTTGTGATAATATTTGAATTCCTCATTTGGCTGAAAATTATGCTCACGGTAATGCCGAAATATGTGTACAACTTGACAAGGAAAACAACCTTCTCTTTAACGGACAAAACCAGGAACTTTTCAGTGACACACACGTTAATGGAAGCTCCCACTTCCAATTATTTTACACAAGTTCTCCCATAGTGGAGTTTGCCAGAAGTTCTGCATGGTGTGGTGAAAAGATTGATAGATTGGTGACCGAAAAGATGGAAAACCTTTGTTAAAAGGTAGAATAGAAACCAGATGCGATAAGGAACTCATAAAAGCAACACTTGCTGCTGCACGTTCTCTGCACAGGTTCTAATCGAATCTCAGGGGATAGAGTCCAGTAGTCAATTGCATCCAATATGTCCTTTTTATTGAATTCCCATGGTCATCATTGGGAAACAAGTACAATACTTAAACAAGAGTGAGGTTTTAATGCAAAGGAACAGGGAGGTTATGATTCTTGGCTTGGTTTAGGAAATTCAAGTGGTACACCATTAAAGGCTGAGGCTAAACAGAGTGGCTTTAACAGCTCATTTGGGACAGCAGCTGGGTGTGAGTAAATCTGTCGTGCCCGCTTACTGGTACCAAAATCAGGCTTAATAGTGTTGGAAAAAAATTAGCTATAATATAAGTACCCTAGCACGATGTGGGTAGAGAGTATATAAATATATAAAAGAAAAACAAACTGCCCACGATGAGTGCAGAATGTTTGTTTTGTTTTTTAACTTGGACGAGTAAATTCTTACCTGAGATTTACGCCCCCGATTGACAAAGGTACAAACTGGATTGTAAGCGCCTGTCCCACAGACATACAGCTGTGTCCTATTCCATGGCTCAATTAGACGGATGAAGTTGGCACATTCTTCCTGAAGAGATTAAGAACAGACCACAATTGTGTCGTATATATCAAAGAGGAAGTCAACCCCCCAAAAATTCTTTACAACAATACGTTAAATGCACCCCCACTAATCTAAGCACTGATTAATATTGGGTTTGTGGAATATGAATTAAGCAGCAAAATCCAACATTGTCATCCTTCTCAGGAGGCAGCCATTTTGCCACTTGCTGTTGACAGAAAACAACATCATAGTTGCTCAGGGGTCAGGTAACAGCCCATCACGGCTCAGCTTGCAAATGTTATATGACCAAACTCAGAAAACAGGTGAGACGATTTATTGTCTCTAGTGTCTCCATAGCCCAAGTTGTGCGTCATTTTAATGTTCTTCATCATATTACTAAAGTGAAAGGGCACCTCTGTCCTTTTGCACTATTTTTGTCATTTAAAGAGATACTTGACTCATTGAGCCATTTTCAGCAGTAAAAAGTTAGTATTTTGTCCAGAATGAATTTGATAACTACATTATTTTTTTGCATACACTTAATACCTTAAAAAAATAATTAAAAATAATCATGGCTCACCTGTTTTGTGGCTTTGGTCAGCAAACTGAGCTATGACTGTCCGTTTCCTCACCACGGGTGAGGTGTCATTTTCAGTTGACAGCAAGTGGAAACATTATTTTTAAAGGTATTAATTCTACATGAAAAATAATTAAGTTATCAAATTCATTCTGGACAAAATATTAACTTTTTACTGCTGAAAATGGCTCAATGAGTCAAGTATTCCTTTTATGTTCATAGTATGCTGTGTGGACCTATTTTGGACCGTTTTGTGTTTTTGGCCGTGACTTTTACTGGAGGCGTGTGTTGTTTCACGCGTCAAACCCCATGTGCAACAAGAGGGAATACAACTCTGCACCTCCTGTATACAAAGTACCAATGTGAAGTGAACAATGGTGTATTTTGATTGGCTATTTGTGATTGTATTATTGGTATTGTTTTTTTGCACAGCACTTTGTTACAGCTGCAGCTGTTGAGATTGAATAAGTATGAGTTGAGAATTACAGCCAAATGTATAAAATTATATTTGGGGCAATTGCAAACTTTCAACTAAATGCATATATAAAAAAGGCTGTGGATATAATGTAAATCTAATGACTTGTGCTGGGACTACAGGTTTGCTGTCAAGAGGGATACTTACATTGGCGTCTTTCCCACTTACGAGGCATTCCATCTTTCTTCGTTCAGACACTGGCCAGTGGATCTATGAGCAGGAAGACAGTTAATATTTGCAAGCAGTTACACACCACTTGTATTTATGGGCATTTCAGTCTAAATTTGCAATGGACGTCCACCAAGGCTAATATTAGTCCTACAGGAATTGTCCTAACCCAATAAAAACCTTTTAATAACTCACTATACAACAGGAAAAGTGAATGCCAGGAAAAGTGGATTTGAGCTAACCCAAACAGCTTCTGCTGGTGTACTGGAGCAGAATATTTTGCTCTGAGGGCAGCAGTAAGAGTTGAAGTAACACCACTTCATTTCAGTGTAACGGCGAATATAAGGGTGGGAATGTGTGCGCGAAAAGCAGTTCTTACAATATGAGGATCCTTGTTGATGTCATGGAGATCCAGAGACAGGATGTGATCCTTGCTACCAATGTACATGCGGTCATAATCCTCGTCCATCCGCAAGATCCGGTAGTCAGATGTGTTGAGGAGGTAGGCAAAATGATGAGCAGTACCAGTAGATCTCAGCTCTGTATAGAGGAACAAAAGCATTATACTCTGACTTTGTGCAACTCAACGTTTTTTGCGACTCTCCTATTTATCCGTTTGGAGTTATGAGCAATGATGTAACTTAACCCCACACAGGAAGAAGTGCTACTGAGAGACTGTCACAAGGTGTTGATGGCTTAATACCACCTGTGTAGATTAGAAGATCTGGAAAGTCTTTCATCAAAGGTTTTCAATGGCTCGTTATACTCATTTTTGTGTGTGTGGGAAGGTAATAACGTGCAATGGAGAGTTGAAGCTGACCCACAAATATGCCATCTTTAGAGGTAGCATCAGAGGCATGACACAGCCATTATGCGAGGAGGAGAGGATCAAGTTTAAGACCAGAGATTCACTGCTCATGAAAGGGACGTGGATAAATCATAGCTCAACAGTTACACATCATATTGTGTTCATTTACTGGAAAGCCCATGTAAACGTCACGTGCATACAGTTTTGATGGTGGGTTTAGACGTCTTCATTTCTATTGAACAATCTTTTGTGAAGGTCAGCTTGGAGTGTGCATTTGGTAACACAATGCAATTAAACACGTCCTCTCATGTCAAGAGTAACCCAATTTTCCAACAGCTAGTTGCTGGAGTGTTTGTTTGATACGGTCTTCTGGGTTCAGCAACCTCCTACAAGCAAAGCAGGGAGGCCATGCCACACCATGGGCAAACACACCCTCTACAATCAATAGGGGAGAGGCATTAGTGGTTAGGGTTTGCATAGTTTTGGACAGAAATACACGTCCCTCGTCAACTGGGGGACATTCCTACTTCTGTTTCGGTTCCATTCTACAGACAAGACAGGATGACATTTTGAGGATACCCAGAATCCAGTTTTCTTGATTTAAACGCCAAAATGTGCTGGAAGGAAACCAGAGGATTATGTGTCAGTTATTTTCTTGAATCATGGGATGCATCAGAGATGCTACAAGCGTAGTGGTAGGTAACGTATACTGTACACAATTAAGTTTATTAAAAGCTATGATCTTCTCAACTATGACTTTCACAAGTTTTGAAAGACTTATTATGTATTTTGCATTACAAGCTTGAAATTGGGAAACATTCATTTCAACTCCATTAGGTCTGAAAATAAAGACCACTGCACTTTAGCAAACATTTTAAAATTGCTATATTTGGGAGGTTTAACTTGATAGGAGTGCCCACCAAGGAAATGTTTACGTCAGCCAAGAGATGGACAGCTGTCAAAGCTGTGTGCAGCGGAACTACAACATGTGGCCTGACCCTGTGATTATTTGTGTTGGAGACTTAAGTTGAATGACGACTCCCCACACACCCAGTTGAGCTGCCGTGTTTGTTTGTCTCTGTGTGTATAACACGAACAAAATGGCCAGACACATATTGCGCATGCACACCCATCCCAGTCAAAGTCCTTCCTGAAGCAGGTTTTCAGCAACTCTTCATTATATTTTTTGTAGCTGGATGTGATCTTCTGTTAGCTGGGGAGTACATAGCAAAAACTCCCTGTACACCATACAGAACAAACGTGTAACCCAAGCTCATGATCATCTGATTGATACAATATATGTTGTGTTCTAAATTTACTGGATAGTATGTCAAGATTGTCCTCTATTTCATAAATCCAGTCAATAGCTACAGGAATTAAACACCTACTGTATGAGGTGATGGCGCAGTTGAGAAAAGCTGAGCGTGTGAGGGAAACTTTACTCTTTCATTACATTGAATAACTTGGAGCTTAAGTTAAGTCTCTGGCAATGTTCGGACCTGACATTAATGTGCCTCCCAGGTGATCCGATTACAAGTGGACACGTTAGCTCACGCCTGGCATCGGAGTATGACTAAACTTGTGCCTCTAGTGACCACTTGCGATTAGATGTCACTCTACTGCTCTATAAACATAAACACTGACATCATTTATTTTTATGCAGTAAAGTCAGGACTGTAATTTTAACCAGCAGAAAGCAGTACTGGACTTGTCATGCCTTGTTTGACAAGGATTTAAAAGTGGCTTTGGATACTTTCATAAAGGGTCTATTAATACAAAACATTTTAAAATAAAATATTAATAAAGCCAGTGTTGTTTTGTTACACTTTGTGTACATGACAGTATTACTTTGGAACCTAATGGGTGGACATTAGAAAACTGGTCTAAAAGAGGACATTTTTGAAAATGCATACATACTAAAAACGGATGACGTGTATATGAAAAGTGATGAGTCTAGTAAAGGGCGGACCCAAAACTGTTACCTCAGATGTACTCCTCAAGATCATTTTGTTTTGATAACACTTCCCTTCAGCAACATGTACACACAGGTTACTAGACCAGTACCGTATCAGGGGAGTGTCACGTCCCTTATACAGTAAATTTGAGATGCACGTATATGTCGATGATGAAGGGTGTTCAAAACATGCTTTTGGATAAGAGCTGGTTAGAACAGGTAGATGGTTTGCACGTACAATTCTTTGTGAAGTGTGTGAGTGTGAATAAATATGGTTTTGAATATGTTGTCATCTTGACTTCATTCTGTGTGTACGTTTTGGTTAACTTTGTTGGGTCTACAAGGGCGGCTTTGACTCAGGAAAGGACCAAACCACTCTGTGGACTAGCAATAGTGCCATTAATAGTGAAAGTAAACCAGGGAGGGAATAAGATACTTGCACTCAGTAACATCTTGACTTTAAGTCATGCACCTGTACACTGGTGCTTGTGTGGTGTGCAGGTGGGCAGATAGCAGATAGGAACATGAGCTCTGTCCTCAGGTAAAAAAAAAAAATCTAAATTGCTCTGTCTGCTGAACACAGACAAGAGTTCTTTCACACACCATCTCTAGACGCAAAGGCGACAGTTTAGAAAGATGAGTCTTGAATATGTAGTGGGTTTAAGTCAAATGCTGCAAATAAGAAATGGGTCATTATGTAAAAGTAAAAAGAATATATATCTTTAAAAAGAAGTGCAACCGATTGGTTGATTAGAGAAGTAGTGGATTCTCTCTAGAATTCTGTATTGTAATTATCTTTAAATGTACAGCCTGTATGGCACACCTGTGTAACAACAATCATGCTATCCAATCAGCATCTTGATATCCCACATCTATCTCATGTAGATGGATTATTTTGGAAAAGGAGAAGTGCTTGCTTACGCAGATTTAAACAGATATGTGAACAATAAAGTGATATAGTCCTTCTGTGTATGTGTACATAGAAAAAGTGGTATTTTTTTTAAGTTCAGCTAAAGAAAATAGGAGCAAAACACACAAGTGTATGGAGGGTGGGGCAGGCATGCAGCCAAGCATCTCACATTCTCTACAAGACAGTGATATGGGTAGTCTAGAACAGAGTGATCAGGTTTCAAATACGGAAATAAAATCACACACCACTGCCTATGACCGAGCAATGTATTTTCTTCGTGAAGGCTGATATGGAACAACTAGAGTTTCATGATGAGGGATATCAAAAGTAAGCGGTCTGTTGCTTTGATACGGACTGGAGGGAACAATGATGAGTGATACCAAGTGTGGAGCAATCACTTGCTCAAGTCTTAAGCTGACGTCCTAGAACATCTCACGCATGTTGGTCTACCTAAGCTGTGTCCTGAGGCCATTTCCAACAGTTAAAGGAGTGTTAGATAGGATTGTAGAAGGGCAGGAGCAATAATTAGGGTGATTAAGAGGGGTGGGAACAGTGTTGTGTTCTCACACATCAAAGGGAGTCAGGATTTCCCCCAAAATATTGTCAGTGTTAAAGAGTGGGGAAAAACAGGATAACAAATCTATCGTCTCAAAAAGCCCTTGTAGCATGTAGCATGTTGCTACTTCCTAACTGGTACAAGCCGAGCTGTGTATAGTTCTAACATTTTAATTTTTACCCAAAGAAGATCTGCCTTGGCTCTTGAAAATGCTGGAGAGGCTTAACTGGGGCTACACCGATTTATGACAGGGTTAGGGCCCCGGTGTAGCACCGTCCCTGACATGGCCATGATTGTAGACAGTCAAAATTGGTTCCTGTCCAGCAGCTTATATCTTAAGGAGTTGTGGTTTCCCCCGTTATCTATTCAGCTCAAGCTTCTCACAGTGATACCCAGTATTGGCAAGATAAGGAAATACCTAATACAGTATAATGGCTATCAGTGAACACACCATCAGGAAGATTAGTTAACACGCTTTTGTATTCAGTGTGTAGCCACTGGATGTGGCTGCTTTTCGTCACAAAATTTGAAATCTAATCAGTGAAGCCACAGTATGTTCCCACACCATACTAAACACATCCTTCTGCACTATGTGTGCTTGTGCCAGACATAGGTTGTTTAGCTTTGTGTCAATTGGACACTTCAAAGGCAATAAAGGAGATGACACCATCGTTAAAGTATGCAATTTCTGTGTTTGAGGTTACGTTTGCTAGTAAATGAAAAGGAACAGCATCTAATCACAACACCTGTTTTCTGCAGCTTCGTGACACTCATGACTGGAGAATAATTAAAGCCAATGTGTCACATCAGATAGGAGACATTCATCAAATAACACACAACAAATAGCAAAACATCCTGAGATGAGCCACCACACCAGTCATGACAGGAAAATAGGATTTGTTAATGATGTGTTCTCAGCAGCTTGCTGATATTTTCATCACCCTCCTTGTACAGTTGAAATGTTTATGGTTTGGCCACACTCAGGTCCTGAGTTAATATGTATTATGTCTAAAATAATAAAAAATATATATGTGTATTTTTAGCACCTATCAATAGCATAAGTTGTTAAAGAAACACAACAAAGTCAAGCTACTTTACTATGGCCTGTTTAGATTATGTTACTGTGAGCTCTTTCACATGGTGTAACCTCATGTCTCTTAGTTACATATGAAACTTCATAATGGGTAAGCTATACGAGCGCTAACATATCACTAACCCTCTTCAATAACTACTACTCCTGACCCATATGGTCCTGAATTGCACTGTTAAGCTGTGTGTCCATTTGAGGGATGACACTTCTTGTTTATCACCAAAAGCACCTCGTTACCACCATACCCCTTGCTGTCCTGACGCTCTCGTGCCGACCCGGGGTACTCACCCGCTCTATAATTAGGATTCACCGTAAGCCCCATCCCTCGCCAATCCCCTGTCACTCCTTTGCTAATGGCACCAATTTGTATTCGCTGTCAGCTCTGATGAGCTCTCATGCGAAAAGATGGCCTTATCAGAGGGCTTCTGGCTACCATCACCTAAACGCCGCCATTGCCTGCCAAGCCCTGAATGCTGACAGACAGGCAAAAATGGGTGAAAGAGTATGGGTTCAGGAGGACCTGGTGATATGTGGCTCAGTTTTCAAGTATGTTGTAAAAGCACCGAAACAAAATGGCATGAAAATGCCAATTTGTGTACAGTAATCTAATTCTCAGAAATCAGTGCAGTATCCAACCACTACAATTATTGAGACAATTGTGTCATCAGTAAATTACATTTAGCAAATAGAGCACTACACTCCTAAAGTTGTAATTTAGTTGTGGTTCCTAGTATTTATAAAACCCTGCACATATCGTTACCACAGGACATCCTTCTATCGTTGATATCTTTATTTTGATGTCGGGTATTGCGTTAGCTCAGTTTCTACATTAATGAAGTGTCCAAGACAGTAACACACCTTAGCTCTTCTATTATGTCAACATTGTGTCTCAGTCACCAGGCATGACCAATTAAGCCCTCATCAATAATGAAATCAGAATCACTAAATTTTTATCAATTAATATCCCTGGTTATGATTATTTTTTTGCCTTCTGTGACTTACTGTTCCAAGTGTCAGCTATTGAATGGAGAGTTTTGACAGTTTCTCGCTTTACTTCTGATTTATTTAGACAAAAATCTACGGCATTTCTTATTTGTTGTTGTTGTTTTTTTTAGCTGTACGGTGTCTGTACAGTGTACAGACAGTATGCCTAATGGCAGGGCACCTGGCCCGGATGGTTATCTGGGCATATTTTTTTTAAGCACTTTTGGTCAATGCTTGCTCTATTATTCTTAAGAAAAGTAACATAAATTAAAAATCTACGGCATTCCAAAGGGGTTTACAAAACGTATATATCATGACTCAGGGGCAAATACTTTTTCAGTTTGTTTGTTTTTGTCTTATATTTACTTAGAAATGTGAGATATAAACATTGCTTTGATGATCTGAAACATTCATACTAAATATGACAAAGAATCATGCATCAGGAAGGGCCAAATATTTTTTACTGTTCATGTGCACACACATGCACATGCCCAAGCAACACTCGCTAAAGCCTGCTGATTCTTCAGATGAGATCATCTGGTTTGACTGACAACGATAACATCTTTATTAATTAATTGTTAGATTCAGATTCAGAATCTCGGGGTCTCCCCTGTGACTATTTGAGAGTTATGTGGATGTGGAATGCAGAGAACTTGCAGGGAAGGCGACCACCCCAAGAGACTTTTCCTTTAATAGCACACATCTGCACAAGCAGGCTTGTGTTTTAACTGATGGTTTTATTAACCGTCTCCAGCTCCGTATATAATGGCCATGTCCCATTTCACATGGCAATTCTTCCAGCCATCATCATCTTCCACTCAATTTGTGTTATGAATTGCATGAGAATCTGCCAACAACTGATTGCTTGACTATGTCTAATAATGTACACTATTTTCTTGATTGATCCAAATAATAGAATTCCCAGCACAAGCTGGTTCTCATGAATGCTGGTCAGCGGGGTTACTGTAGCCTGAGCCAGGAGACATGATCAGATCACAGTTCACTGGGAAGCAGTGGCAGTGCTTTATGTTCTGGTTTAATCTGGGATTAGCTCCGGGTCAGGGTTATCTCTCCTCAGCCTGAGTGGAATCAGGAAACAGGGATTGCCTGAGGTAAAGTGGCATTACAGAATAGCCTACTCAGAATGACAGCGAATAGACAGTGCTGAAGGACACTGATTGACAAAATGTGACTGTCTCAATGAACACGAGTTTGAATCCTCTCAGGCCTTCTAATAATTCCAAACCAATGGGTTTCAGATCGGCAGAGATTCACATGCTTTTAGACCATGAATTACGGCACCCAATAAACCATAAATCACCGGTACTGTCCATCCACATTCATATGTTCAGATTTTCTCACTACAGTTTGCATGGTAAATTAATTTTAATACTGATACTATAGTAACCATACAGTACATCTGACACTGCATCAAAGAATTTTGTGTACCAGAAAGAGACAAAGTAAGGAATGATAGCAGAGGGACTGTGAGAAGACATGAAGAACTTAAGCGCTGCCCAAATGAGCAATATAGTTTATCTTGGAAGGTCCCTTTGACTCTTGTCAAAAAATAATCCCCACATTCTGGACACACTCAAGAGAAAGTCACACTCCACATCCCAGCCCGGCATCTCGGAAATAGACACAGATGACTTTAGGACAGTTTTGCTGTAATGAAGATGGAAACCCCTCTTTCCCAGTGTGGAATGTTGCCACAATCTCTTCTTGAAATCAGTCACTGGGGGAATGTTGTAACTTGAAAAATACTTAACACGTAATCAAAAACAAAACTATAAAAAATACTAAAAAGCTATTAAAAATGTCAATTTGGGGGGATTAATTTCCATGGCAAATAAAAGCCATAAAAGCCAGTAGAGGCCGGTGGAGTTTTTTGTTGTCATTGTCGTCATTTTGATAAAAGTCTGTTGTTTTAAAGTAAAATCAGCAGTTAAACAATTAGTTACAAGAAGAACCCAATTGTTCTTTCTTTGATATAACTACCAATTTTAGCTAAATGAGGGGGCTCCAAATATGAGACAATTGCTGCCTCAGGTGCATCCTGACAAGTCAGTGGAAGATTTAAAACACAGGATACAGCAACCTTTGGATGTGGCGCCCACTGCCATGCTGCATAGCTATGCATGCCTTATTTGTTGAAGCAGTGTGGGGTCACAATGTGGGAGTTCTGTTGTTCCAGCCCCTTCATGAAAATGACAGGAAAGCAGGACAGATTGTGACAGCAGCCATTGTGGCTCTGGTCCAGGTTTCTTCCAACCACTATGCTCATGCTGCTCCCCCACCCTGTGAGGTGCCACCTCAAGACAGATCCTTCTGTTCTTAGCGGGAGCACAAGTAGTACAATAATAATAAGTTGGTAGTATTAAAAGGAATGTAGAGTGAATCATCTTTTATTATTGATCAAGTGATAGTTGGTCCAGAGAGGTGCTGATGAGAACAGGATCCTTTCTTTGAAGGGGTTGGGTTTTTATATGTTCCTTTAGGGTAGTGTTATAGTCAAGACCACACCAACCGAGACCAAGACATTATTCAGACTATAGAGTATTGAGACCGAAGCAAGACAAGCACTTTTGGAATTCTAGACCGAGTTGAGACCAAGACTTTTGAAGGTTGAGACCGAGACAAAACTAAGACTGTGTATATATATATATCAAAGAAAAATCACAACCCCAAAAAATACAAGTATCTTTTTTTTTTTTTTTTGAGTACCAGTATATGTATGTATACTGTACATTACACAATATGTAGCCTATAATATGACTAACCCATATTTATTCAGTGTTATTGACTGTGTACTAGTTAGCAGCGCAGTGTAGCTTTCAGGTTCATTGTTTATCCACTTTCTGCAGCTGAAAGCTGAACATAGGAGGCTGTAGAGTACAAATATGTCCCGTGGGTTACGACTAAAGCTCAACCCATTTACTGGTTTAATGGATAATGTTTCCATTACATGAGAACTTGGGGGCTCAACGAAGTGTTCATTATTTCTTTTTCTGCTACTGTGCTTTTGACAATGCTACGCAAGCTAACTTTAGTTATAATTTTGGGTACAAAACTGCACAAAAATGAGAGTGTGAATGTTCGGAGAAGCAGAGTGCTACGCTCCCATTAATTTCCAAATGCAACAGTGTTGCAGCAAGACCAATACTTGTGTTTTGTTTACAACTTGGTTCAGTAGTAATTAACTCACTAGGCCACACAGCTAGCTCACATCAACGTTATCCAGCCAACAACCATCACTAGAAAAAGCCAGACAAAGCGCCACTAAAGTGCAAACTTCCAAAAAAGAAAAAAAAAGTTCATAATTGACCACTTAATTTAGGCAACTTGAGAATTATCTACGGTACACAAATGGTGAACAACAATTATATCCCCCTTCAAGTCACAACCCTCACATCTTACTAGTACTGGCCCACTTCCATCTCCTACTGCCCAGCGCACTTGACAGTGACTACGTTTACATGCAGGCAATAACCCTTTTAAAACCCACATTTTGGCAATATTCGGGTTTTGTAAGGCCATGTAAACACGCGCCGAATATGCTCTTATTCAAGTTTTTAGTTCTACTAAATGTGTAGTTTCTCTTACAGCTCATTAGAATATATAAGTCGCAGGAGTTAAAATATATATTCTTCTAATTGTTATACAGTGGAGCGGTCTTCTGCTCTCTCTAAACAACTGGGTTGTAACCAGAATGAAAAGGTTAGTTAGTCCTGCTACATTGGTATCTCATTCTAAACCAAAACAAAGTAAGCAAAAAAAATTTGGGAAAGCTCTTTGTTAACTCAATGTTCACAACAATGGGAGACAGTTGAGTTTGCATGTGCCTCGGATATCCAGACTTACCCAGACAGGAAGTAGGATTAGAAGACAAATCCCAAATTTCAAAGTATATGTCAGCACAGTCACTACGTTTTGCCTCATCACTTTCTGTCTCTATTCAACGGGCATTCATCTGAAATAAATGTGATTAGTCTTCTACAAACAGCTTTGTGTTTCTGGCTGCTACTGCCTCTCTGGAACACTCAACTAAGGGAAGTCCAAACTGGGCTGCATCACCCTGAGGGTCACAGCATTAACCTCTTGTGTACACACGCCACTGTTCAACAACACTGCAGGCTGCCTATGCTGAGGTCACAACAACAACAAAAAACAGCAAAGCAAAAGCCATTAATTCTATGTACTGTGATGGTATAAGCTTGCTGTTCCTAAATCACGGTTGTTTTTAAAGGCATTCTAAGACTCTCAGCTCTTATCCTGTTTCTGAGGCAGAACAAGATAATTGGTTCTTGAAAGAAGTAAATAATCAATCTAATGGGAGGGGTTGTCCCCACCTGACCAGAGGCATTTAATAGCTCTATTAAGTTGGATTTGCACTCTAGATCCAAGTGGCACTTTTGATCAAGTGTGTTTTTTAATTACATGTATGTTTCCAAGAGTAACATAGCCATAGTGTTTACAGTCACATAAAAATTCTGGGCACCCCTAATCATTTTCAAAATGGTCCTTAATAAATCACTCGTTGTTCGGTAAAACTTATACACCCGCCTAATTTTGTTTAAGTAATTATTGCACACTTTCTGTAAATCCAATAAACTTCATTTCACTTCTCAAGTATCACTGTAACCGTCTGCTATATGATATATTTGTCTGAAAGTGCTGATCCGAACAACCAATAATTTATAAAAGAAAATCTTGAAAATGATTAGGGGTGCCCAAACTTTTTCATATGTCTGTGCATTCGGGGAACTGAAGCTCCAAAATCATCAACACCAGGCAGTGACAGCATGGAATTAAGCGATAGTACAAATATTAAAATTCACCTGCTGATTAGTTGGCTTGGGCTGACTCTTCTCCTCGCTGGTTTAGTGTAAATAAGGGTAAATTTGACACTGCTCCACTTGCTTCCGTCTGTAATTATTTTGCCCATTTAATGATTGGCACACCTCTACAGTACCATATTTAGACGATATTTGATTGTCCAAGCTTTTTCTGTCATTTAGATTTATTTACAGATGTTTGATTTGTTTGTTTTTTGGTTGTGTAGACGCACATGTAGGCTTATACGTCATCAATCTGCATGTTTTGAACGCCTAGCTTGCCTCTATGTCTTGATCCGACCCTTCTCATGCCTGTATCAGATTTTACACATTGGGAAAAGACCTTCTGATCAGAGGATAGTTGATTCCATTCAGGATTTTTACTTAGTTTTCCATTGTGCATAACTGAATCATGCCACTTTAGAGCAAAAAAAAACCCAACAACAACAATTGAATTGTAGTGTAAATCCAGCCCTACTAATGGGGTTATTCTAAAAGCAGACATTAATTAAACACTATGTCTTGATATATGCCAATACTCCCTAACCACATTGCCTTAAGATGGTAAACACTTACTAAAACATTAAAATACCAATATGATTTAAGAGTGAGTCTAATTTGTTTAGCAGTATTTTTCAAACAATAATTGTGTTTTGCAGGCAACCCTCTGTACCTATGTAAGGTGGTTGAAGGGAGTCAATGGATATAGTTGTTGAGGGTGGGAAGAGGATGGTGGTGATGTCGGGTCAGTGAGTTTGCCAAGCCGATTTACTCATCCCAGTTTGTCACTGTTAATCTCTGTGCAACTAACAGACTGATAGAATCAGCCTGATAACTGCAGGAGATGGATAGAGTAAGAATAAGACCGAGTGAGTGAGAAAGAGATGTGTTGTGGATTGTGTTTGTGTGTGTGCTCTTCAGGGCAATGGCATGCGTACTTGGGCTCATCCCTGTACAGCTAATATGCATAGCATGCCATTGCACACATATAGACACGGACACATACGCACGCATAAATTGCTTACAAACAACTTTACATTGTTTAACATTGTCATGTAATGGATACAAATGTAACAAAACAAAGTAACAACAAAGTAATTCTATACGCATGAAATGTTTCTTAGAGCTTTAGGGAGAGATTGGGCTGCTTACCGAAAGCAATACTCTTAGCCCTTATCATAGTAGCCATTGGTGTTCAATATAGGTTTGATTATTGTAAATTGTATTTAAGTGCTTTTTATATGAAAGCAGTCTGTTTAGCATATTATTTATCAGGTAGAAGAGAAGAAAAAGAAGGCAATATACAGTATGTGCTACAGATCATTTAGTGCTTGCTTTGGCAATGATGACAACTGGACGCCAAACCAACCCGTATTATTTTTCTTCAAAAGCCAATCAAGGTCTTGACGATTGATGCGTCTTAAATACTGGGGACTGGTTTAATAAGCCATGGCTTCACCCGTCAGCCTTTTTTTCCTTTCGGATTTTGTGATCTAATAAATTCTATGTTGAAGGATGTTGTAATAATATGTCTGAAAGGAAAAATAAATGGGGGAAAAAAAGGTATTTTCGTAGCCCACTATAAGCGCATATTGTCTTTCCTAATTCAGGCAATATGCTTTCTAAATCAAGAACGGCTTCTCCAATTTCCTACCAAACTGCATTTCTCCATAATAGTGGGATCCATTTTGAACATGAAATTGCTGCCATCCAAATACACACATGCAATCTTAAAACTAAGTGAGCGACATGATGGATTTGACTTTTGACAGGGCTTCATTTAGAAGACCAGCTTGTACATGTTATATCTGTTTAAAATCTGACAGTATTTTGTAGACACCCTGTATTTCAACAAGTTAAATGGAAACATAGCTGTCAAAATACATAGAGAAAATATAATAACAACTCAGTTATTAGGATGTGTGTAAAAAGTTTTTAAAGTCAAACTCAACTTCAACAGTTAGTTTGGAGAAACTACAGTATAGATAGACCAATACGTTTTTTCAGGGCCGATACAGATAACAATTATTAGTAGTCAAGGATATTTGAAGCCGATATTCACTTTTACTAAACAGGAAAATATTGGTGTCAAATTTTTGAAAATATCAACTCCAAACCTGACTTTGTCAAAATGTCTTTAAGTCTGTTTATTGAAAAACTTTTCATATTTGCAAGATGTTGATTTTTTATTTATATATCTCAGACGATAGATATCTTTGTATTTATAAAAAAAATAAAAAATAAAAATAAAAAAGCTCCCAAGGTCACCAGCATATCTTCAAAACGTAAATGAAAAATTCAAAATACCTAAAATGTTAAATTTTCACTTATTTTTGTTGTAATTTCCAACAAAAACGTCTGCGTTTCCAGGGTCAGCAGCATCTCTTATGAAGTTAACAGAAAATTTTAATAAATAGTTCCCTCAAGTCAACACAGGTTAAATTTCATTTATTATCGGCTGTCAGATTTTTAAAAACGTCTGACGCTGATATTTGTCAAAATGTTGACTATTGGCGCAGATAATGGCCCAGCCGATAATCGGTCTATCCCGAGACTGCAGCATCATACACCGTCTTGATGAGACACAAAATCAAAATGGTCATTTCATCATTCTGACAACATTTTACTGCTGCAGTGAGGTTATTTTTAGCTTTGCTGACAGCATTAGTTGGTTTCATGCTTAAATCAGTTCCTAACGTGTTTGTTTTTTTAGAGCTGTTTTGCTTTATAGATGGACACTGCGTGTCTCAGACCAACCTTGCGCTGCCAAGTCAAAAGCTTAAGAGACAAAACAAGTCTTTTTCATCACTTTTTACTGCTTTGCCCTGCTGCTCTGCTTCCCACAGAAGTAATGTAAGTAACCTTGAATCTCAAGTTGAAATAGCAACTGTCAATCACCAGCAAGCTTTACGCATTCACTTAAGGGCTCCACTTTCAAGTTTGATCAATATCAGACAAAATGGAGTAAGAAGGTAACACATGAGTAGATATTAATGGAACATACTAAGCCCTAGAGAGGACACAGCCTTGAAAACAAGTATGCAGAAGAATGTGAGAAGACACATGTGTCAGTACACCATTCTGTTTCCTTCAAACCACCAAATGTTTGTTAAATGGCTACTGTAAAACAGGGAGGGCCCTATTTTAATGCCCAACTCTAGAGCAAAGAACAATCTAACTGCACGCAAGGGTGGAGTTTTCTTTCTTTTGGTATTTTTGCAGATGTGCACAGTTCAGAAACATGCGATTGTACTGTTGTTGGTGTGAACACTACACCAACTATTTAAAAAAAGCAACATACTCTAAGCTGTCTACCAATTAAATACTGCACACCCCTACCAGAGGTAATTCTGTAAAATAATTTAGGGAAGCAAAAACAATGCCATCTGTATCCCCCACCCATCTAGCGTTTCCCATCACCATTGTTCTCCTCATTAAACTAGAGGAAAACACTTGTCTAATCTCAGTTGTGCCTGAGGTGACAACCACTCAGGGTAACCGACGTAGACAGTTTGACAGCTGAGGAAATGTACTGAAGTATGACAAAATCAAAATTTTAATGACCAGTCAGCCTCTCCACACTTGACTTTCAATTCAAAACGGCAAGACACACGTGTCAGACTTGATATTTGACTGACAGGTTGAATATCCCACACTGTGACCTCTGCATGAGCGATTCCAACAGGGGATAACAAGCTACAGACCTGAGAAAGTTTTTTTCAACAGATTTCTGATAACAACCAGAGATCACACATCTTTTGTTAATCAAAAATTACAAAAAGGCAATAAATGATTTTAACGAGTATTCCTTCTGTATATGTAGTTAGACGATACATTTTAGGCTTGGTTTGAGTTGCAATGGCAAAACAGTGACAATACAACATCCTTAATGGGGAGTGTATTCAAAGAAAAAAAAAAACACCTGATAACTGTGTGCTCTTATTAAATGGCATTTATTTTACAACCAAGGACGTGGGTGAGACAAACAGGTCATTGATACTAAATTTCCGAAATACAATATTTTAGCTTAATCTAATGTTTTAATTTTAAGAAGACTGTTGTTGGCATTTTTCAAAAATAAATTAATCAGTTTTGAATGCTAGCATACGCCTTGTGCGTGCATGGTTGCTGCTGACTATTCACTTCCCCTTCAATCCTGGAGGCAATAGACGGCTGTAAACAAAAGCTACCACCCAATTGCATGATGTTTCTCAAAAACATTTTAATTGACAGCAAGTCAAAACAGAGTTTGTGGTAAACCAGCTAGATTATCTTGACAAAGTTAATTAATCAACACGGATGCCAGAAATAGATGACCACAAAAGAGAAGGGCTGCGGTCCTACAATGCACACTTCCTCCAATGCAAAAAGCCCAATCAGTTTAAGCAACAACCAAATACTTATCCAAACACGCATTTTTAGGGTCTGTGTAATATTTTGTCTGTTCATTACTGAAATTAAAAACAAACAACTGTCACTTATTTTGTCAGAACTTTGCAACAATATACAGTTACCTGCTATTTATATCACTCTAAGTATCAGTTGCAGATTAAATGATGTAACAATTTAAAAGGGACACTTCCTCAATTGCATTAAAAATGCCATTGGAAAAATAATTACTTTTCAGCCTCAATGTTACACTAATATTTTATCAACTTAATACTGATACTAAAGATCTCTGTGAATAAAAAAATAAAAATAGTAAAATATTAGCCCATGGAAGCACCCAGCAGAGTAAACAAACAGTAGTATTATGTAAGATAAGATGAGATGATGAAGATTAAATGACAGGAATACTATTTGACGTGTAAAAATCAGATGCATTCACAGCAGGGATCAGGTTATAAATTAAGAGGAACACTGTTTGAAAGGGGTAAAATCAAATGTATTCAAAACAGGGTTCAAGTTATAAATACTAGAACTACGGGAGCCCTGATTGTCTCTCTTTATAGGGGGCTCGGGGGCCCTTCTTGGTGGCTTTTCAGGGGCTCGGGTGCACTTTGTGGGAGCTTGGCTCCCATTGGCTCCCACATAACTCGAATCCTGATCCACATTCATGACAGCTCTATTCATAGATGGTTCAGACTTGCCCTCTGATGAAAGTGAATTTCCTCAACACCTCAAGAGGCCATTGCCAAGCTGCCAGTTCATGTTGCTAAGAGAGATCAGGGATGTGTTAAAATAAAAAGCAATGAGGAGACAGAGGTTAGTTTAGCCCCAGGAGTGAAAGGCTTGTTGCTGCATCGATACTAATCCTGCTGGCCTGGCTGTTATTTTAAAGCATGTCAGAACTCGATCCTCCTCCGGCTACATCTTAACTACGTACATGAAAAAATTATAACTTTACCTTAATGGAATAGCTGTGATTATATGCATCTCATATTAATGGACCCCAAGTGGACTGTGACACTATGCTGATTTAATTTTCTTTGATTTCCTACATTCACAGTAAGCCTCCAGAAAATAATCAGACCATTTAACCATAAAAATACATTCAAATTAATTTTTTTTTAAGAAGAAAAAAAAGGTGAAGTTGCTGGCACAAAGTGGCCGAATATAATGGTTTGATATTTCCATATACACTAGCACACAGCAATCTGTCTGAACACGACTTAGAGCAAGGGTGTCCAAACTTTTTTGCTTGAGGGCTGCATAGAGAAAAATGGAAGGATGCAAGAGCCACTTCGAATTTGCCGCAATTGGTCCCCGGATCATTTTCTGGACACGAATGCCTTAGAGATTGTGGACAAACATGAGTGAGCTTTTCGGTGGGCCTGCAGCCTCAGCAGACCTACTGAAGAGTTAAACCTTTTAGCCATTCTATCCCCATAACGTGTCATTAGACGTGTCACATCTCACCTTACCATCATTTATCTCTCAGAGCTCATTACTTCCAATCAATTATCTTTTCTCAATGCCTCTTCCACATTTAGAAAAACATCAAGATCGCCGTATTCACTCAAGCTCATTTCCCTGCCTTCTACCAGCTATTTTTTCATTCTTGATGGATTGTCCGCATTGAAAAGTCATTGTTCACCACAGGGTCCAGGCATGTGACCAGACCCGGCTGCAGAAAGAAATTACAGGGGGGGTATTAATTTTTTGGGAGGGCAGGGGGGGGGGGGGGGGGGGGAATTCTTCAACCTAGATAAAAATGTTCTTCAGGCTGAACAATGGCTTTGTGACAACTGCATAAGTGCTCAGAAATATTTTCTGTCTAAAATTGTCTCAATTTGAATAGCATAGTTTCAGATCACGTAAAGATTGACTTATAACATATAGCTGCAAAATATTTTACTGTAACAAGTTTTGTCTGCAATAAAACTGGTAAATTATTTTATATTAGCCTACTTTAAAAGAAAGTAAAAAACTAGAATGGAGGATTGAAGCCTAGTAGATGATTAGGTATTGTAAACAGACTATATGGACCATTATAATAAAGTTAAAAAAATGATTTCACACCGATCATTCTTCTTAATGTATGCCAGCTTTTATAGATTGATCGAAAGCTAAAGCCTACACTGTTTAGATATTTGCAATTAATAATGGTTAATGCATTCATGGACTCATGGAGTTTGAAATGTCCGACAGTATCGATGCTCCCGTTAGTGGCTAACGCTAAGTTCCTAAGGCCGGAGACTTGTGCGGTATCATACAATGACAAACTAATGAACAGACTAATTAACTTTCTTAGCGTCTTTAATTGGCAATTAAATATAATTTTGATGTGGCGTTGTGTTGATGTTGGAAGTCGAAAATCACCTGAGGACTAGTCAAGCTTGCCGCCTTGAGCCAGAAAACGTCACGCGCTTCGCGACGTCAACTGTCACCCTGGATCAAGGTTTGACGTGTGGTGTCTCCCATTACAATACGTCGCTTTGCATAACTTTTTTTAATCCACAAAAAGGCAGCGGCATCTGCAGCTTGCTACATAAATATGACATGGGCGGTCATTCGGCCCGCGGCCGAGCGCACGCTGGCTAACCGGGAAGTAGATTTGTGTGTCAAAGGACGTGCATCTGACCGCCCTCACCCCCCATCCCGATTGTCATTGGCTAGCTTTAGCTGTCACTCAAAGCCAAACTTGAAAGGAAGTATATGGTTGGTTGGCAAGCCATGCTTTATTTGAAGCAGAAGCAACGCAAGTTTACGTGACTGATAGAAAGAACAGATTGGCGAGGCCTCTCAAAACAGCTTCCAACCCAACACAGTTGGGTGCTAGAATATTTATGTGGTCACACACTGTGATGGGATTGGGAGGTAACTTCTTAGTTTAATTGTGGGCGTTAAAATAACACTTGTCACAGTTGTGCTATGTCTAACAGACCATCAAAAAGAGGAGTCAGGAGTGACACAATCAGGCATTGGACCTAAAGTAGGATTAGGACAGTTATTGTAGCTGTGAAAGGGACATAGATAAAAAAAAAAATAATAATAAAACGAGCATATGACAGTCTAAGTAACAGCAGATGGGCTTGGTGCATAGTTAAGGTTAAAGAAATGTGTCAGATTCAATGTATTCCCAACAAAAGTCCCATCCAATGGAACTCAGCAACTCCTTAGTGACCCCTCTTGCTAGGTTAAAAAAAAAAAAGTAATGTGTGTCAAAATGGATGAAGAGTGAGAGAGTGAAACTGGATCCAAACTGTAGCACAGGGGAGAGACTTTGGATTGTCTCCTAGAATGGGGGGGGACACAAGTGGTCCGTAACCTGCGTGCCTCGTTTCTCTGTGAATATTTCTCTGTCTCTGCCTCCCTCGGTCAGAGCAGTTCATCTTGGACTTCAGGCCGTTTGTCTTTCAGAGAGGAAATGCAAAGCAGGCTACTTGGAAACTCTGGGAAACACCACAGGACTTTCCTGGGGGGGATATTAAATATACCCGCTGAAAGTCACATGGCAAACCGGCAATAAAGTATTCATTACCTTTCCATTGAATGGCTAAGTAGAAAAACAAGCAATTGGGAAGTCAAACATGGATTTAGTAGTAGCCTCTCACTCAAAGATTTACAAAACAATGAGGGTTCTATAGCTGTAGAGCTTATGCATCTTGCTCAAACAAGCAGGGAAACAAGACAATCGGAAGGTGTGACTAAACAAATTGAGCAACATAAGGGTATTGCCAAATATTTTAATCAACACTCCCTCTAATACTCATAATCCTCTGTCACTTGCAACGCATCACCCATTTTCTGTTCAGCACAATGCCAGAATAGGTTATTGTATTTAAACTGCTACTTCTGACATTTTCCCCTCAATGTAAAGAGCTCATTTTTCACCTCTATTCTAACCTGCTGTCCTCTCTTCACAGCTTCACAATGTGCTCTTTGATCATGACTGGGGAATCTATAAGATTCACGGAGTAGGTCCAGCGGGAGGCTTTGCACCACATTCATTGAAAAAAAAAACCCAGATGCCAGTTTGATGGCCACCCCCAGGTCTCCCAGAGTGTGAATGAACTTCTCTGAATAACACCCAAACCTACACAAACGACCCTGCAGCTTTAGGTCCTTCATTTGGTAATAGTGTGTGGGTGAGGCCAAAAAAACAACAAGGGGAATTGCACGCCAGAGTTCCCGTTTCACTTCGTCACCAATCACAAGGAGGCACCGCCAGGGGACGGAGTGAAAGAGGATGGGTCACTGACAAAAACAGCCTTCCAGGGGGTCACCACTGGCTGCGGACAAGTCTCAATGGATGCTAACTAAAGTCACACATTATAATTAACACCTACTCCAAAAACAAGCAGAAGGAAGGAATCGGGAAATCTCCAAATCAGCATTTCAAAGCCACAATCACATCAAAGTGCATGCATTGTATTGCACCCAAGGATCTTATGGTGGTGTAACACATTGTTTGCCAATGTTTATTTTTATTTACTTGCAATTGACTAATAATTGTTTTGTGAATTATTACGTTTGGTTTTGTATTTTAGTTTTATGTACTGAAGTGTTCTTGTACTGCGCATGTCATGAGCGCAAAAAGAGAGAGAGAGGTGTAAGACTTCAATCAAAAGAGACGAGCTTGAAATCCTGTCCTGCCGTAATAATTTCGCAGGGAAGACACGAGAAAACATCAGAAACGTGAAACTATTTGCAAATATATATATATATATATATATATCAGGGATGTGATTTGACCAAAGTGAAATTATCTGAAAATTTAGCCGGGGGTCTCGGGGCCGCGGGCACTCAGCTAGGTCCAGAGCTCATGGGTTTTCCGTGTTTTTAAGTACTTTCAATGCACTCAGATGACAAAGAAATAGACAAAACAACAGCATAAATTTTCAATGTATATTGAACTATCCCATATAAAATTGCAGTTTTAGTCAACTCAAAATCAGTCACATTCAAAAACATTGGACTGCCTTTGCTTTTAAAAACTATCACTGAGAATATCATCATATATATTTACCATGCAATAAATCATTTAATCAATCATTCTTAATTTAATACATAATGCATAACAAAAACATACAATCATGCATTCGTCGAATGCATGATTGACTAAGATCATCTCTGTAACTGCATACATCAAGACAGTCAACATATTGAAACCTGAAAAGTGCAAACATGCAGCATTCATTTGAGTTTGTGTCAATGATTAACCATGTTAAATATTTATGGCCATTTTTATTACGTTATAATATTTTCGAAAATTTTATAACGTAATAAAAATGGCCATAAATATTTAACATGGTTAATCATTGACACAAACTCAAATGAATGCTGCATGTTTGCACTTTTCAGGTTTCAATATGTTGACTGTCTTGATGTATGCAGTTACAGAGATGATCTTAGTCAATCATTTGATTTCGATTAATTTGAAAAGTTTACCACCGACCTCAAAATTCACGACTCTGTCAACAACTGGTACAGGTTGTTGGGGTGGATCACGTCTCTCTATTACCGCTTCCGATTGTGATGTCAATAAGGGATGGAGGCCGTAAAGTTTTGGAGTTTTCGTTTGGGCACCGAAACTTCCAGCGATGGAATAATTTGTTGTTCTTGACTGGAGTTCTTTCACGTGTTTTTTGCTCTTTGCGTGACTTTCAAGAGCTTTGAAACCTCTCCCACCATAGTCAATGGTATCATGGCACCAAATGCAAAGCGCTTTCCCGGCACGATCGATCTTCCGAATAAAGTCACTGAACAAATTCGTCACAGTCTTCTTTCCAACATTTGTATATCCTTCTCTAACCAGTCCCATCGAAACTTGTTTTTTACGATCTTGTCAATTTCCTTAACTCGCGGAGCATCTTTGCGTTCGATCACGGACATCTTTCTTTAAACACCCGGCAAAAACATCTGAGAAATGAACAATGGCATACTCCTATGCCTTTATAACAAGCGCGTTTATTGGTCAACAAACAATGGCATACGCCTATGCCTTTATAACAAGCGCGTTTATTGGTCAACACGGAGACTTCAGCCAATCGCAAGATCAGTTTCATTTCAGTTACGGAAACACTAAAATGGAAAGCTGTCGAGAGACGAAATCGGATTTTTTACCACTTAAAAAATTGTAACATTTTATTTTTGGAGATAAAAAAGCGGAATTCCGCGAATTAGCGGAAAAATCACATCCCTGATATATATATATATATATATATATATATATATATATATATATATATATATATATATATATATATATATATATATATATATATATATGGATATAATGTTTTATAATATTAGTTGTGGACTGATAATCTTATATGACGTCTTTATTTAAATTTTAATTTTAATCCAGAAAACAGATTTGTATTTCTGCTGCTTGCTGAGATCCCTTTGAGATGCAGTCTGATGGGCTGAACAAAGAAGCGTTTTCTGTATATTCATAAAAATTTTCATAAAACTGACAAGTCTCCCAAGCTTGACAGAAATCATCTGCAGATTTGGCAGGGCAAGCTTTTTTTCATTTTAAGAAAGAACCCTGTTCAGTTTTATGTGTGTTTAACATATGGAATCATTTAATGCACCCACGTTTCTTTTTGTTTTTTATTTTTTGATTGCATTCTGAAGATAATGTCCATGTTTTAAATATAAGTGCCCAAAAGAAGATACAGTACTACCCTGGCAGGGAGAAAATGATTCATCTAATCTTGTGTTTTAAGACCATAGTGAGGAGTGGTTCGTGTAAGGCAACAGATACAACAACATATCCATGAAACACAAGACTGACAGACGACACTATGTCCTCAGTCTATTGGAGAGCCGGTCTCAGTTTCATGGAGGCTGGCCACAGATAGAGCCTGTAACCTGAATCAAGATGCTGTACAGGTGTACACTCAAAAGACACCGCAAAGCACAGCTAAATGCTGAAAAAGTCACACTGCCATGCCAGGAATTCCAAACAATGTGATTATGTGAATTTACAGTTCCAGTGTGAAAGGTTAAAGAGCCTTAACTGCTTTATTATACCGAGAATTCCAAGAGGGTTTAGCTTGCACTGATGGTATTCTGTCACTTTGACTTTAGTCTGAAATGGGGATGTAATAGAACCGTATTACTTGCTATCTTTTTATCACCTATCCTGCACACGTGTAATATACCCAGTTACCAGGTGTTAGATAATCACTGATTCTACTTTTCTTCTTCTTAATCATACATAGGACCACCTAAGCAGCAATAGATTCCCTTTTAAACTTAATGTCCTTAGCTATAGCAATTAAATACGATTCAATTCATGAACTGAAGAATTATTGCAATTATGGAGGGGGGAAAAAACTAATTCCAGAGGTTGTTGCTTTGCAAAATGTGGGAGGCAGAAGCAAGAGCTAAATGCTGTCGAATGCTGTTGAATTGAGGCTGTGCGTCCTTATTTTTCATGGATGGATTCAAGCTGAACATGTGATGAAAGACTTTTGGTGGATATCAACATGTGGCTGATGAGGTGAAGGGAGGCGATAGGAATAGGGTCCTTTACAACGTTGCCAAATGTGATGAAGATGCAGTTCATTTTGAATCCCATTATACCAAATTTCAAATGTCATTATACACTTTTATAAAAGTTATGGATTGATAATTATTGAACACATAAGGTAAATCAAGGCTTAACATTGACAAATTGGGTCCATCAGTCATTTCCTAAGCAGGGGTCAAGTGTTGGGTTAAAGGTGCTCACAGACATGCAGATAGTCAATCTCCAATTCCTCACCTGCCACCTCACCATCACTCCACCCAGTCTGGATTTCAATGTAGCACAAACTCTACCACAAGGGAGCTTCTGTTGGTTTTCTCACTCGAAAACACAGACACACACCCACACACAAGTAAGAAGTGACTAATAATCAAAAATTAACAACCTACCTCAACTCACAGACTTAAATAGGGGCCTACACTCACTGCTTTTGGTTTTGTACTAAGCTTCTTGCCAGCTAGCCTTTACATCTTGAGCACAGCAAAGTGAAAGCTGCACTGTACCAAGATGTGTTTATACTTAAACTCCTACGTCACTACTTTCTATCTGAATTGACTATTTAATTATGGTGCAAATGTTTTGTGTCTATGGGTAGATAACAGTAGAACATCATTTTTACTTTGCTACAACTTGACTTCCTGTACATGCACAATAAAAGGTGAGCTCTGATCAATGATTGTTCTTTTTTTTATTTAGAAAGCCCTGCTACACAAAGGCCCATTACAGGAGTAGTGGTGTTGTGGCCTTCTACATGTGGTCTGACAGCTGTAAAATCAGCGCTAGTGTAAAAGTGGTGCATGTTTACAGTATTGGGGGAAATTAGGATTTCAGAGAAGAAGAAAATGGTAAGAAGTTATTAGGACCTTGAATTAGGTTGTAAAACACTAATAACCTAGATAAACACAAACACCATCATATTGACTTTTAGAAGAAGAGTGAGTTATGATCATCTTAGCTGTGATCAAAGATAATACGCCAATTGTGGAGTGCATAGAAAGTAGAAACTGGAATGCATTGTGTGAACAATGGTGATAACCCTTTAAACATTTACTAGTTTAAGTGACGAAACGGTAGTAAACAGACACTCCCAAAGATGAACTGACAGTGAACTGTTGACAACAACCTATGCACTTAATATAAACTTACTTTCAGCTCTCATCTTCCTCGCCGGGTATTAACTACCAAAATACAGTCAAAATCAACCCCCACTTTTCGGCATTCTCAAATTCACTGACTTGCAGATCTTTTCTTGAAATCTATCTGCTTGCAGTGGTTCAAATCTCCGGCTGCAACAAACAGTGTCTGGGTGTGCAGTCTCATGTTTATCTCAGGCAATACAGTTAATGCTGTATGTGTAGTTTTGTCGCCAAGTGGAAGGATACAACTAGCCAGCATGAACACAAAACTGAACTCCCTCGTTGGGGGTGGTGGGTTCTGACACTGCAACGCAACACATCTATGTTCACACCCAAATAATTTGCCAGGGAATGAAAATAGGAACAAGCTGTCGGCCATTTACTGTAGTGTATGCAGACGAGTTGTATTTGGAAAAACAACTTTGCAAAAGCAAAGGATGAGCTTGTGCATTGTGGCAAAGGTGACCCATATTCTGTTGTCCCAATGGATTTGGCCTTGATTTTATCCTAAAGGGAGAGGAGGTGTTGGAAAACCATCATGCTTACTAGTATACAGTATAGAGTATTTCCTTTTCTTCATATGAGGCGGCATGGCTAAATGGTAGAGTGGTCGTCTCCCAACCACAGGTTGTGGGTTTGATCTTCATTCCTTGTGACCATGCCGAAGTGTCCTTGAGCAAGACAATGAACCCTAATTTGCTCCCAACTGTAATTTTTTTGCGATGGTCCGGTCTAAGTTGGTTGCAGAAATGTGAGGTGGTCCTAATTAACCAAAAGTATTGTGAGGCCACTTACACTTCAACTATCTCAAGTTATCTCAAAGAGATTTTGCCCAGATGTCTGCAAGTGTCACTCTGAGTGAAGTAAAGTGTTGCAGCCAAGATGAAAGGACTGAAATAGAGCCATAATCATGGACTTAGCTTTGTATATACCCGATGCACGAGGTCAAATCTGTTGAGAGGTAATGCAGGCCAAAAGCAACAATGTATTTGTAAAACATGGCCAAGCTCGACTGACCAGGGTACTAATCCATCCAGAAAAGGTTCTGTTTTTAGTCTCTTTCGAGCGAGTGTAGCGCTAGAGGGAAAAACTGACATTTTAAAGGCTTTAAGTTACAAAGGTACTTGCATGACTTGAGTCTTAGAGAGGCCCACTGCTCTCACACAATCCTTTCACGTTAATGCTTTATTGCAGCAGACTAATGTACAGTGGAACCTTGAGTTACAACTGACATGGTTTTTAAACCAATCCCGCTGCGCACAAAATTTTGGGGAAAAAACAACCTTGAGTCTATTTTTAATTTTCACCCCCAAACCCCCATGTTTGTTCAACCATTAACACTGCATTATCAAAGAGAGTAAGCCATCTTCAACACTTTAGATCAGTTTGTAATTTGTTAAATTTACACCCACATGTGTTGGCTGGCTGACCAATAGTACAGTATAGATTTGTAAAATAGTAAATTTTGCAAATTTTACATACTAGGTTTCGGCCCAACGTCAGTGATATGCTCCTTTAAGTTACAAAAATGTAGAGTCATCCAAACAATTAATATTTTTAATTAATAGATTGCCTTACAGACTAACAAAACCAAATTGATTTCAGTATTCACTCAATCTGGCAGATTTCTAAAAGTTCCACACTGACTTTCTTCATAAAAAACAGTATGTCTCTCTGGACTTGCTGATGACAGCAGTCTTGTCTAAACTAATCTGAAAATGTCAACTGACTACCTGGGGGTAGATTTGTTTCACTCCTGCACCTCTTTCAATGAAAACAGGTTTCTCATCTGACATTGATTACACCTTTCCTGCCTAAACTGGCAGACTTCTTGCTAACTCTGCCCTTTCTCCTCAGTTTACTAGCGCAAAAGACGTGATAAGCTTGGACAAAGTTCTGCGTCTAAAGCTTCGACCTCAGAGAAGATACATTTTCAAAAATAGATTCTCAGAACAGTTTCACATTCGTTTTACAACATCGCCATCTACATGCACTGATTGCCCTGTCATGAAAACTGAGTGCACAACCAGAAGCCATATCAAAGTCATTTAATACCATTTACTGCTTTAAAAGAAACACATAAAAGAAGAAATTATAGAAATTACCTCCCCAGCCTTTTCAGCGGAATTAGTTAACCGTAAGCAATGCTTTAAAGCAGAAATTTAATATAATAAAAATGATTATTATTATTATTATTTGTTGTTGTTTTAATAATATTATAACATTATTATTATTATTTTACAATTTTCTTAAGTTGTAATATCATCCCAAACAGCTAAAGCCAAAAGTGAACATCATAATGCATCAGAGAAAGTGCAGTCAGCTTGCCAAGGTGAGGACTACACGGGCCTCTCAAAAAGCAATTAAAGGAGATAGTCACGATATTGAATGTAGGGGGTGCATTCCTCTGAGAGAAGCAGCTTCAGTAGACGGTGAAATTCATATCGACTGGAGAGCCAAACAGGTAGGCAAGGCAGTGCAGCCTCTTTTTTTTTTGTCCCCAACCAAAATCAAAGACTAGTGCCTGCCTCAGACTGCAAATTATCTCAGTTGAGTTCATCCATTAAGGATGTGCCAATTCTAAAGCATCCATTAAACTACTTCCATTATGAACTGGTCTCTATGAATCACAGAGAGAAAAAGTGTACACACAAATATACAAACTGTGTGTAAAAAGCTGACTACAATTATATTTAAAAAAAAAAGTAAATTAAAAAAGCTGGACTTTGGATGTGCTCACCGATGTGTTAAATCCTTCTTGATTAAAGAAGGAAAACGACTTCAACAATGAACCGTGCCGGTCCACTTAATTAAGTCAACTTGTTGGAGGGAGCGCTGGGAAATGGAAAGCAAAGCAAACAGGGGCACCGCTGCTCGCTTCCTCAGCTTTTCTCTTGATGCTAATCAAAGGCTTGATCTCCGAGCTGGACGGGCCTCAGGGACGTCGCTCTGCTTGACTGATCCTGGCAATTTGCTCTTGATAATGTGGTCTCGAACTCGGACCCCTACAGAATACAGCTCAACTAATCTGTACAGCCACTAACACACAAACGCAGACCATAAAATACACATGGCCAGGGAATGATCACATAATGGCCAACAAGTTATTAAACGGACCATATTATTCCCTAAAAATGTATAGGGAAGTGGAACAAATGTGATCAAATGTGGTCTGAAATTAGTGTAAAATGTGTCTTTAACAGACAACAGCCTGAAACTTATTTCTCCAATACACTCAGAGAGATACAGTGGTGTTATGGTGGTTATGACAACTAACGATTAAAGGTCTAAACAAGGCCAGCAAACAAAAGTAGATAATAATATACAACTTTTAGCCAATTTAAAACATTTAACATGTATGCTTACAATACCAGAAGTATCAAGAATATAGCAGTGACCTTGTCTCGCTAACATCAAGCCGTTTTAGGGCTGCAGGCTCATTACAATCTCACCTCCTATACTGCCGGGCCAATGGCAAGTCCGGCTTTTGCTAGATTGACAACTGGATCTCTCTGAACGAGTGTTTGCACATTCCGGCTGGTTTTTGGCCATCTCCTTTTTCACTTGATTGTACTTGTTGAAGCAGAGCCCAGAGTGAGGAAAACAAGACAATGAAAGCATCTTTGTGACCCATGGACACATCACTATACAAACACATCCTCTGCCCCCTCCCAGTCCTTCCAACATTTTCACCAAGCAATCAAATAAGTGATTTTTTTTCCCCTTTTTTATCAGAAGCCAACACTGTTGTCTAACAATATGCCAGAAAACACAATGCAGCTCTGCTTACCTTTTGGCTTTCACATGACAGTGCTTTGGCCACCACTTCAAAATGGGTAGTTTGCTCTGGAACATTGTCATTGGCTGGGAAACTGGGAGTTGTTGTCAATTAGCCCCATTGTTTTCATAAGACTGGCACATTTTCAGAAATATTGAGATGACTTAAGATTTCCTTCATGGGTGGGTACTAGGCACTATAGAGCCCCAACTATTTATAGAATAACATTCAAAAGCAAATTCAATATCTATATCATCCATCCATTATCTGAACCGCTTATCCTCACGTCTCTTTAAATTCATCCTTTCAGACCATTGTAACCCGAGAGTCTAATGATGCTTTAAATTCCATTATCCTAACTACAATCACTGCAAACTCATGGTTTGACAAAAGAGGCGCACAGGAGTCCAAAAATTGTTGTATTAAAAGGAAAATAGGAAGACTAACAATGGGTATGAATACATGTGGGAAACATCCATCCTATATTTCAAATTCCTACATATCAATATGGTCAGTGTTTTGTTGAGGGTGCTAGAAATGACGCATCGAGCCTATTGTCAGTAGCATTCAGCTTTGCAAACCTCTACAACAATAATGGTCTGCAGCAGATGGAAACACTGCAGAAAAATAAATAATTGCAATTAAACATGATCAGGCCTTACCTTTGAAGGAGACAAAGACGCGAGGTGCAGCCAGTGGGTCGTTGCTCATTGGGTTCCCCAGAGTGAAGCTGCACAGCGCCAGGAGGGTGTGGACTGTCCACAGACTGTGCAGCTGCATGGCCGATCAACTTCCAGTAGCACACAATCAGTGATTCAACCAAAAAATAAAAATAAATATCTGCAGGAACAAAATTGAGCTCATCAGGAAAAAAACAGACAGAAATCTAACAGTATTTCCCTGTTTTTGTTTATTAATTGATGTGAAATGTCAACTCTGTGGCTCTCAGGGGGCTCATCGTTGCAGATTCCTGAACTTTAACTGGATGTCTCTCACAGAACATGAATGTTGATGGAACTGAGCCAAGCTTTTGGAGATTTGTTGCACATTTACATTTGGTATAAATTGATTGCATGTCTGTTGGTTTTCCATCTCCACAAAACAAATGCACATTCCAATCTAATAACATAATTGAAAAGTAATAGTTCAAATTATGGTTTCACCTCATGCCATGTTATAACACGTCCTCATGCTCTCAGCGGACAACAGAATGTATGTATGGCACAACAGAAAATCACATATTGCAAACGAACAATACAGTGGTTGTCAAAAATAATGATAAATTTGGTTAATTAATGATGCCACCAGAGAACAACATATTTGGGACAAATATCTGTCATTTGTGATGTCTGATGAATGAAATGGTGACCTCAAGTCGCTGAACTCAAAACGGTAAATCTGATGACTACACAATGATCTTCTGCCACACACAATTTACATTAGAATTTTTCAAAAGTCTGCAAAGACATAAAAAGGCTACCAAATTGCCTCGCCAGAGTGGATTCATGATCGAAACCAGCTGTTTAAACCCCTGCTTTTTACTGACAATTTGTTAACAAGCCAGTTGTTTATTCTGAGACAGAAGCAAAGTCATTCACACCAGCAGATGAAATCAAACAAGCCACTGAGAACAAATGACAATGAGGAGTATAGAACTATTTCCGAGGTAATCCCTTAACTGTGTACTAAAAGGCCAACAATAACATATCTACTCCCATTTAGTATTTTATATATTTGAATTCACCATAAGTAGAATTTTGAGCACATCTGAAAACAAAACCTTTCAGCCACGTAAGCAATAATTGATTATCTTTGTATGCCTATTGAAAGCAGCCACATTATGTACAAACAATTCAATCTACCATGGACTCACTCCTCATAAATCCCTACCAGGTTAAATGTTTTATATTCCTCTATAATCACATTCAAATGTGAAAGGGTGAGAATGAAAACAGTAAGGGTGGGATCAAGACTGAGACGCGCGTGTGTGTGTGTGTGTGTGTGACAGACTGGCAGTCTTGGCTACACATGGTCGACAGAACAGTAAACAGTCTGGTGAGGTATTGGAGCACAAGTTAAACTGAAAATCTACAGTACAGTATTTCATTAGTACACTGAGTTAGTGGTCTAGCAGTATTGAAATACGATTTCGCACAAACTGGAACTATATACAGGAGGTAGTCAAATAGTCATTGGCAGAGAATAATATTACATTTGCATCTGTAGTCAAAACAGCATTATAACAAGGAAAACAACACCCACCTGGTTGTCAGCGTCTAGATTAAAGGCCAAACTTCAAAGCCATTGTTGCCAGTCATTGAAAACAAATCCAATATCGATCACTTCCGCGTCAAAGTTGAGCTCAATAATATTTAAATCCCGGTGTTGATTCTGAACGGTCCTTGTTCAGAGACAACAACAGTGTTACACTACCTGTGCGTCCTCACCGCGTGGCTAGATTAGCACGAGAATAAAATAAAACATTCAATGAGAAAATGTTCACTTCAGCCTTGACAGTGCACGGAAGGCGAGAAGCACAATCCACATCTCTTGGTGGGCTGGGAAGCAGCGTGAAACTAAGTCCCCGAGGTGGAAGAGGTCCAGACACGCAGCGTGGGCTCCTCACTAAAAGTTGGCCACTCCTGACTGGAGAGAGGCAGGGCGGGAGCAGGTGGATGCGGAGGCCGGCTTGCTGTGAACACACCCACGGGGCGGGCAACATCGAGGCGAGCCGCCCCTGAGCCTGCCGGGGGAGATTCTACTGTACTATCCTTCCGCACAGTTTTTTCGATCAAATTAAACATTTATTTATTCATTTATTTATTTATTCATTTATTTTACACTTCTCCATTTGGAAAGCGTTACAGGAAAGGAATACATTACAACAATAAATACTGTATTGAAATTGCACATTCACCAGACACACTTTATTGGTGCACCTGCAAGATCTAATCTGATTAATAGTAGGGTCATTCCAGAATTAGGACATTTTACGTCCCACCAATCAAATTGTAATCCACATACAAAATACTAAAATATGCACTTCCCAAATCACCCACCCCGCCCCCTTTTGTATGTGGCCCACGAAGGAAAACTTGTGGACACTCCTACTCTACACTATTGATTATGAAGATTTACGCAACGTTGTCTTGTGGTATCTTGACTTACAAGTTAAAAAATTTCCATGCCTATGCTTGAAATTTAAATTACTCATTTATCAAATAAATGTTCCCCATTTGAAAGAAATCGAAATGATATGATCAGTTAAATTGCTCATCAAAATAAAACACTATTTTTGTTACGTTTTTCATTAAAAAAAAATATACATACGAAATATAAAATGTTTTATGTTTTGTTTAAAAGATAAAAGGGAATGTGAGAGAGAGAAAGAGAGAGAGGGAGAGAGAGAGAGAGAGAGAAAGAGAGAGAGAGAGAGAGAGAGAGAGAGAGAGAGAGAGAGAGAGAGAGAGAGAGAGAGAGAGAGAGAGAGAGATATGCAGATACACCATAATATTAATGTGATTCCAACATTTGTAGACCCTTCTCAGGGTGTTGTATTATTTCCCTGATGTTTTATTTTTTAATTAATTTTTTTAGTTTTGCCCTCTTTGGTTAAGATCAGGGGATGCCGTTAATATTTGTCAACTGTGGGTGTGTGACGCCTTTTAACAAGAATTGACTGGACATGTGATGTGCGTGTTGAAGTGACAGGATCTTTAATTCCAGTTTATGTTGGCAGTTTATCAAATTTTGAGTTCGCTGTGCGCTCCTTGCTCCTTACAAGTGTACTCATTTTGTATTTGTGTGTTTGACTGTTTGTCACATTTAATGAACAAATGAAAGTGCTTCATTGACTGCTCTGTCCCTTTTTTCCCATTTGGGTGCCGGCATATTTGAAGCTCTCTCAAAACAAGGGATGAGAATTGATAAGAATTTAGTGATTCTGATTCAATTATTGATACTGCTTTTTGATCTAATTCCTTATTGAATCTCTCATTAATTCTCATTTGATCATTGCACACACGTACAACGCAAAGGCATGATCCAAGGAAATCTGATCTCTTTTTCTTTGCTAAAAGCAGTGTAGCGGGTCATACTCTGTACTGCAAAATGTTTGGTATGCAAATGATATGTATCACACTTGAATCTAGTGTACTTTTAAATGTTTTGAGAACATGTGCCACTGTGCACCATTTGCACCATATAAAGACAAACACAGCTTCTGTGAACTGTATTTTTAAAAAGGTTATCAAAGTGTGACATTATTATAAGTCAATTTTACAGAATTATAGCACGGACAATGCAATGAATGTTGCTTCAATTTATCATGAATTTGACGTCTTATCTGGGTAACTTATTGGTTAGAAAAGGGCATGAAATTTCATTCATTTTGATGATAGACTGAAATTGATGATAAAACGTTTAATTTGCTCTTTCATTCACACAATGATTGGACACCTGGTCACAAAACGTGCATAGAGAATAAGTCCCGTTTTTAATCACAATCCATTCTATGTCCTTTCTCATTCAGATTACATGCACCTTATTCAAGTTCAAGTCAGTTCTTTAATATGCAGCCGATTCACCATCAAGCCCATTTGAGGTGGAAAAAGTTTGTCAGGTGTTCAGCTGTCACCTCAATAGGGTCAAAGAAAGCTGTCCTGTTCATCATTTATTCTATTTGTAGGCAGGATGTGGGCTCCAAAGTCCTCAATCTTCAAACTGACCCAGCATAAAGAACACTTTCTTTTCCAAGTGACTTTGTCAAAAAGAAATCAGTCCACTTCCTGCGACTTGACATCTTGCGCATTCAGGACAACTTTTCTATTTGAGCTAAATGGTGGAATTCTTCAGCGGAAAGGTCTATAGATTCCACAAAGACATGTCATTCCACATTTCGGATCCTTTCAAGCCCTTTGAAAGGATCCGAACTGTCAACTGTCATCCTTGGCAGCAAATACAGTGGAGACACATGCATGCACGTTCTGCTTGATGCAAATCAAAGGTGAGCTGTGTACATTACCCCGAAACACTCCATGCTTTTAAGTGGGCTTGCGCGATGATATTTGTGATAAAAATCTTGCCGGTGCATGTTCCACCCCTACTGCTGACATCTTTCTAAGCGGCGCATGAGATTGTTTTAATGTTGCATACAGAAAGGCGCATTCCTGCTGAGATGGGAACTGTGATTTTTAAGGGCTTCTGCCTGCAGGGCATGAAGGGATGGCAGGTGTTAAATCAGCATTTTTGATTATTATGAGGTTCAAGAGATCACCTGACACAAAATCCCAGATTTTGAAACTGAAAGGTTCAGTAAAGGCTGTTTGAGTATTTGTGCTCTGCTGAAACATGTCGGGTTTTAGGTTCTATTATAGTAGACTAGTCAGTCTAAATATGGTAAGAAAATTACAGTAGTATTAATATTAGACACACCTCTACAATTTGAATGGTGCACTGCCGTTATACATCATTGCCAACTGCAATTACAGTAATTAGCTATTTTTTTCCCATGCCTGTGTTGCACATTTTCAAGGTGCATCGATTCTCCCATCCAAACTTGCTACACACCAAACATGTGTAACCTGGAAATTTGTGCTCAACCACGAAAGAGGCGTGACACAGTAAAGTCTGAGAGTGGCCATAATTTCTGGATCATGACGTTTTCATGAGACGAGAATTCCATAAAGATCCATTTGGAAAATATGTCACACTTTGAATGTGAAATTAACATGCAAAGTGGATCTGAAAGTTCATCGTCGCCAGTGACGAGTGCACGGCTCATCTAGCAGGCTAATGTTTTTGCATTCTGTATTTAATATGCTACATTAAAATAATTTAATCAAAACACTGTGCTCATTACAAAGCAAATGAGTGATCATAAGGTTGGCTAATACTGTACACTTTAATGAGTTGACAAGAAATAACTGGCAAATTCTCTGTAAGCCAGTTTACAACTGTTTCTTGGATTCTAATTCACAGGAATTTACCAGTCAACTGCAGGGCAGAGACAAACAACCATCCAGACTCACAATCACACCTAAGGACAACTCACAGCGCTCAATTAACTGGCCATGAATGTCTTTGGAATGTGGGAGGAGACCGGAGCACCTAAGGAGAAAACCCACGCAGGCACAGGGAGAACATGCAAACTCCACCCCGGAAGGTCGAAGCCCGGACTCGATCTCACGCCCTCAGCACTGGGAGGCGGACGTGTTAACCAGTCATCCACCATGCCGCCCTCATTGTAAAATCAACCCTCGTTCTGCAGAAAGTGCATAAATGAATGTTAGCTAGCTGTAATGTTGACTGTTTATCAGAGAAATACGATGTGAAGACGATGCAGGCTGCCTTCGCGCTAAAATATTACTTACCAATTCGCTGAATTCTTGTCCCTGCTCTGGTAACAATACAGGGTCCTCTACCAGCCAAAATTTGTACTTAAACAGAAACTTACGCTACTTTGTTTTTACCCAGAATGCACTTTGTTGTATCCATAATACATTGTGGTACAGTATACAGTTAAATACTGTAAAAACCAACCAAACAAAAAAAAAGAAGATATTGCTGTATTTTTTTACTGTCGATCTTTACTGAAATTTGTTACACTGTACCACATGTAATTAAATGATTACAAATCTACAACTCTCAGAGTCATTGCAATGATTCCAAGCCCCCATCAGCATACGGAAACACTCCCCGCAGGTGAAAAAGAGCCACGATGATCCCTTTTCACCAATAATTATGACACAATGTAACGTTGGGCTGTTGGCATAATGTAGTAGGGACGCATTATGGCCGTTGGGCAGCCTGTGAGTGTGTTAGTGGCTTCCATTGCAAACTAAAATGACTCAAACCATTTCACCTTCACTCTGTAGCTCAATGTCCTCAAAGTTATTAGCATTTAAATGAGAAAAGAAGCGGCGTATCTCCATCACTGCAAAACACAACTCATTACTCCAATACAAGAAACTTTTCTCATTTTAGTAGAATAAGTAGTGCATTTTAATCATTTCATCCCTGTCTAATCCAAAGATTGAATGACAATGACTGTTTTGAGGTGTTTAAAAGGTGAAATAACAAATAATGTATCAAGACATTGTTGAAGCTGAGGTTAAAAATTTCTGGCTCAGTCATCACTCAGAACAGATGTGCCACTCCTTGTTGTTGGTTTGAGCATACTTGGACCACCTTCATTTACTTTTACAGTGTGCTCGCTGCCTTCGAGTAACAGTTTCTTGTGTTGTTCTTGGCAACTGGTGGGGCTTCATTCACTTTTGCAGGCTTACTGCCACTCGGTACCCACCCGCAGACCACTAACCCGAGGGAACTGCGAGCCGCGGCAGCCAAAATGAAGGAAATGGCTTTGATTTCCTTCCACTTTTCACACATCCAATGAGTAAGGGAAATAAGACTTTATACTGTCTTGAACAAGCTGTATAAACAAACTCATGTACGCGTGTGGACGCATGCGATGTCATTTCAAATTATGAATGTACTGGGCACAATATTATGGGTATTTTGAGAAGCAGGTGACTTCATTTCGACCCTCCGCTGCTCTGAATCAGTGTTGACATTGTGTGAAAGGTAAATATTTTCAAGATGTATAAAAGCACAAGCCACGACATCAGCCCTGGAGGAATCCACTTTTAGATTCTCAATAGCTCTTTGTTCTCAAATGCTGACCCCCATCCCCCCCTTGATTATTATTATTGTTGATATAAAGTTCTATTCAATTATATTAGGGTCGCAGGTGAGCTGGAGCCTATCCCAGCTGACTATAGGTACATCTTGCACTGATTACCAGCCAATTGCAAGGCACATAAAGACAAACAACCATTCACACTCGCATTTACACCTACGAACAATTCAAGTCTTCAAATAGCCTTCATGCATGCAGGCCCGGTCTGGGCCATCTGGAGGAGCGGGACAATTCCAGGTGGGCCTTTCGGGCCGCGAGTTCACGCAGCAGCCTACACATTCGTTTTGAAATCAGCATCATCATAGTTCGACTATCTCATTGTCAATCAACTGTAACTCCAATGTTCCTTACATAGGCCATTATATTGTATGACTGCCTTTGTTACTTTGTTTGCTACTTTTGGTGTTACAATAACGTAATACCAAAAGTAACAAAACTTTAATTCATGAATAGAAACGAAACAATAACACTGTAACTATATTAAACCTTGTCTGTACAAACATCCATCCATCTTCTCAACCGCTTGTCCTCACAAGGGTCGCGGGGGGCGCTGGAGCCTATCCCAGCTGGCTTCAGGCGGTAGGCGGGGTACACACTGAACTGGTTGCCAGCCAATCGCAGGGCACACAGAGACAAACAACCATTCACTCACAATCACACCTATGGAGAATTTGGAATGTGGGAGGAAACCAGAGTACCCGGAGAAAACCCACGCAAGCACGGGGAGAACATGCAAACTCCATCCAGGAAGGCCGAAGCCCGGACTCGATCTCACGTCCTCTGCACTGGGAGGCGGACGTGCTAACCAGTCAACCACCGTGCTCAGTAGTGCACTAGAAGTGGTGAGAACACATTTCAAAATAAGAGTACTAAAAGGAAGTACAGTGTTAGCTGCCTTAATCTTGGTAGTTTAACTTAATTTGTTTGTTGTTAAGTGTAAAATGTCTTATCTCATTTAATGTACATTTGCTTAATGGTTCCTTTTTGTCTTCCCACCCCCATTTTATGTTCACATACTTATTTATGTTCAAACAAACACTGATCGTGCTCTTGTAAGAGCATTCAATTGTAAATTACATTTTTGACCAAATGCAATATGAATATCGTTGGAGGGAACGCTCATCTATTTTGCATTGATACACTAACTGTAAAATTGTGTAAGTTCATTAAAACGTGAACTAAAGTGGGTCGGTTGAACCCTGAAATTCCAGGGCTGAAAATGAGGCCCTGCATGCATGTGTTTGGAAATTACTGTATGTGCACTGTGATTGCCACCTTATTGAGGAAAAGCAGAAAAATAACGCTATATTTTTTATACCCATTTTTTAAACTTAGTAACAAGCTTTATTTGTGCTGTAAAGTCTTTTAAGCTCATGTATTCTTTAAAACGTTCCTTTGCATATGTTTCGAAATAGAGCTTTGGCTGGTGAAGAAAAGCCTAATCTCCCAAGCAAAGCATGCTGTAAATAGTTGAACAGGTCTGAGAGGAGAAGAGATGTTTGTAGTTATCTTGAGCTGCAATCACAGCAACCTTTAACTTAAGCCTCTTCAGCTTTTGTATCCTGACAGACAGGATACACCCTTCCTCTCCAGCAGTTTCACCCATTCTGCAAAAAAACAACATCATTTACATTTCAAGAGATTTACTTGTAAATTGAAATGTTTTAATAGAAGTTGACCAGCCTAACAAATATATATTCCAATTGACAACATTTTGTCATCAAATGCAGCAATTTCAGCTTTCAGTATTGGTGTCCTGTACCGAGTACAGGGAAGTCTACGATTCTCACTGGAGCCAGAGAGGAAATATGCTGAAGTGTTTCCCTTCTATTCTGACGTTGCCTTCTTTCCTCTACACGGATTCATGGGATACTGGTGCCATGACTACAGTTTCAATATTTAAAGGTCTGCACGACACGTACTGTATGAGAGGGGTGATATCATACTACACTCATAGGGGTACCACCCAGTAATTTTAGTAACTAAAGTCACACAGCACGTGGTTATGTACTCCAAGTATACAGACACTTTTTTTTCTTCTCTTAAGGACAAGGCAAATCATATTACAAGGACTTGCGCATTTGCTTATTTATTTTTTTTAAAATCTCAATTGGCTTATATCTCACATATATAACTAACTGAATGTCAAGAAACTCCACATTGCCAAAGGCGCAAACAACACTAGAATACAGTAGTAACATGGGGATTAATATCATTGTGTTACAAATTCTGTGAAAACCCTTGCATTTATGAGCTGCTTTTGTTGTTTGCCTACTGCTGGAGGCACTCACGTCGAGTCTGACATGTCTGGGCTGCTCTGCCTCACAGTTTGTAGACTGCACAGCGCCAGTACAACAAAAACCAAGGCCGGGATTGTACAACTTATTGAAATGACCAAAGCTGCCAACACTATGAAAAGACATGCAGTTTTGGTTTGACAAATAATCATGCTCAAGGTCCCTTTTACTAACCTGGCAATAGCCAGATTGATATTGTGATTCACTCAAGGAAGTTCTCCACAATATCAATCTGGGACTGCTCCACGGTGAGTTGCTTGGAAAAGGCGGGACATTCCGTACAATACTTTGAGCTGATTGGACCATGCTGCATCTTGTACATGTTTGTTTTGACCAATCACGGCCATGGATGAAAATGTCGTCTTTGTTTTCGTCAAAGGGGGAAAAAAACATCTTTACCAGCTAAAAATGTACGAAGCGCCTCTCGCTGTTCAACATTCAACAAGGAAACAGTGAGGAATTCTGCAAGAACGGAATTAATTGCAGCGTCCATTCGTCCAGGTTAGGTTTGTTGTTTCCCCCGGCATCCGCTTGCTAAAAATATAGGCAATAGTGAGTTGGCTGTCATTATTACAAATATAGGAGCATTAGATATGGTTCAAGTAAGCAACCAAGGTTCCACCAAACTGCTGGGGTCAGAATAATCTTGTTTTTAGACTCTAAGGCATCCAAATCCTCCCAAAAGGTTTGAACACAAACTCAAGACTGGATTCTGTGAAGTAATCCGATTGTTGAATCCATATTTGGCATTGACCAACACAGAATTTATCCAATCCTTTATCTCAAATCCATTCAAATTACTTTAGAACAGCTAGTCGTAGGGATTTGAATCAGAGATCAGTGAAAGTAAAGAAACACACATCTCTTATTGCTAACAAAGCCCTTGAGATATTTATTCAAGGATAGCAGACATAAAAGTGAAGAAAAGAAACTGACTGGTACGCAAAAAAAGCCACATATTTCTAAACTTGTCTCTGTAAGGCAACAGCAAATGCCATGCTGATTTGCAGTAAATATTTATTCAATTTTGATGATTGCTTCATTTCGTGCACTTATGAAATGCATAACGCCATCCATTCATTTTCTGTACCGCTTATCCTCTATCGAGTGGTCCAGCTGGCATCCTGAACTTGTCACCAGTCAATCATACGAGTAGGTAAAATATATACGTAAGTTTTGAGTTTGAAGATGTCACATCTTATGTTTCCAGTTTGGGGGATGAATGAATGAAACTTGTGGGGTTCATTTATATAGACACAATGCACAAAATTGCACGACTTTCCAATTAAAAGCAGTCTTGATTAAACCAAGTAACAAACAAATGCCAATGATGAGTGAGAAATGAGTTTCACAATTGATTCGTTCATATATATGGATGCCATAATGACAAATATGAACAATATGAATATGAAATATGAACCCATTCTTTCACAGTATCAATATATATATTAGATACAGTATAACATACATAATTCTTGACTTTCAAAATTTATTGTTGCGTGTGGATCATTTTTTTCCCACTGGAAAGAAGATAAAGAGGGGTTACTCATATGTTTGAAAGTAAATCATGTTCAGCAAACATCTGGGGAAAAAAAACGTTCAGATGTCATCCCACTGAGGTTCATCCCTCCGACAGATGTTTTGCCCGTTCTCCAGGAGACAAGTCATTAGCTTTTCTGCACTCGTAATTCCTGATATTGTTAATTGTGATGGAATATTGCCCTCCACTAAGATGATATATGAACAGATAATGTGAGGGTCTGTGTCAGAAAGGTCTCACATACTTTGCTAAACAACATCTGTCATGCCCTTCAGTCTTTCTCGGTTGAGTATTAACACAGCAGGCCTGTCACAGTTGCACTGCTTGAAATGACATTGACTTTGATTTGATCAAAACAAGGGCAAGATACTTCATTCAACACCAAACTTTCTACACACTTTGCAATGATGTATTTATCATCATTGATTAGTATGAAAATGACACATGACTGCTCATACATGCAGTCAATATTCGTTTACATGCGTGTTGGAAAGAGTTACTCCCGTTTACATGCTCATTTGTGCTCGATTGGAATAACCTGTTCGGACCGCAACGCACGGACAACATAATTACGTAAATAATGTCATTTACGCTTTTAACATACTATATGTTCAATAAAAGACATTTTATTTATGTCACTCACCACCCAGAATAAAGTAGTCGGTTTCCTCCTCGCTTCAGAAGTGTGATTCTTTGCTGTGAGCGTCATGTTTGTTGACACCGGCTTGAGTATTTCCGATGGGTTGCACGCCAGAAGCACAGACTTATATACTTGTATTTACTGTATGTGTATATAGGCACAAACTGTAGCGTTTTCGCCGTAGAGACACAAAATAATGTGAAAACGCAGCGGAGAAATCAATGTATTCAAGGGAGGCTCCTTTAGCAAGTAGGACGGAGCTGCGCATACAAGTTGTGATTACATAGACCAAGATTCCTTGCGAATCAAATAAAACAAAGAAGACGAAGAAGAAAAATAGCGAGCATGCGCACAGCGAAAAACATTGCCCCGATCCATCGAGGTATTCCGAATTTATATGAGCAAGAATTCCGGTTATGAAAGGAGTAACCCAGGGTTCTTATTCGGGGTTTTAAAAACCCGAATAAGAGCATATTCGGGTTATTGCGTGTGTTTACCCAAAACCCAAATATTGCCAATATTTGGGTTTTAAACGGGTTATTGCCTGCATGTAAACGCAGTCACAGACTTTATGCATTTTACTGTTTTTTTACAGTGTTCCCGTTTCGTTTCGTTTTCCGCTGGGGTTAGGTTCCCAAAAATACCTGCACTTAATGAAATCCGCGAAGTAGTTAGCTGTATGTTTTACATTTATTATAAATGTTTTAAGGCTCTAAAACCCCTCACCACACAGTTTATACACTTTTCTCATCGAGGCAATTACATTTTCTCACATTTCTCTCTTGTTTAAACATTCTCATCTTGTTTAAACATTCTCAATGTCCAAACCTTCATACAAATTATAAAATAGGTACATTACTGTAAAAACATGCATGCAAAATTCCACTAAAAAAAATCATCGAAACAGCGAGGCCGTGAAAAGTGAATCGCGTTATAGCGAGGGAACACTGTATTCAATGAACGGATGAAAGGTGCACTGGTAACATATGAAGGGTTTATGTATTTATATTAATAAAATGTGATGATGATACATGAATGTAATGACATGACTCCCTGGAGGAAATGGGAAAAACAACAATCCGGCAGATTTAAGTGATTTTATAATTGATGGGTTACTCAATAACACAGATGGATCTGAGCAGGGGTGCTGTATCGGGGACAAAATGACAATGCTGATTCTAATGACCCATGACTGACTACAACCCTAGAACAGTACATTCCCAAACTTTTATTGTGCCAAAGTGCTTATTTTATGATAGAGAAATCTAGTGTGAATACTGATATATATAGTATGATATAATAATTATCTATATTTACACTCTGTGAAATCTAGGGCTGTTTAATTGAAAACAAAGTTAATATACTCACAGGAAGCCATGGCTGTTATATGAATGATAGCAGGTTTATTGTTCCCATCTAATGGAAGAGGAATTAACTGCTCTGCCTGTCACTATTTGTCACTGGCTTTGATTGATGAACAATTAGTTATTTATTATTAACAAATAATGCTTTTACGACAAATTAATGAAATTGGATGATGTCCTACGGCTCCCCGAATAATCTCTCACGGCACACTATCGTGTGCTTCGGCACTCTGGATGGCATTGCTGTAGGAAATCATATTTTCAATTTGGCGCATTGAAGTGCTGGATCCCACAGTATTCCCAACCCCCCACAGATGCCCAAATCCTTTTCCTCTTATAAAACCAAGGTGCACATAAGAGAAATGTTTTTGTTTTTTTTATTCCCCAAAATTTGCAGATGGCAGATGGTACAATATATTCCTGCTCTGCAATTGCTGGAATGTGACTTCCATCCTTTATTCCAGCACAATGTCAGACTATCCTAAAGCAACTGAAAAAATCTGCCATTTTTAATAACTTTGATGCATCAAGAAAACACTTCAGAATTCAGGTTGAACCATCCAGCCCTCCTTTTTTGATAGCACTGTCGATTCAAAATAAAGGTCACTCCACTATTATAAACAGACTAGGAATAAAAGCAATTTATCCTTAACACTACTTAAAGACTTTCGCCTGTCTGCCTTAAATTGCCATGATTTTAGGTACAATAATAAGAACACATCAGGAAGAAGTCCGTAAAAGTCTCCAGGCAGGGTACATATGCATTGAATAAGAAAGGATTAAAGAATCCTTTGTTGCAGCAGAGAAGGGACTCTAAGCTAACAATTACTTCCATGGAGACTCTCATTTACCATTGCATCAGGGTTTCCCTTGAGAAATACCTGAAGGGACATGCAAATATAGCATTAGTGTCCCTCAATTTGTAAGTAATTGGAAGATGCTAAGCAGGTGAGGATGAAATGCAAAAATGATAACGGGGAGAGAAACAATGCAGCGCCTGCAAGTGAGACCTGCAGTTGTGTAGTTTAGATGATAAGGGAATACAGCATGAACAGGTGATCAGATAATCCCTCTATCTCAGCAGTGGATTCACCTCGCTGATGGAGTTCTGGATATTGGAGCGCTGCCGAAAGATGAGAGATTAAAGTGAATGCCAAATGAGTTACCGAGGTTTACATGTCATTTGCCACAATGACTTGTAATCACTTCATCATTGTTCTTGATGTGCAGTTAACAGGTATTCTCCAGCTTTATTACATTTTGTGAGGTTTGATAACACATAATATTACTGGGACTTTAAATCAATTTTTGAATGGACAGTACTAGGAGACTCTGCTTTACATGTAAAAATGTTGGAATTTCCTTCCCCGTCATGTATTCAGTAGTGTTATTAATTTACATGTTTTGATGGTTATCTCTTGAAATAATATATATTATTATACGTAGGTCACCAGGTCAGTCCAGATCAATCAGATATTTTTTTCATCTCAGAGAAAAAAAGAGGGGAACATTTTTTTTTCATCTTTTTCATTTCATTTCATTTTTATGCATTATTCACTGAGCAATTTTAACAAAACTGAGGGAGAAAAATGCTGAATGCAAATCTTTAGTGAGTCCATTCCTAAATTGATGTAACAAGGTCTTTCTTGGTCTATGACAGGAATGCTGCATGCCCCCCCCCCTCTCCTAAAAACCCAAATCCTTAAAAAAATGCTGATGAACATTCAATATAGCTGTTTTAGTTTTATTTTGTTTTATGAGAAAACGCAGGAAATGTGGAGGGGAAAAAATGTACACAATGAGTTCTTGCAATTAATGTTGGTTTTCTGTTCAGTTTTCTGCCATCTTTGAATGGGAATTTTCAGCCCTTGCACTGAGGGAACAAAAACTTTTTGGTTATTTTGTTGTTTGCTTTAAATGTCTGTTTCAAACCCTTTTTTGTTGGGTTCGGATGATTGATATTTTATACATGTAAAATTATAAAAAAAGGAAATATATTAGGAGCACATTTGTCACGTTTGTCCATACAGTATCTAAACGTAGCATTTTTGTCATACATCGGGTTAGGAAGTGTGTAGCACTGATGAAAAATCATGTACCGTGGTCTATGCTCTTCTCATGAAAATAACAACAACAAAAATACTTATTGTGATCTTTTCACATAGCTAACAATTCCAGCCATTTTGGGGTCAAGCAAACAAACGTCACCAGAGGTCGTAAGCCCGCTGCCGACTTGATGAATTTCCTTCTTTGTCCCTTTGACCCACGTCTTCTCACTCTTTCCTCAAGCTCCCCTTTTCTTATGTGCAGCCATGCAAATAAAGGCCCCCCACCTAGGACATACACACAAACATGCACATGCATTGTCAGTGGAACACTACCTGTACCTTCAACCTCCAGGTTTCCTACTGTGTCGTTATTTACATCACAAGCATCTAGAGGACACTGGCAGTCTATTGACAAGGAAATGTGGCTGTCATTGGGTAGCTGGTGTATTATTTACAGAAGCACAAAAAGAGCTGCAATTAGTTTTAGGGAGCAAATATTTTACTTGTTTGTAGATGAGCATGCTTCAGTTTTTTTTAAATTAATTTCACACAAATGTGACTACTTACCTCTACCAAGCATGTAACAATTTGGCTCGTGCCGCCCATGCTTCTGGCAATGGAACAGAAAAATGTCTGTAGAAAAAGGATTTATTTTATTTTAACATGCACCAACATCCAAACAACACTCTCCTTCCCAAAGATTTTAAGACCTCTATTTATGCCCAGGTGATTGTTAAATTGTCATTGGACTGTACCACTGGGAGAGATTACAATTAAACAATTGAAAAATACTGCGAATACAGCTATCTATTCATGTAACAAAATCATCACGTCATATAAACATACACATATACAGTAAATGTAACTTTGCAATACATTTATTGTACAGTATACAGTAGCTGTAGTAGACTTCGTTAAGGTCTGGTATGTGTTTTTGTTGTTGTTGTCTTTCTTGATTATTTAGAATGGTTTCCAGGGATTTAAAATAACAAAAGCAGTCAAATATTTTTAAGCAATACTGGTCCATGAACGGTTGGATGAGCTGGCAAGTAAGAAAACGATTTGATCTAGACTGACAGCAAGATGAAATGAATGAGTTTCTCCATCCAAGCACTTTCTCTCCCAGGGGATGAAGCAAACAAACAGAATAGCTGATAAAAGAGAGGGGAGAAGAGGGCAGATCAAACTTTGTGTTTTGAATTTGAAAGTCACTCTGAGGTTCGACTGCGGTTTTTGGTGTTATGTTTGCGTGCAAATTCATGTGGGAAAACTTATAAACTAACATATATACCACATATTATCCAAGTCAAATCATCAGTGTTTTGCCAATAAATGTTCATCGCATTCAAAGATAAATCTATATTGATATTGATCTTGAGGCAGTTCATCAGCCAAGGGTCAATGTTTTTATTTTGGATGCTTTGAGTTGCATTCCTGAGGCATCATGGCCTTCGCATAGTGAAGACATGGATGCTGAGTATGTGGTATCCATGGTGACCACCCTGCAGTAAGTGTCTAGAGTCCCGACCAAGTAAGCCTTCAGCAGTTGGGTGAGGCTGAAGGGTGTCTGGCACGCCTATTTTCTTGCGTTAAATCTGAGCCATGTTGATGTTGCCTTTCAGCTCAGGCTCGTTTTAATTGTCAAGTTGCTATGGTAACCGGAGATTGTGTGTGTGATGCTTCAAGCTTTTATCTGAGCGGCAATGATAACACCTTTAACCATCAAACCAGTAAATCTGGGGCGCTGTTATTATGTGCATTCACAACCTAACAACTACGAGTAAATATTCAATTGCAGCCACGTATAAATATTTGTACCTTAGTGAACTGTTGACATTGGCTTTGTTGCAACAGAAGGTTCATTACCCCTAGAGAGCTTTTAGAATACTAAACTTTTATAAGTTATAAGATCATTTATTTCAACAGATACCTTATTGAAGGTAAACTAAGATACAAGATCCAATTCATATAATTTATGGAATGATTGCCATCGCAGCGGTATGCAGGCGTGAGACAGACCCCATGTTTTGTTATTCTGTGCTCATTAGCTCTCCATACCGGTGTTTATTTTATTTAAAAAAAAAAATCCACATCAAAAGTCACCTCTTTTACACTATGGACACAGATATTGGTAGTCTTGCTCACCTATAGGAACTGAAAATGGAAGCAATATAGCGATAGTCAAGAAATTTTAAGTGGGCTTGGTTTGTTTGTTTTGAAACCGAGCTCCATTGGGCAACAGTCACACTGGAACAGAAAGTGGTCTTCCTCAATCATTTTCCACAACACCGGAAGCATGAATGTCTCTACTTAAGATTTAATTATATCTAACACCACCCTAGATTTCCCAATCGCTCCAATTATTTTTATTTATTTTTAACTTCAACCCTAAGGAGTGGAATGAATCATACACGGATTGAAAAGATTGTTGTATAGTTCTGCTAGCGAGAAGGAAGTTGGCTCCAAAATGTCCATTAGACAACCAAAGGCAGTGGTTGGTCATTAAAGCAATGAACTTGACAGTCCTCTGTGTTATTGTCTTGGACTTGTCATAATTTCAAGGAAGCTTTTTTCTTCTTTAAATTCCTCAACAAGTGTTTGCTGCTGTGGCTTTCCGCCTTGTGCTTGTAAATCTCCAACTGGTCCAGATGATTCTCTCGTAAGTGACCAATCCAATTGGTAGTATTCAGATGCGTATTTAGCCCATATTTGGCGGGTGCTTCAGCAAGTGAACAATAGCACCCCCAAAATGTATATATAGATATATTTTTACTGTGTGTTCTTTTTGACAAGCTAGAAACGCATAGCTATAATAAATATAAACCATAGAGTTTAAAAGTAATATTTAAACAACAAAAATACAATACACCCCCCATTTGACTGAAAATGGTTTGATCCACCTCGACCCCTCTCCCCTTTGCTTTTGCTTACAAGCGCAAACGAGCAGAGTGCGTCGTCCTCGTGTCTAGTCGAGTGAAAGTGTTCATTAATTTCACCAGGATATGTGAAAAGTTTCTTACATTTTACCACTCAGCACCAACACATTATTTTTATTACTAGTTTAAATGTTTGCTCCTCAATCGTGTTGCTGCTTACTCCCATCCAACCCCCTTTATAGCAACCCTTAACCTCTGATCCTAGAATTGCCTCCGATAGTATTAAAATAGGCTTTGCCGATTCCTCCATGAGAAACCGCTTGCTTACAGCAATTGCATGTTTCTGTTTGACTATTTTGTTGTAATGAAAAGTAATGTTGGTGTTGTGTTATGACTTATGGCAGCCATAAAGCCCGTCAACGCCACAAAAACATGTGAAACTGAATCGGTCCAATCACATCGAATCTGATTTTCTCTCATACTGAAAAGTGCTGCATCGGGAGCTGATACTAAAAATCGGATCGGGATATCCCTAGTCGCTATGGTGGTAGTCGAACCATCTAAAACAAACTATATCAACATGCTTATCAAAATGATAAAATCTCATGTAGCTTATTAATAAAAGTAGATACAGTTTTGAATCACCTCTGCACCATCCCTGGTTACCAAACTAATTTTTACAGTAACTTGAACAACAGTTGAACAATTATCCTTGACTGCTGATTTCAAATAGTTATCCATCAATTTGTTTTGCATATGTAATATTAAAATGAGGCAATGAAACGTTTATGTTTTCGAGAAACCATACCAACAACATGGTCCCCGACAAAATATTTCAAAGGGTTGCATTGTAACAGATGCCCAAGCAATTTCTGAATTAGCAAGTAGAAAATGTCAAGGCCGACAGTAGAGATCTGTAATTAAATTACTTTGACCTCAAACATTTAATAATAAGCATGCCGCAGACATGTGTGTGCCAATGATAAGAATTAACCACCTGTTCCTTAGATGATTCAGAGATCTTGGCATTTGATATCAACTCAAGCAACATGGCATCATTGGTACTGCAGCGCCATGATAATCACCTCATTGTCCTACAGGCATGTCCTGCCAAGGCTCAATAACCCAGCTGAATATCTGACAACCAGCACTGACCCTGAACGGAAGACTTGTATTCCATCATCCCCTACACCAGCCAGGCACCCCATTAGCATTGTGGATGGGTGGTATTTAAAGAAGCTAGGCAGATACTGACTGATGTCTCCTTTCATCGCAAGTCCAGACATGCTCTTTCTGTGTTGCATGTGTTCAAGAGAAGTCGATTACAGTATATAATGTCATCCATCTGTCTGAGAATCTGATAATTAGAAAATGCTGTGATGAGGAGAGAAAGAAAATATAGAAAATATTCAGCAATTCGAAGCCGGGTCCTCTCAACTCTGAGCCAAACGTGCTAACCACAAACAAACTGTGCTGTCCCTGCAAGAAATCCTATCCCTATATAATTCGTTAAAAGATACTTAAAGGTAAAACCGACAATTTTTTTTACGTTCATTGGAGAAAAAGCTTAACGTGGCTTAGTTTTAAAAAAATAAAAAAATAAAAACTTTACACGGCTTGTTAGAAAAGTACGACCAATCGCGTGAATTTTGATTGCCGATTGCTCGTACATTAAGCCACATTAAGCTTTTTCTCTGCAGTGAATGTCTGTGTAGAAGAAAAAGCTTAAAGCCTATAAAATTCAAAATACTGTGGCGATTGTTTTAATATTTTCGGAGTGGACATAGTCCAGATGTGCATGTGAATTTTGGTGGCGATTGCTCGCAGTTTTCTAATAAGCCATGTTAAGCTCTTCTAGACTGAGGGACTCTTAGACTGTCCCTATTTTTTACACATTCCGCTCTATATTGAGCTCATATGGAACTAATAGCGTAGTCTGTGTATGTGCCGTTGGAGTGGACGGTAATTATTTGGCTCGTTAATGTGATTTGAAACATGATGTTGTAATTTGACACTTCTTCGTTATTGTATGTTTGCTAGTAAAATATATGAGCAGTGGTCTACTAACCCCGTAAAAAAATGTTCGCTGCAAATCCGTGAATACTTTGAGGGCTGCAAGTCCTTCCATTTGCTATCCGTCCATTTTCTATCTTCAAAAAGCCAAGTTTGTTTTACACGTTTGTCTACTAGTACAAGCTACCGCACACTACAGCAAGATTGTACCATTTTAGAAGATAATTGATTAGATTAACGACGCTTTACGAAGAAGAAACAAAGAAAGAAACAAGGAAACAAAGAAAGAAACAAAGAAAACGGGGAAATAAACGGCCAGAGTTATTTTGTAAATACGATGTTGGAAATCATCATTTAATCACTTGACTTCGGCATCTGTCAGTCACGATGCGCCTCGACGTGATGTGAGTTGGAAAAAAAGTTGCCGTTATGCTTTGCAAACTAAAAAAAAAACGGCATGCAAAAAAAACAACATGACGTTAAAGCTATTGGAAGAGATGTGATAGACGTAGTTTGAGTCCAGGCCATTAGCAAAATCTAGTGTCCCCCTCCCACTGGAGTAAAAAAAAATAATTGCACCGGGGCCTCTCAGCATGGTGTTACGCCACTGCCTCAGTCTTGAATGTGCATTGACTGTATAGAGAGGTGGCAATAGTAGACACACTCTAAATATCTGGTAAAGATAGAAGTAGTGAATCAAAAGTACACGTTCTGAAATGTACAAAGTAGTGATGGGAAAATGAAGCTTCATGAAGCACTTGTGATATTTTTTGACTCCCCTAGATGGTGCTCTTGGTTTAAATATAAAGGCTCGTGCAAAGGAAATTGATTAAATTTCCACTGCATCTTTCAACCAAGAGTGGCATCTAGAGGAGTCAAAAAATATTACAAGTGCTTCATGAAGCTTCATTTTCCCACCACTCGTACAAAGTACAAAAGCGCAAAAAAAAAAAAATCATAATAATCCCAGTTGGCTTACAAATTTACCCTATTTCGTTAATTTACGTCACATACTCAGGAGAAGAAGAAAAAAACAATCATGTAACGTCACATGTCACACAATGATTGCCTGTTTTGTTTTTTGTATTTTTAAAATTAAACATTCACCCAATGGGCCACATTTAGGCATCAGATTGGACTTTTATCAATATGGCTTGCTTCATCAAGCTTTTCTTTTTTTTTTTTGTAACAGATGAGATGACGCTGCAAATAATGGGGAAAAGTGAATATTGGCTGGTGTTCTCTTCACACAGGTCTTGTAATACTGTCAGTCTATGGGATTAAGGCTCCAGAGGCACAAGCCAAACATATGTTTCATGTATAGCTTTATTGTTAGGGATTTCTTTCAGGTTCACTAAAACATTATGTCAGTGTGTGAGTGATGCCAGCACACTCTGATGAGGAGGCGAGCTGGTGGGATCATGTGACAGCTGTTTTCTTCTGTTAGTGATTGACAGGTTTTGGTTTGATTCTTTTTTGTATTTGCATATTAGAAGGGTACAAACTATGAAGACCGTGTACTATCGCTTGTGTCATTTCTGTATCTTGACAACCTGTGAGTCATCGAATTCAATCCGGAAATAGTTCTTTGGGAAGCAAATATTTCATTTTGGTTTGGAAAAATAAATACAGTGGACTCTCAGAACTCACTCAAAAGACATTATAAAGAGCTTTTTAGACTCTTTTTTTTCCTGCTTCCAGATTTAAAAGTAGTTTCGGGAAAGTACAAATGGGTTGAACTTTTGCCATTTAGGTAGCAGTTTATCATTATTACTTATGAACTGCAATTGCAAAATTAAGTTATTACATAAAGGAACAAGAAAAACATCCATATATCCAGAACACCTCTCTTGTTATTATGTTTATTTTTCTTACATCACTAATAACTTTAAGAGCATGGTGTAGATAATCTTCAAATAATATGTAAGATGAAACAAACAAAAACAACAAGTAATACGCAACTTTACAAAAGATACTCTGTTTTCAATCTGATAGCTACTCTTGCTTGGAGTTCCTTGAAAATTTGGAGTTGATTAGTTTGATGATTACTTGATGATGAATCATTCAGTCATCAGAGCAGCTCTTATGAACATTTCTAGTGTGGGCTGAATACTATAACAGTAGTTCCCTCTTTTAAATCCTTTCAGAATGTCAGTGAACAGCAGTGTTTGATATTGAGCCTCCTTGGGGAATAGTCACATGACGTCCGGATCACTATACTTCAGCACACGGGCAACCGGACATTTTTTAGGACCCCTAAAATACTCAATAACCTATATTTGATGTCAAATGAACTAAGCACTTAATAATGCTTGCAACGTATAGCAATACCGAGGAATATATGTCCAAATGGCAGACTAATGCATTTGAGGCAGGTTGGAAGTTTTGGCCGCAAAGAGTTCGAGGCAAATGTAAACAACAAAGATGGCTGATCCCGATTAATTGTTTGCACATTGTCGAGTGACATCCGATTGAAGCCAGTTTGTGAAGTCGAGGTTCCTTTTGGTTTTTCGATTTTGCAACTCGGATCTCTGACTGGCTTCAATCTGGTCATACTCAATAGAGAGACACACCGTGAATGGCAAAATATAATTTGCACAATTGTAACATATTTATCTCTTTATTTATTATAAGATGAATTTTGTTATTTGAAACAAGTAACCTCACGTAACATAATGCCCTTTGTACTGACTGCGTGAACCAGAACAACAAACATTTCATCAAAATCAGCCCTCTATGTTGGTTACATTTGCCTCGAAAGCTTTGAGATTGGAACTGATTGAATCTTCCCACCTTCTTCGAATGCAATTAATCCTCCATTTGAGCATATATTCTGCTTTTTTTTTTCATGTAGCTAATTTCCTAAAAATAATTTCCTAATTCCTTTATTAAATTAAAATTAGTCCCAGAAGTTGACACTGTCACCAAAATGTCAATACTTAAGCAAAGTATTTGTGATTCCTTTCCCTGTGTTAATAAAACCGATCACGATCCGAGCATGTTTCCCATGCGGTCACACGTTGTTTAGACTTGTTATACCCTGTTAATTACTTGCATGTCTCTGGAGACTTCAATTATATCCCTGTTTATAACTGACATCAAACACCGATATCTCATGAGTTGATGTTATCTGCCTTAATTGCTTTCAAGACAAAAGCTGCCTGCGTGGAGATTAATCTGTGGTCTTCAAAACAAAAGGCAGACAGATGTAAAACCACGCCTGATATGAAAAGACCCCCTCCTTGCTGCGGGTCCCAACGTCTTCACGCAAGTTATCCGCACAGAATACCAAGTGACTGCTGGGAAATCCTTTGTTGTGCTATGATGGAGAATAGGGGTATTTGATTTACTGAAGATGGCTATGATTGGTCCCTCTTTTAATACCACACTGCTATAGAATGAATATTTGAGCATTTTGTCTCAATAATAATTGCAAAATTTTGGGTTATTCAAGACAATTCTATTTTTTTTTTATGACATATGGTAAGATGAAAACCAAAAATGAAAGTTTAGACAATTTTGCTATCTGAATTGTTGATGCACATATAGTAAAGACGTTTTTTTATTATTCTTTTTTTGAACAGTTGTATTGGAAATCCAGATTGAGTAGGAATTGACTATTGCGTACCGACTATCACACTGGAGACCTAACCTTGGCGTTACTGTTATTGCTGAGGTCCTGGAAGATAGCTATTCAGTTATTAAAAGTCTTTTGTTGGGATGGTTTGAATCTTATCTCTTCCTCATGGATTCAGTTTGACCAAGCAGGTCACACACAAGTATGTAACCTCATAGTCCCTCAGTTATCTGCTTGTGAATTTATGAAATAATATCAGCTATACTATACTATGTCATCTTTACACTTGACATTTTGTTTGTTTTGCACCAACGGTAACGGTTTTGGCTCATTCACAAATTGCTTGTCACTTATCAGATTTTGTGGGGGGGGGGGGGGTGTGATTGAATGTGTTGTGCGTATAATGATTAAAGTGATATCTGATTTATAATGATCTGGATCGGGATCAAAGGATATTTAGCATTTTATGCAAAATCGGTGATCGTCTGTAATGTCTTCATTTTTACCGATCGGTTAATGACATAAGACATTACGTTATATTTAATGTTAATCAACATATTTTGGAAGATTTTTTTTCCACGTATTTCAATTGACATCAACGATATGTGGGCTTTCGCTATTGGTTGGCCGGGGCAGTCCCTATCCCCTGAAAATGGCAGCGATAGATTGTACAGTAAACATAAAAGTTTTGTTTTAATAGATAATCCTCCATATCTTCGAATCAGTGATTGGTTGGCATTTTTTTCAAACTCGCTGATCGGTAATCAGACTAAAAATCCTGACCGTGTAAATCCTAATCTGATCCAACATCAACTGCCTCTACACAATGTTTATAGTCAACTATCTCTGTAAACAAACACAAGAGACAAGTAACGTCCACCAGCACAATGGATTCTGGGTAGATTTGATTGGAATAGCGGCACACAGAAGCTGAATTCAGATTGGACAAACATCACCACCCATATCAGATGTGTAGTCAAGTCATACAAGTAAAGCGTTGTTTGAAATGGATCCAGAAAGCATATAAAACAGGAAGTGCCTGCAAAGGCTCCTCTTTCTTTTTGAATGTTTTCAAACAGCCATAACTGGAACAAAACCTCCCTCACAACTCAACGCATAGCTTTGCATCTGCCCTTGGGTCATCGCAGACAGAGCAGTCGCCACCCTGTGTAACATGAGAGGTAGAGGCTTGGCCTGCACGTCGGGCTATAAAGGGATCCCCGTGTCACTTAAGTGAGGATTCATGCGGCATAACACAGACCAGAGAGATGGGAGACGCCATGAGGATTGAGGGCGGCCCTTTCACAGAAAAGATCTGGTGGCTGAGATTATGTTGGCTTGCGGATGCATACTACAAGACCCAAACGGAAAGGGCTGACCCAACACAACATCTAAAATCTGTACCAATCAATCAATATTATTTTTAAAACAAAAATGGACCCGTGCCAGCTCTGACGTCCCCACTTGAGTGTGCTTGGCTCAGAAACTTGAGGTCCATTCAAGACAACGCAAAGACTAGGCCATTTCATGTAGAAAAGCTACAGACCTCACTTAAGGGCTTCCACAAAGGGAATTTATCATTAAAGAAGTACAATCAACAACACCCCACAATCTCCAAACACAAACACGCACCAACCCAGCATGGCAGAGCAAAGCAAGGCCCCGATCTTACGGCCCAGCTCTGCATTCCAAGCAGGGAATGTGGAGTACCAAAGGAACCAATTAGAGAGTGAACGCTGACTATCTTTTTTAGTCCGTTCCTCCAGCTGTGGGAAGGGGGCTAATGAGAAATGTTGTATCGTAGATGGGCTGTTATTGCGACACAGATGATCACTGCGCTTGCTTGTGTTTCGATTCCGTTAATGAATAATGAATCTTTCACTCCTCTTTGGGGCTTCATGTAGGCGAAGGAACCATCTCAGCTGAGCTCACCTCATATTCGAAATCTTCTTCAAATTTGGTCAATTTCATATAGCCTTTTTAGTGTTCTTCTCACAAATCTATACTTTTAGTCAGTCCACACATGTGGGTGTCGTTTTTGTGAATTATTGACCAATCTAAAGCGTTGAAAATGGCTTTTTCTCTTTAATGATGCAATGCTAATGGTTTAACAAACCGTTTTGGGGTTCCCCTGAAAAGTGACAATTTTGGAGCTACAAAGTTTTGGCCCAATGCCAGCAATATGCACTTGCCACTCACTTATCTTCCGCCGTGTCGAATAGGCAGTAGTGTAGCTCTTTGCTGTATTTAGATGAATTAATGAGAGGAGCCGCTTCGAATGGACAGGAGTTGGCTGCGTTCCATCCCACAATGGCGCAAACGCATTCTTCTATCTAGCAAAATGTGTAGCTGTGTGGACGTTTGTGCGTGACTTTGGACTTTGATGGATTTTAGGGCTGACTGTCCACACTGTTTTTGAGCAAGTGTCCTAATGGGATCTGGCACTGGTGAGACTGGGCCACATTATTGACCCATCTGACAGGTTGCTGCAGCAGCAACGTCGGGAGGGAGGCGTCATCCAGCGTGTGTACGGTTTGACGTCATATAATTGCAACAGTGGCAACAACAACAAGGACAAACATGGAGATGTCAATACATGCCCTTGTGCTTGTTCTCCCCACAGACTGTTAAGGCAATGCTTTTCCTCCTCTGTCCAGATACTGCTGTTTTCAATTTCCTCGGTATGCTCGATTTTGTACCACTCCACAGTCCGATTGCCGTTCTCTGATCTGGTACATTTAGTCTTGCGTCGCATAGAGTGACGTCATGGGCAGTCAAATTAACCAGTGTGTTTGGAGCTGTTCAGACTGAGACGCATCCTGTCCAAAGGTGATATGAAACTACATCCCAAATGTGGTAAAAATTGAATTTCATGTGCTTTGTGACTGTTTAAACTACAAAAGAGCCATCCAGGTTAAATCTGGGTGGGCTAAAAATCGGATTTTGGCTGGCAGTCTGAACAAGGCTCTTTGCATATCCCTGATCGGCTAAAAAAATAAATAAAAGTGTTTTGGCCATGCCTCAGAAAAAGAAAAGCTCCATGATCAGTCAATAAATTACTACTTATTAGAGAGGAGCGACATAGTTGAATGGAACATAACACATCTATGAATGTGTGCTGAGTTAAGACAAGTGTGAGCACAAGAAAGAACAAAATGTGCCAGAATGAACACAAAATCTGTCCAGGCATGACAACATTTTTATACTAACCTTCTACCAGTTTAAAAAGAAAAATGCCTTGAAGGTACTGTATGCCTTTTTGCTGATTAATCTAGTAATTAGCTAAGGTAATGATTTGCATCCGAGCAGACTCGAGTCAGCATGCCTGTTTTATCTTCATTAGAAAGAAGGCAGCTTTCAGCTAAAAACAAACCAAAAACGTTTTTGCTCATCTCCCATTATTCATCACTTGGCAGCAGATCTGACTTCAAATTAGATATGGAGGGCATTTTCTCTTCTGTCTTTATTGCGTCTCTAGAGGGCATTGGAGGGTCAAAATGCAGTTTAATATAAAGAACAATATTTGTGCATCTGAGCGCCTCCATCTATAGACTGCTCACTAAAGACAATATTTACAAATGCACACTCAATAACATCTGCTTTGGTTTGTGCACAGCGGCATGGTGGAGCAGGGGAGATGATGCACATCCTGAACTCATGGGAATAGAACGGGCTCTCAGGTTCCATCCGCTCATTGGAAAGCTTCAAATGTCACAAACAAATGGTCCCAGATGCCAAGGCATGATGCAACACAGATGAATTGAAACCTCATGGGATGACTTTCATTATTTAGCACAGGGAGTAGGTAAATGGCACTTGGCAGGATTAGTGGAGTGGAGTATAATGACTTGTACACTGTAAAAAAAAATCTTTAAAAATATGGTAATTTCCCGGCAACTGGGGCGGCCAAAAACATACTGTGAAATAACAGAAAATTACTTTCTCGTAAAAACACAGTTTTTTTGTTGCTTTTTTACGAGAAAGTAATTTTCTGTTCTTTCACAGTATTTTTCTGGCGCCCCAACTGCTGGAAAATTACAGTTTTTTTACGTTTATTTTATTTTTTCACAGTGTATATCTCATTAGATGTTCTTTCAAAATACATGTTAACACAATGAATGCTACCATCTATAGGACATTACAGAAATTAAAGTAATTTTCACTTTTAAAAAAATAGCCAATTCACAAAAAATTATGATAAAATTACAATTTTTACTGTTAATTTCTCAGTAAATATAGATACTTTTTTCATTTGTTTTTTAGGGTTTTAAAGTTGACAAATGTGTAAAATTACGAACAGAAATATAGTGTGTTATTACAGTTACAGGGATTTCATGTTATTTTACATTTGACATGTCAAATCAGTTAATTTTTTGTAAATTAAATATTTTTTAAATACAGAAAAACAGTCAAATAGAAAAGTAAAATTCTGTTATATGGCGGTTTATTTGACAGTGTAACTAAATAAATATAATATGAATAAAAATTAATCTAAATTGTAGGTGATGAATATTTTTTTCAGCGCTTGGTATAAATATAAAACATGCGTACAAAAAATAACTCACATTTCTAAAATAATTATTAGTCAACTGAGTGTTGTCATTATATGCATTCACACTGTATCCACAAAACATAGTCGCTGTTATTCAAATGTAAAAATAATCATATTATAATTATAATTCACACAACACTTTCTTAGATCTCATTAAAGCATGGAGATGAGGTAGTTCATACAATAGGCACATTGTATAAATTTGGTCACAGCTGCTGACTCATGAGCAGCAAATAATGACTCAGGTGTCAAACACAATTGTAGTGATCGTACTAAAAATCCCATTTGTATTCAACCCTTGAATCACTATTTAGGATACACAAATCATTCTGTGACTAAGTTTGTACAAATTCTGACTGGACACATCTAAAGTATAGAGACAGATGAGTAACAAGGACCTCGGTGTAAGTCACAATCTTCAGTCGGCAACAAGTGTAGGAGTATTTGTGTTAGGAAACCACAAACTTTAAGGATTTCAAAAATGTGGTCGCTGAGCAATGCTGTGGATGTAGTTATGTAGTGTGTGTGGGAGAGAGTTTACAAAGGTCATGATGTTCGAGACACCTACCGCTACTCCAGTCTTTTCATCATGCATTATAAACATAATCAAATTACAGTAACTGATGGTTAGAGTACGTTCCCATCACAGTGTACTGTAAGTGCTGATTATCTATTTATCTGCCAGCGGGCACCCAACCGGGACACGCTACACTGGCAAACCAAAATCCTAGTAAACTCAGTACACCAACCACCCCCTTGCACAACACTATTGTATATACAACCAGTAACCACAGCTGTGGTCGTGTTTTTTTACGAGTCATAGTGACACCGCACCTTATGTGAGCCCTAATGAGCGTCTGCCACAACTCACTGGATCAGGTCAGAGTGCTACTACTTTGTTTTTATTGCATATCCCTGGCGTCGGGCCAAAACCTCGTACCTCCAGAATAGTCATTTTTCAGGAGACCCCAAAGACGTCATGATTGTTATATGATCAACATTGCATCATCAAAGAGAGCAAGACATTTTCAAACCGTTCGATTGGCCAGTATTTTGTAAAAATAACACCCACACGTATGGACAGACCTAAAGTATAGATTTGACTTATGAGGTTTCAACCCACGCCAGCAATATGTTACTCATTTGACTTTACCATTAAAGTGAATTCAGATGTGAATGACTACCTACCATCATGCTGTAGCTTCTGAAACATACAGTAGATCATATTTGCGGCCCACCTGCTTTTCTAGCTATGCAAAGAAACTATTTAAAAGTAAAATAGAAATATTTATCTTCGTAATTTAATTAATGAAGTCAGATATTTTAGTTTTAGAAGCAAAAATGTTTTCCTCCACTTTCCGCTGTCTGTATCAAAGTCTGATTTGTAGACATATCACATTAAGATCCTCGAGTAAACACTGCTTTAAAAATGTTTGTTCTATTACCAATTACCTTTGATTCTGAATGTGGAGATTGGCTCAGGGCTGGGGCGGATCTATTCTAGTGGGATACAGTGGTGTTGACCACCCTAAAATCATGAAAATCCCAAACTTTTTGTCTTGTTTAAAAATAACAAAAAAAATCCGAATCAAAAATGTATCCCAAAAAAAATAAAAAAATATTATAGTACATAATTGATTGAGTTATTATGACTAATTAGTATAAGCTTGTTTAATAATATCAGATAATGTCAAAGTGGCCCTGGCATCCTTAGATTATTCTGTATAAGGCCCCCAAAGGAAAAAGTTTGGACACCCCTGCAATAGATGCGTCCGAAAAAGATAGATCAGACATCCAGTCTTGCATTCAGATGGGCAAAAAAGATATGGGCTCTATTTTCATTGATGGTGCATTGGGAAATTCTGATTTGCATGTGTTCTGACGAGATGACAATTTGTTGGAAAGGAGAGCACCGGATGGTCTAAGCTGTGTTCAAGCCCACAACAGCAATACACCGTTTTTTGGCTTGCTAATGTGTGTGAAATTACTCGGTCTAACACGCCTCTGCGCACATTTACGCCTTGAGCCGTGCCAATTTCTTTATAAGAGACGCTCTTTAGTTAAAGCGACTGAATGTATGTGTGCAGATCAACTCAGTCGCAGAGCGGAGTTACAGACTTGAAACGAAAAAGATTCCAGAAAAAAATTATTTGATCCTCCAACATAAGCATCTACTAATTTTTTATTAGCGCTGCAAACGGACCAGCCATCATCAGCTCACAGTGGCGGGTTCAAAAGTTCACCAGACAGACGAGACGGGAAATTACATTCTACAGATGAAAAGATGTTCATTAATCATCCATCATCTGAAATTCTGCCTATGTACTTATAGCGCTTTTTAGGTTACCAGTAGATGTTTTGCTATGATGGTTTTAACTTTTTCATCCAGTCGTGGATGAAAACAATGAAGAAACCAACCAATACTTTATATTTATATTCATATTCATACCACTGGCGTCGTCATCCTAAAGTTAAAATGTTGTCGATTTCATATTTTTGCACAAACCTATACTATTGGTCAGGCCCCAGTTAATGGCCCAATGAACAAAGGTCCAACAAAGAAATACTTTTTTTTTTTGTTTCCTGGAATGTGATGATTCCTGCCGACGGCAGCGATATGCAGCTTCATGCAGTCCTTTATGAATCAATCTTCATCTTCTAATTGAACCATATATGATTGGTTATGTACAAGGTGCGGCAGACATAACGGCAGCATTAAGTAATGCACTTTAAATGTATGCATCTTTACTGACTCCTACGTACCAATGAGATTTTTTTTTCTGTGTAAAGCAATGCATGGAAACTCTAAACTATAAACTATAAAAGTCAGGATATGGAGGGGAAATGTACGACTTTTGTAAGGAAGGGGAAAAAATGTTGGAAGAGAAGTGGATGCTTGCACCCGTGAGTCTCCCTTCTCCCTCGGTTCCATTAAAGTCAAACAAGCAGAGTTAATGCTCTCCAACTTCTGGTGTGGCATTACAGTGAACCCCGTAAAACCATCCTTGCTGTGCATTAATCAACGTCATGTGTTTGCTAAGCGGTGTGCCGCTATGCCATTGAGACGTCTTAAAAACCCAATTCATGACTGTAAGATGGCAGAAGAGCTTTTAAATACTAATTTAACGAGGAAGTCCTTTCACTGAGTTAAGTAACATGATTTTGAGAAGTTACGGTAAGTCTATGTCAATTTGAATTGATTCAACAATAAAACATATTCGTTATAGTGCAAATATAAGTTTTTGGGAGTTAACCTGAGGAGGTATCTCAAGACAGGCTGTTTGTCATGTTTACGAGGGTCATGTGGCCTTCGGTTGCAAAGAGGAGGAAGCGGCTAATGACTAGTGACACATGCAGCAACACTTTCCAATACAAACTCTTGCTCATGGTGTTATTTATTCACCCTTCAACAAAATCAGTATTCATCACTGTGAAACCCAAAAGAGAAAACTTCTTAGGTAGTTATGTGCTTTTTGCTCAGATGATTACTTTGAGTGTGTTGAGCTAATAGTGTCTAATGAGTAATGTTATGCACCTGTCCAACAAACCTCACCCTAAATTGTAACATAAAAAAAAGAAGCCTTTTTTGCTGAAGCATAATATTATCAAAATAAAGTTAGCATCATCAAGTGATTGCAAGAATTCAGTCAGTAAAAAAAAAATTTAAATCATAATTTATCGCATGACTAAACCACAATTAATCGCAAATTTTATATCTGTTCTAAATGTACAATAAAATGTAAAAAAATACTTTGGATACTCTTGTTAACATAAAAGTGCAAAAATGTTAAACTAACAGAAATATGGCTACATCTTTTAGTCATTGATACAGTAATTTCCTAATAATTCATAAAAATAGATTTAAAATAAAAAGAGCTACTGTACTGTAAAAAACACACACACAAAAAACGAGTGTGATATTGATTTGTGTTGATCATTTTTCTGCCACTTAACGGCATAGTTGCATTTGTAGGGCGTTGGTGACAGCTTAATTCATTTTTCTTTTCATATTAAGAGCTATCTAATTTTTAACACGAAGTAACTCGTGAAAATTCTGCACATTGTTAAAATTGTAAAATAAGACTTGACTACAGTCTCCACAGATATATTCATTATTAGTAAATATATCATTTCGGTGTGCGCCACACTGCTCCAAGCACGTCATCCACACCGCCATGGATGCTTTTGCGCCCGACCGCTCAAACTGCATTGACTAAAGATGGAATCGCACTGCCAGAAACACTCATCTTGTGTTTGGTCTCAATGCAAACTGTAAACACCCAAAATGTCTCTAAGCTGACCTATTCAAATTTGGCATAAACATAAAAATACATAAAGAATATCTATTTGGACTTGAAGAATTTCCTTATTCACCTGAAAGTTTTTTGAAAATGTTGACCGAGTCTTTACCTGTGTGCGCTTGATTTTTCGAAAAATTCTAAATTTGTGATAAAAACTGAACAAACTTGTACAATGTCATTGTTGATGAAAAACACAATAGAACACGGAAAACAGTGGTTCTGCCGAAACACACATACACACATGCAGTACCTACATAGAGCAAATGTATTGCCCGATAGTTAAATATGACAACTTTGTTTTTACGTCTGGAAATCAAAGGCAGCAAGGTCTGTTTTGCCTCACCCAGGTGTTGCATTCGGCATGTGTCAAACTGTGAGAGGAAACGTTCACTCTGATAGACTAACGGACTCTTTGCCCTCATACCGTTAATCCGAAATCCCCGGTGTGTTTAAATAGGTATTTCCTAGTTAGGGGGCCCCTTTGACAGACATGCATGTCACAGGCATGTTCTCTGAGGTCTTTCTAGGTGACAATGTAAAGGGATGGAGGGCAACGGTGACTTTGTGTCCTTCATTTCCTCTGCCTCCTTCTCCATGCTTCCTTGTCTCAGACAAGGAGCCTAATGAGACCCAGAGAAAGGTCAAGCCACTGCTGAAACTTCTACACATACCAGCTCTGTTCATCCAAACCAGAACCAGCACACTCCACTGATCCAACGTCAAAAAATCATTTTAACTATTTCTCTTAGTTTACCATTTTTTTCTACTTTTGTTAACAAGAGTATGAAAACCTAAAAAAAAAAAATGTACATTTAGAATACAGATATAAAATTTGTGCTTAATCGTGAGTTAACTTTTGAAGTCATGCGATTAATTACGATTAAAATTATAATCGACCGACGCCCTTAATTTTTAATAATGATCTCGTCAGGCGATAAAAAAAAATACAATTGTAATTAATCGCATGACTTCAAAAGTTAACTCACGATTAAGCACAAATTTTACATCTGTTCTAAATGTATAATAAAAAAAAATCTAGGTTTTCATACTCTTGTTAACAAAAGTGGAAAAAAAATGTAAACTAATAGAAATAGTTCAAATTAATTTTTGACGTTTATAGCCATCAATGGCAGTGAATGAGTTAATCTGCTAGTTAAGATGCTGCCAGGAAGTATTCCGAAGCAATTTAAGGAACATAAACGTTCACTGGCAAACGGCAAATTTGAAGCAGCAATTGAGTTTTCGTACCTGGAGATCTCTCTTAGATTTTAACCCTTGGCACAGCCTAAAAAGTATCAGTTCCGGGTCAAATAAACAGAATATTTTGCGGTGAGCGGAAACCTGCTGTATGTGTCCCATTGGGAGAGACTGGTTTAGATGTAATCACTGTGAGCCTTTGCTTTTTAAGGTGTCCACTAGCTAATGATGAATGGTGACATTGTATTCTGTAATTTTATTTTTCAAACTGAACCAAAAATTCACCAACAAAAGAAATGTTAACCCCTTCAGACCCATAGATGGTTGCAGTGAACATGACATATTTGTGTGTCTAAACCAATAAAAAGCATAATTTGGATGATGTCAATACTTCTGGTTCATGATTGGATCTTAACCAACCAATCAAAATCGGAATATTAAGATGTTGCATATAAGCTTGGTAATTTTACAACACGTTACAGCCATATTATTCTGGCGTCCACTGTATAACAACTAAAAACATAAAATTTCCATGTTGTTCTTATGTGGAGAAAAAAGTCAAAATCAGCAAAAAATAAATAAAAAGAAAGAAAGAAAGAAAGAAATTTTGCCCAGCAGAAAAAATGCCGGTCTGAAGGGGCTACTATGATTTTCAAAAAGATTTTAAATATAACAATTTCTTAGAAGTTGGAAAAAATGCGTAATATTTTACTATGCCTTGAATGATTTTTTTTATTGTACAGTAATGTAAGTTTTAGTTTTTTTTACTTGGATAAACTTCTGAAATGAATGACCCATTCTACTAAAAATCAAAATTTTCTGAGATGCGCTTGTAGTATGGTTTTAAGACAAGTGACCAGTGGTGCAGGGAGGCTGAAATACAGGCTCTTTATAAAAATGTGGTGGCTGACTATGTATATTCATGTAACAAGTAATGGTATGTGTCCGTTTGCTCGTTAATTTATAGTAATGTGGTCTTATTGAAAGGTCAACTGTGTGTCAGCTGTGTTTCACTGCCTATACTTCACCTGTACAAAAGCATATCCTTTTGGGTAAGAATATGAGTCTCTTATGTTCTTCATCTAAAAACCAAGGGAGATTCTCATGTGATATGAATGAGAGTCTACACTGACAAGTTACAGATCTTCTCAGCTGCCTTTGAAGAACACTGGAGTATTTTGTTTTTGTTCATAGATTCATTGGGAATAGAGATGAAAACCTTCTCTCCAGGGGATAGCTGAAGAGATCAGAAAATTGAGTACTTTTTTCTTTCTTTCGGCAAAGCAAGGATACGCTCCTGTGGCGAGGATGTCTCAGAGCCTTTTCAGGTTGTGCCAAAGCTACTGTACGTGAAAGGAGCAAACAAAGTCGGCTTGAGAGCTGTCCACACATCTAAAGTCTAAAGTCGTATGATTCGTAATTTGGTCATTTGATTTCAAGGTATTGGTACTCGCGACAGCGTCCGCCTATTGTAGATCTTTTACGAAATTAGAAATCAGAAGAATAGAACATTTTCATTGATTTCATGCAATTTTAAAGAAAATGCTATATTGGGATATTCATATGTTTATTTAAAATGATCTGTCATTGATTTCTTGGGACATTTTATGGATCAAAAGTACTAGTGGTAAAGGTACTCGGTATTGAGTGGTATGAAACATCCCTAATCAAAAGTACTTGTGGTATCGGTACTCTGTTTCGGCATTGGTGACTACTCAAGAGTTGAGTACTCGTACTGGCATCGGTCTCGAAAAGAGTGGTATGGAACATCCCTATTCATGTGTATATGCATAAAATGCGCACATTTTAGGGTCAAAATGCCAACATTTCGGGGCAGTCAGGAGCCCAGTATCCAATTCAATTTTGAATGAATGCCTTCAAGTTAGATCTTTACTAAGAAAGCATCAATATTGCCTTCAAGCCCGAAAATCGGGGCCATCTTATTGAAAGAAATTTAAAGTTTAATTTCTTTCAAGTGAACCATAACTCCCCTCTGGAGTCAGCTTTGTACCACCAGTGAAAGAGGTGAAAAGAGGGCAGATGAAACTGCAGGCAGAAAGGAAAGTCACAAGGACAGAAAGTGATGGATTTAAAATGGGAGCTGTGAGAATGCCAAAATAAAATGAACCCTGGGAAGCCAGACCTGCTTAAACAAACAGTTGAGGTTTTTATTAAATCACTATGGACTTTGGAATACAATGTTTTTTTTAAATTGCTACTTACAGAGTTGCATCCCCTGACCCCTGACCCCTGTTGAGTATATATATATATATATCCATCCATCCATCCATTTTCTTAACCGCTTGTCCTCACAAGGGTCGCGGGGGGTGCTGGAGCCTATATATATATATATATATATATATATATATATATATATATATATATATATATATATATTTATTTATTTATTTATTTATTTTTCGAGGCTTCGCGTCATTTTGCACTCACCAAAAGGTGGGCGAGTGGTGATAAACGGAAGAGCCCAGAATTTATTTATTTTTGCATTTAGCTGTTGGGTCTCAAGTGGTTGACATTCAATGAGATTGCGGTGCTCCTGAAAGTCAGAGAAATTAATAAAATTAAATAGTACTGGGACTGAAGAGGATGGTGCAAAAAAGACAAAGGATGATGGAAGTGTATAGAAATAAAATGCTAAGCTACAAACTTTTGAAAGAAGCCATAAGTGAGGAAGACATGTCAGACAGAAAAATGTGCTAAGTGGAATGAAATGATCAAATATGAAAATATATACAACATTATGATGCAACATTTGAGTAATTATTAACCAATATTTAATTGGCTCCTACAGCCCCCATTGTTGTTGAGGTTTTTTTTCAAACACAGCGCTGTTTTTGTTTTGTTTTTTAATCAACCAGTTTTATTTGATTATTGTCCTAAAAAAAAAAAAACAAGCCTTGTAATAGACTGAAAAGAAAAGCTGGCGACAGACGGTATGATAAGAATTTACAGTAAAAGTAAATGACTGTTTTGGTGGTGGAGAGACTGTTGTTCCATCCCGCACCGCAGAAAGAATGGATTTGCGACGCTTGTCAAGATGCTCAAGTAGATTCCAAAGATGTCATTCCTCCAACCCTGTGGGGACGCTGAACATCAGTCTTGACTGTCATCATGGGAAACTGATAACTTTTGTTTGGTCTTTTTGTGATGACAACAAACCTTTTAAGGCACACAAATGCTCAATGCGGAGGAACGAGCTGAGGAGGCTGCTGGATCCAATTTACTACAAAGACAGAAGACAAATGCTTGAGGTACATTGCTAGCTTTCTGTCCTAAAAAAAAAAAAAAAATCAATTAGATTGCCTCTTAAAAAGCAACACAGCGAATGTTAGTAATTCTTCAAAAGTACTATACATACAAATTTAGGCAGCATACTGGTGACATTATGTTGTCATGGTTGGCGCCGTTGCTGTCAGTGACATCATGTGCGCAGCATTGTGGAAGGGCACAGACGTTTCCACTGTTTTAAACCACAATGAGATTGTAGATATGAAGGCATAGACAGACGTATGTATTATTGCAATGCTTTGAGGGAGAGTATCATTTCATATGCTTTAGGCCACAGTTGTACTATAATGACTGTCAGGAAATTCAGACCATGTCTTCATTTCTACAGTGAAATAAAGTGACTGCTTGTAGTTGAAGTGGGCTGCTGGCAGGAGTTTGAACAAGCCCTGCTCACTGTATTATAGTGACCTCACTGACTCAGCATGGGATAATCATCTAAAAAAAAAAAATGTTGCGGTTACAACCACTTCAGGTAGGATCACTGTTGGTAACAAGTTACAACCAATATGGCACACCTGTTTTCTGAATGTGAGGCGTGATTGGCCGTTACCTGAGCCCCTGAGCAGCTGTGATGTAATTTTCTGTCAACAGCAAGTGGCAAAATGGCCGCCCCCTGACATGAAAAAAAACAGATGCATTTTGCTGATTAACTCATATGAGACAAAATTTATATTATTCACAATTCCGCATTTATAATAGTTGGGAACCATACAACATATTTAATCCATTTTTGGGTTGACTTCCGCTTTAAAAAAAAAAAAGGCAACAACATTACATTACTAAAATACACTGAATGAAATAAAAAAATATGGAGGTAGAAATAGATTAGTTTATACTTCCTCCTACTCCTTTTCGAACACGTGTAAGCAGGTATGCCAATTTTTACTTAAAGTATCTTTTACGCAAGGTGATTACAGGAATGCCTCCAATTAAAATATGTTCATATAGTTTAGGATGTTGTGCATCCCTGGGAGCAATCACTTTGGATCTTCAAAAAACGATTTGAGAAATATAGCTTTAGAAAAAAAAAAGTGGTTTTGTGGCACAACTTGGTCCCAGTGCGGGGTAGGTCAGAATTCAGTGGGGTAAATTGTGCCCCCCAAAAAAAATATATATATATTTTAATGTCACAAATGATAATGCTATCCAAAAAGGAAGACAAATTCAATACAAAACTTTGGTTTACAGGTTTCAGAGACCTTTTCTTCTTTCATTCTTTTGCTTTTCCTGTTCAGCCTTTTTATCTTCTCTTTCTTTGCAACCTTCTTCAACTCCATCTTCTCAGGTGTGTCAGTCTCAATTCTTGTTTTCACTTTCTTTCTTTTTTTTAAACAATTCAGTTCCTTCTTTCTGTGTATTTTTGCAAGGGAAAAATTACTTCTTAAGACACATAACTTAAGTGAGCAGAACAACCAGATTTGTCACTTGGTGAGTGGTCGGGAGGGTGAGCCTATTTTTTTTTCTTATCCCTGTATTTTTTTATGGCCATCCTGCAGATTTGCAGTTCTGTTTCCCAATCTGAAGTATGGTCTTCCCCTCTTTCACTGCTCTGTCCAACTCCTCAAGAAGAGTTGAAACCCTGTCTGTCTTGCTTTTGTATCAGGTGGCATGATGAAAAAATTAAGGGTGGGGTCTTAAGTTTTGACTGTTTCTGTTTGTAAACAAACAATTGAAAATGGACTCCTGGCATGGCTCAACCCCCACTTCTCTCGCCAACATTGCGCCTACCTTCAGTGACACGCCCCTCGCTCTTGGATTGGCTGGAGGGGTAAACATTGACTTTCTGCCCAGAAACGTCCCTCTTATGGCAACACACAACTAAATGGCAAAATACAGGCTTGGGTGATGGTGGTTGATGACAAAATCACCACCACACATTAACAGAATCCCAGAGGTACTGATTGAGAAGGATTTCATGTGTATACATTCAGTGTTCTGAGTGAAAACTCAAGGCCCTACCTTTAATTAAGAATGGCACATACCTTTAGTGATCAAATGTAAGAATGCAGTTTACAACAACAATAAAATACAATAAAGTAATATAGAGAAAATGATCATAATTTAACCCAAATCCTTTGGCACAAAATTACCCCAAACCCACCATTTTAGAAAAAAAAAATGCATCCCCCAGCTGTTTTGAGCCAGCATCAGGCTAAGCATATAGACTCATTATGTAGCTTACTAAAGCACTAAAACATGTGTGAACTCTTTTCAAAGTTATCTATAATTGTTGAATCGCAGCCGTCAGAAAACCTTAATCATAGAAATTTTACTTTGCAAGGCAAAAAAATGTTTTTTTGAATTTTTAATGTTACTGCATTTTTCCATACTCTTATTTCTATGTATGTATTATATTGAAGGGGGCAAAAAACATTCATTGTTAAAATACTAAATTAAATCCCATCAGATTATGGGCAACATAATCTGACATGGGAGCTGATTGGAAAATTAAAATAACCTGGTTAGCGAGCACAGGTGGAAGGAATAAAAACGATTAAGTGGGGACAGGACATAAGATGAAACAAAACCAAATATAAATTAAACAAAAACTCTCACTCTCACTCTCTCTCTTTCTCTGTCTGTCTCTCCCTCCCTGGACGGTCAATTACTCACCTCCTAACCATCACACTCTCACTCCCACAGACTGACAGACCGCAGCGCCCTAGATCACAACCCCTGTCCAATTTTTCCTCAATGGCACTGTAAGCCCACGCGCCTCTTCATGTAATTTATGAGAAGGCTGTTAACACACTTCTGACACTTCACATTCTTCGCTGTTTTGAACTTAGACAGAAATATATATTGATATGATACCCACAGTCCAAAGAGATGAACTCTGAAACTCTGAGAGTTCCTTTCTGTTTTTTTCCTGGTATCAAAGTTGTTTTAAAGGTTATGGATGTTGGCTGTCTAAAATATGTGAAAATGAGAAATACTGCAGTGAGTGTGAGCTCAAGGTGGGATGGAAATTCAGATATTGAAAAAGCTGCTCCTTAGATTAACAACAATTCCTTTTTTCAATGCAAGTATTCAGTGACAGCTTTTTAAAATGAAATTTAGAATAGAAAATAATAGCCTCTATGAGTTTCTAATCTATTGGGACTCTGAAGATGACACATTATTAGTATAGCACTCAAGTTCCTCATCATTACACACACGCATACAGTGATGATATTTTCATAACCTGGTTATGATGAGGTAAGAGTCTATAAAAGAAGCTTTCAACAACAGCTGCAGTGGAATGACATCGACTCCCAACCCTGCAATCATGTCTCCTTTCCGCGAGCCCCGAGCCAAGCATCGAGAAAAGAACGATTGAAAAGTGTGACTCTCCAGGCACACGTTGGTCAACATTGCGATTTAAAGTGTTCAAAGGGAACCATTTGGAGTACCTGTGTATTATTATAGAAAAAAAACAAAAAAGGTGGGGTGGCTTAAATCATTTGTTGCCATTCGCCCCTGAACAAACTTTCCAAAGATACAAGTCATGGACTTCCATGACACACATTCATTAGTTGAGACTTTTACCTAAAGCAGTCTGAATTAGTAATGGGCTAATAAATTACCCATTACTAATGTTGAATAACAGCTTAATGGTTGAGTTTAGAACCCTGGATAATAAATAACGAGATTTTTCAGGAAATCATGCTACAGTTGTCTAAATATACATTACTCACTAACAACGTAATCATCAGCCCTCATGCATAAACTAAGCATAGGTCACTGCCTTTATTTTGAGAAGTAAATGGATACAATTAACGTGGAGCTTCAGTTGCCAGAGGTTCTGCCAACATCTGCATGTTGTTGCAGCTGTCTGCATGAAACATGATGAGTGGGTTTGTGTGTTTATGAGAGTTTGGCGGCGAAGGAGGTCGGAGACACTGCAGCACTGTCTCTGCTGCTGAGTGACAACGCTTGTGGGGTCAGTGAGGTTTACATCTAATTGTTCATTGGCAAATATTAAATTAAGTGACACAAATATTTACATTTAAAGGTTAGGCTCTGTGACGCAGAGTAGGTCAGCAGAAGGTGCTTAATGGGCAAGCTAATACCAGGTACTCTTACTTGACATAGTGAGATCTAGTACAAGAGCTCTTGAAATTATTGGGCTTCACAAAGGTAGGTTTGATTGACACTGAAGGCCTTTTAGTTTAATAATACAGTGGACCCACCGATTTACCTATTTATGTTTTTTTTCCGTTATGTTTAAAATATTTTTAAATTGGTATTTTTAAATGTTTTACATTTTTGGGAGAGTCTACTCACTAGGGGTAGCAAGTACAGTGAAAACAGCAGGGGCCCCAGAACAGAACCCTGTGGAACACCTACGGCAGAACAGGACTCAAGGCTAAGAAAAAAAAAGTTGTGGCTGCCAAATAGGATTCAAGCCACTCTAGAGCACTACCACTAATGCCCACCTGCAGCACTGTAAACCCGAACATTCAAAATAATCAAATAGATTAAGTACACGGTAATTTAGTTTTAGCCTTATTTTACTCTGTCTGCAGTTCACATTGTAAATGATAATCTGTTCTCAGTTTTCTTACCTGGTTAAATAAAGTTTAATTAAATTAATAATAATTAGTTTTTTGTTTTTTTCTAAATTAATCTGATTCATACTTATAGCAGGCGGCACAGTGGGTGACTGGTTAACACGTCTGCCTCCCAGTGCATAGGTTGTGAGATCGAATCCGGCCTTTGGCCTTCCTGGGAGTAGGTTACATGTTCTCCATGTTCTTGCGTGAGTTTTCTCTGGGAACTCCAGTTTCCTCCCACATACCGAAAAATATGCATGGTAGGTTAATTGAACACTCTGGCTTGTCCCTAGGTTGTTTGTCTGTGTGTACCCTGCGATTGGCTGACAACCACTTCTGGGTGTACCCTGCCTCCTTCCTGAAGATAGCTGTGATAGGCTCTTTCAACCCAGTGTACTAATTGTTTGGACTTCTGTTGACTTAGGCACCGTCCAGACGGAAGATAAGCCAGCTTCGTTCCTCAAACAAATCTCGTACACACAGAAGCATTTCAAGACTTGCGTGTGTCCAAAAGAAGACGCTGAGGACGTTTAACGACTGTAATGTATATGCCAAGTCTGGAGTGGCACTGTAGCGCAGCCACAGGGAGTTAACGGAAAGCATAGAAGAAGAATCAGCAAAAGAAAACAAACACTTTTTCCCCCCTAACTTTATTGCAATCTACAGAACAAACATGGCTTTGCATTTATAAAAACAACATGAAAAAAGACGAACACAGGAGAAGGGACAATGGCGGGTGATTCAAGTACAACACCGCTTGTTGAACGTGGGAATAAAGAAGCAAAATATTTTGCTGCAAAAACATAAGCAAGCTAAGGAGGTTGCGCAAAATGACCACGACAAGGCTGTCCGCCATTGTTGTTGACAGACTGACGGTTCGCGCGCAGTCACGCGAGAATTGGCGCATACGTCATCAATGTGCGACAATGCGTCGTCATCGTGCTGCGACCATTACGTCATCACTAGAGGAGTATCCTGCATATGGTGTCTAGACGGACGCGTACGGGATGCGTTTTGAAATCTTTCCACTCTGGAGTTTCAAAAGTGATCGGTTTCAAGCTCCGAAACCGCGCCATCGTGTGGACGAACGGCCTGAACGGTAAGAAACTTGTGAGGATACGTTGAAACTGGCTTTCTTGTGGACGGGGCCTTATACAGTGGTTTTAAAACTAACAATTATAAGATAGTAACTGAGAATAATAGAGTTGCTGTTACAGAAAGTTTCTAAGTAACTGTGTGTCAAAAAAGTTAAGTTGGGTTTCATCAAACCATTCAAGTTCTGGAAATCTTTAACTTTTGAGTTAACTCAACTCCCCCACAAGTAGTATGTTTGTTATTTGTTTATTGTGAGATAATTTTCAGCATATAAAACGGCACTGCATCACACCTTTTCCAGTAGGCTATTTACTTCACCAAAACGGAAAATTTGATATTCCGTTTACATTGTGGGGGCTGAAGTTCTAATTACTGTGTTGAAATACAAACTTTCAAAGTCCACGCATGTTTATTTTATTCTGCCATTTTGCGCTCTATGTATGCTGTAGTCGGAGCGGGTGCTTTGGAAGCCACTCTGCCATCCCAGTCTAGAGACAAACAGGTGGACATTCCAGTAAGCAGGCTTTCCCTTCTAATACCATAGCGCCAAGTGAAGAAGGCGTTAACACTTTTACAGCTCCCTGGGTAGTGAAAGTCTCATGGTGGGCCTCTGTGAAAGCCTGTGGTGACAGGTCACCTTGGCGGAAAGTGGCGCTGTCCACTTGAGCGTACCGCCAGGTCAAACACTTCACGTTTTTGTCACGTCATGCAGCTTCAGAGTTGATGTGACAAAAATGGCCAAATATGTAAATATTGTAAAAATGGTAAAAATCAAGCAATTGTGTCCACTCGCAAATCCTCCTCGTGTATCCGTCACTCATACGCGATGCACAGCTGATTCTATAACCTTATAACCAGGCTTTATTCTATCCAGTTTAAGCTAGCACAATGGTATGGTAGATATTCAACAGCAGTATTTTAGAAACACACTGATGATCCGTAGTAACAGTTTGACATTTCAATCATCGACCTGGGGGAAGGGGGGGGGGGGGGTAGAGAAGAAAAATAAACGTGGTTACTAAACACTTTTTGACATAGATATGAATTTTTGCTTTTGTACAAAGCGATTCTGTTTGAAACAAACCCGCATGCACAGGAGGCCCTTGATTTCACTTGGCTCTCCACCAAGCTCGTTAATTGCTCATCACAGTTAGAATAGGGGAGGAACTACTTTGTTTTCATTAATTTAATTTAATTAAATCCATTTCCACTAATTTCATACACTAAATATTTTTGATCCAGGGCCAGAGTTGTTGCAATTCTATTGAAAGCAATTTGAAATAGTTTCTTTGGACCTCATGAAGAATATGACAGTTTAGTCTTAATCCATGTGAAATTGTCAACAAGGACGTGCTCAAAAAAGCTAATAGATCAACGCCAATATGGGAAAAAAAATCCATCAGGCCCTAAAGTAGACAGTCTGGCCAAGGTCTCTGGGCAGCAACGTGACAGACGTGAGGGAGGGATGGCTGGAATAGGCGCCTGGGAACTTTGCTCCAAGAGGATGACAGCTCTATAAGTCAGACACTGATAAAGCAGTCAGCAATGACAATCTCTGGGCTCCAGCCAGCAGAGCGTCCGTCCGGCACAGATAAAGTCAGACAGGCCATCCATCAGTTTGGAGACAGAGAGTCGAAACCACCTCAATAGAACCAACTCGATGACCATCGGCTGTAGGAATGTGCTGCTGACCCTCTTTGCTCGCATGGGGAAACAAGGATGGTTAGGAACCCCCCTGGAGAATTCAGAATTCATACATAGAGATGAGTGGGAATGGGTGTCACGTAGCCTGTTTAAGAGGTGTGGTATGGCAGATCTATGGATTGAAAAAGTAGATAAGGTGGCTAACAATGGTGAGGGCAAAACCTGTCTCAGGTTGTTAAGACCATCTTGGCTGCGAGCAATTGCTCAACCATACTATAGAAAACCTCATACAATAACATACAATACATTGTCACATGTTGAGGCACATGTTGGGGGGGACAATAGTGTCACTAACATGTCCTTTAGGAAAAGATGTGCAGGTACATTTTGTTGAAAAGTATGTTTTATATTTTCTTTAAGCTGATTTTCAATGCTACTTGTCTCTGTTCATGCTTTCTACACTTAAGTTTATTTTTTTTGCTGCTGGCATGTTCTGAACTGAGGAATTACTGTTTATGTTGATTTAAAAAAATACATATAACCAACCAAAGGACAAAATAATGTCCATCTCCTGTTTACAAAAAATTATCCCAAATTGCACGCAGGTTAGCATTCCAAGTGTCCTGATGAACTGGAATACACAAAAGTTGAACAGTATTTCAAATTTTTTTTCATTTAAAAGTCAAGTCAAATATTGTCTTTACAAAAATATGTTCCATGCACTCACTACCCTAAATATGGTGTTCTAATTTAATATTGTGTTTGTGGAATATGAATTAGGCAGCAAAAACCACACATCTTTATCCATCTCAGTGGGTGGCCATTTTGCCACTTGTTGACTGAAAATGGCATCACAGTGTCTAAGGGATCAGCTTGCAAACATCACATGACCAAACCCAGAAAACTGGTGAAACGTGATTGGTCATTACCTGAGCCTTTATCCCTGAGACGGATAAAAATGGGTGGATTTTGCTGCTCAATTCATATTCCATCAACACAACATTAATCAAAATGCCATGTTGAGAACTTGAGAGAAGTCAGTCTGCAAAGAAGTTATTTTCTGGAAAGAAAATATTTGTCTTGACTTTCCCTTTATATTTAATAAATGAGCTTAATTGACCATCAAGTAGAAAATTAACCAAATACATTTTTAAAGAATGTCTGAAAATTTATCTTTCAGCATGCGATTTTTTTGGTCCGTATTGTTATTATGCCACAGTTGAATACCGCAATTACTCCTAATTTCTTCACCCTTGATTTATGACACACCTGGCTGAAGATCTGCCATTTCCTTTTCTTGCAAACATCAACTAATCTATCCCAGCCACTGTCGTGTTGTTGGACGTGAAGATCATCATATATCACTACATCACAGAGTAATGAATGCGTGCAATATACACATGATATACCTATAATTGCCAGTTTTTATTAACAACCACTAGATTGCACAATAGCAATCAAACGGAAGACTTAAAATAATCCATACAGAGTGTTAAATAATGTAGACATACGGTATGCGCCAGAGGCAAGTTCCCACTCATGTTTAAACAGCTAGACAACCAGCAAACATACACTCTGTTTAAACGTTTAGGCTGAGCTGGGCATGTTGACGGAAGGGCTGTCAATCAATCAATGACGGACACCTGTTTTGTTGACGATTAAGGAATAACGGGAAACTTCGAAAAATTGATAGACTAAACATTGCCGGAAGTGGCATTTTGTCCGTTAGTGTAATCATCAATAACCAGGTCAGTACCAACCAACCTTCTCAGTCCATCAATGACGGTCAGACGCACCATTCTCCAAGCCTTCTCTCTTCTGGCTTTATCCAAATGCTGATAGCTGGTTGTGTTGTAGAGTTCGGTTGACTACAGACCGTGATGATAATGTTTTCCTCCTGTTGTAAATTATTTGTTATTTTCTACGTTTATGCAATTATTAGTTAAGTGCTCAATTTGTTTGTTTTACATCAGGTGGGTTGTTCGACTGCTAAGGGGTCCTTCGATGTGCCATGTCACGTCAGGCAGGTTATTGAACAGCTAAGGGGTCCTAAAAATGGGAAGTACTTAATCCGTTGGCCATACCCTGCAGTATTCCCAGCAGTTATGACCGTGTGCAAATACTGTATGTGGCGACATTAGTGAAGAAAAGAATAGTGACATAAAAAAAACAACGTCAAGTGGAAGATAGTGATGACGAAATGTAATTAATGCATTGTCACTGCATTTGGCCAGTATGGCAACAGACAATATAAGCGAGTACTCTAGTTAAATACACCTACTATAGATAGTGTTTATTGACGTCACGGTATCGCAGCAGTACAAGTTGAAACGTTTGATTAGTGGAATCAATTGAATTACAAGCATTTGCCGATGTTACTGCGCAGACTACATGGCAACATCACATATGGTAGGATGGTAGGTAGGATGGCTCGATCCCAAAACATGGGCAATCTTGCGTCTTCTGTACTTTTGTTTCTTATTGTTTGCTATGTGCATTTATCATTATCAATTTAAGGCGAAGAATCTTGGCTTATTTTGAAACCAAGTTAGCTTGTTCCCCGACCGCGCTAGCTACTAGCGCTAGCATATTAAAACAACAACACCACTGTTGACTCATCACTTATTTTTGTACACTTTAACAACTATTTCATCTTCTGGGCTGCTGGGAAATGGAAATAGAGACATCTTGACCACCAGATCTATTTTTAGACAGAGCTAGCCACGGCTAGCGGCTCACATTTATCACGATCGCATTATGGTAAAAAGCATTTTGAACCATCTTACAATGACACTTACCTTAATGAAAATGGTCAGAACACACGTTAGTACACTTTGTTGTGCGTTCCGTTAACGGCACACAACGTGGGGCACATGACGTCATGTGAATGCTATCTATATGTCGGACCTCATGTATCTCCACCCCCAGTTTTGAGGCATCACCTTCATTGTGTTCATTGCCACCTGGCAAAATGACTTTTTTCTTTGTCTTGGTGTCAAAATGCCAACGCGCAAAGAAGCTGCATTCCAGTCAAACAATAGCATTCTTGTCATGCTTCATGATGCTTCTATACAAAGGATGTGTTGCTGCTTAAAGACATACATGCGCCGAGCTCGAGCGTTACACGGGCAACATTTAATCACACTGCTCGCAAAGCTGGCAGTGGAGTGAGTGTGAAGGACGCACTGTCAAAGAACGCTATTCTTTCTCCAGCTGTCATTGCTGTGCCTCGTCTTCCACCGTGCGCATCCAAACATTTCAGCACTTTCAGCTCAAACACTTCTTTAATTGTACAATGACACAGAAGGAGAAAGAGGATTGTATGGGCAAGGCTTCAGACAAAACAAGGCAACATAATTGTGGAGTGCAAAGTTTCTTTTGGAAGTTTCTCAAGAACAACAACACGCTAAAGCAAAGCAAATTGCTGGCAAGTGTGGAATTAAAATGGACAGTTAATTAATCTTCCACACTGAGAATGCACTGTGGAAAACATGAATGTGCTCTCGGAAGGAAAACAATACATCATGGATACGCATATTAAATTTATTAGTCAGACTTCATTCTGCTGTAATACAACCAATGCAAGTTTCCCTCTCCGGGCTACTTGTAGAAAAAGTGTGTATTTGCAGGCAATGCATTTGAAAATGTGTCAAAGCTGTATGTTTCGTGCGTGCGACTGAGGTAGCAGAGGCTACAGCTGTTTCTCATCAGCAGGACTTCAGGCTTACAATGAGACCCCCAAGGGGAACCTGCGCTTGTGCTGTATGAGCAAAAGTAAGCCATGCAGTTATTTCCCCTAAGTAATATAAAAGGGAATGAAAAAAAAACTCCAACAAATGCAGTCAAGACCTGTCTTGACCTGTCTGTACGCCACCCCATGAATCACTCCATCATTGCTGCATAGGGAATGCATTGTAAGATTTTGCAACCTTGTGCCTGCTAGGAAAGTCACGGAGGATGTCCCTGGCAGGGGATCACAGCAAAAACCTTCTTCCATTTAATTGGCTTCATGTTTTCTGCCAAGCTTGGCCATAGCCAGTTTTGAGCTCTCAGAGTTCCGAAGTGTGGTAACTTCACCCCTGCTCAGATGACTTTTTCTATTAAGTATGCATATGAATGCATAGCCAGCTGTGCAATGTGACAAATGTGATGTGGTCGTGCCCACAGCTCCAAACTGTTTCACCCTCAGCTCAACTTTGGCTGTGTCACTGAAGCTCAGAAAAGTGCAAAAGACAAGTACGGTGGTCCAAAAGGGTACAAAAGGCGGCAATGTATTTCCAAAAGCAACCTTAACCCTATAAAGCCAAACGTATCATATAAAATACAAGACATTTTGAGCCTTCTATTTCATGAGTATAATATTTTTCCCCCCATTAAAACCCTGACGTATATGATCTGACACATGCATTGCACGGATAATCCATTAGAGGGCAGTATCTCCCAGATGATGGCTTTTCAGCGACCTTGCAAGAGCGTCCCAAAGGAGAGACACATATACTTATTAATAGTGTGAAATGTTCTTTCGGATTTTTTGAAATACTAATATGTTTGATATGTCTGTTTATGATTATATTTTTGCCGGCTATAATTGTATGAATTTAAAGCACTGTGACCGGATGTATCAAATATGACACAAATCAAAAGTCATATGTGGAAGTGGAAGAAAAAAATTCTGTTACTACAAAAGGACCAATAAATACTCTATTCACAAAGAATCCAGATTTTCTCTCATATGGTTCTCATGGTTCAGGCTTTATAGGGTTAAAACGTATCACTGAGGTTGTCAGGATGCAGCACAAGGCGAACTTTGGGATTTGCGAGACCATCGACCACGGCACAGACTGCCAACAACCTAGAGCTCCTAAACTGGTATAGCAGATGGATGGAGGTTAAAAGTAACTTCAAGGGAACTTCAAAATATCAACAGGATGCAATCCTTTCTCTGTATATGTATGAAATTCTCAAGAGAAAACATCTTCTGGGGCTTGTTTAAAATGCTTCCAAGGCTGTCTGCGATATCAAAGGTAACTTGCTTGGTCTGTGTCCAAATGTCAGCAGGTTCCTGGCTCGTCTGGACGGTTGGGAACATCTGTTCACCGAGCTGAGTCCAATCTGACCACACTGGTGGTGGGATTCATTTGAATCGTCAAAATGAAATCGAAAACTGTCAAATTTAGAGTAATGTTGCACTGATGATATGATAAAGTAGAATTTTCTAAACGCAACAGATGTGATTACAATGAGAAAGCATAGAGCATCCAGTAGCATCAATTTATGATTCACATTATGAGTAGTGATGGGAAAATGAAGCTTCATGAAGCACTTGTGATATTTTTTGACTCCCCTAGATGGTGCTCTTGGTTTAAATATAAAGGCTAGTGCAAAGGAAATTAATTAAATTTCCACTGCATCTTTCAACAAAGAGTGGCATCTAGAGGGGTCAAAAAATATTACAAGTGCTTCATGAAGCTTCATTTTCCCATCACTAATTATGAGCACTAATTTGACATGGGAGTAGCATGCCAGCCTATTGGCACCACAAAAAATGGAAATAGTATACAAACTCATTTAATTACACATACATAGTCAGTTGCTGGAATACAGACAATTTAAGCAAACAGAGAGTAAGCAAAGGGTCATTTGAAAAGAAAAGAAAACAATAAAGGGATGGATTTGTGTTGAGTTAACCAATAGTGCTTTTATTTATTTATTTTTTGACACAATCATTGACAGACATCTTGCTTTAAATTAACAGCTTTCACAAAAATATTCTATGTACCATTTAGAAAGTTCAACCATTTTAATGTAGAATATCGTTCATTTTTGATAACCTGTATAAATGTTGTGTATGCTTCAAACAGTCTATCAATCTAATAGAGCCCAGAGTGGCTAATCTGGAGAATCGAGAGAATTCCCGTTGGTCAGGTTGATTTTAAAGCCTGAGGGATTAAAAGTAGGAATAATTGAATACCAAAAGTAGCAATAATTTATATTCTGATTTATTTGCATTCATCTAAATACTTTTGAGCCCCAGAAAACGGAGGTACAATGGCACCATTTGCTTCATGGTGAATGGTGCATAATGACCAGCTGTCAAATAAAATACACGCTTTGGCAGTGATCTTTTTTAATCCAAAATGTTTAACAAAGTGATGCTAATTTTACGACAAAAAGAACAAACGTTTTTGCATGAATATGGTTCACTTCACAACAATTGTGTTTCTTCTTTAAGTTACCTTGGGGCATGTGAATTACTGCATATCAAACTTGTTCAAGCTTATATACATAGAAGGTATGTTGAGTCCATACTTACTCATCACGCATACCAACTACAATACTGCGCTCGTAAAATTCCACTACCTACATCAACTTTTCTTTTAAACGTACAGTACATAAATCCAACATGGATTAAAAAAGTGGCTTACATTAAATCTATGTTAAAAATGAAGACTGATAAGTAGTCAATCTATATGTAAATATGAGCTACATTGGGAAAATGCATTAAGCGCCCTGTTTGACCAGAGCCCCAGGAGCTGAAGTTGTGATTTTTAATGGAATCTGAGGGGGGGGTGGGGGGGGGGGTTGCATGTTGCGGCCGTGGCTGCAAGGTGAGAGTATGAAAGCTTTCACAAGGGAGAGCATGCTGGATAACAGACTACAAGAAAGATTACTCTCACTGAGTGCAAATACAATTATTGCATTTTGGAGGTCTCGGTAGCTTTTCTGCATGACCACATTTGCACCCGAGACAAGTCAAGGTTGTCTAAAATAAAACTTAATTTTTGAATCGCCACTCTAACTGTGTTGTGGAAAAGCTCAGAAAGGTACAGTATCAGTACAAACAACACATTTTATTTTATAATGCTGCTGTGACTTTAATGAAGCAATATAATGTATTGTTCTAACTGTAGTTAACCATGTCATTTTGACTGGCACTGCAACAGATCCAAAACATGCATTTTCACTTTGGGAGTTTTCCGTGGACCCCCGATTGTAGTGTGTTTAGCTAATGCGAATAAGTAGGCTAAACCATCGATACAGAAAAATTGATTTGTCCAATGAGCCTTATTAAACTTTACAATGTATGCCACCAAGCGTCTGTTTCTCACAGAGTGTACAACAGTTAATTAAGGACCTAATCCTGTTACATTCCACACATGGTGATTAGTTCCAAATGGTTTTCCACACATGCAAGTTGAATGAGGTGTCTGTGGAAGCCTGACAGGGCTGGAGCACCAAACATCTGATCTCCAAATTATGAATTCAACAACTTTACAGCAAAAATATTGACATCGCTTGAAACACTTTAGATCCCATGACCAGTGTTTCAGAAGCATTTTCAACATGTCGCCATTTTAGATGATACAGACATCGAGACTTCAGTACAAGTGTTCCAATGCAGTCTGTGTCACCGAATAATAGTAATAGTAAATAGGGCGCCATTCAAACAAGGAAATAATCTACCAGTCGTATTGATGTTAATAATGTCATGTAAAAGGCTCGGTTAACAAATCAAACTGTTTGAACTATGTGCCTTCATGCTGTGTTAAACGAAATGTTAATCTGTTTTTTCAGTACGTCACTCACTGAGTATACAAAACCTCTTGTCTATTATACGCATAAAATTTATTTCAAAACTATGACAAACATTTTGAACAAAGACCTTTCTTTCTGACTAGGCTTTCCGCAATCAGGATTTTGGAGCCGGCCACCGATCAGCGAGTTAAAAAAAAAAATAATAATAGAGAGAAAATTATTCACATCTTTGTAAAAAGTATTGGGAAAAATAAAAAAATGAAACTGAATGTATGTGATGAGAAACTTTGGATTATTAAGCATGGCAGCACAGAACGTCCCTGGAGTGAACAAGATTGTGTTTGCTCTTAATGACTTACTTTGCGGATCCGAGCAATTAACAATAAATTATGTCATTACAACCAATCACCAATTTTGCATAGAATGCAAAATGTCGTCTGCTTCGATACATCTAGGTAAAGTCTAATTCTAACATAGATGATGATTGATGTGTCAGACTGCCGCAGTATAGCGCCAACTAATGCTGAGGAGGGCTTACTTGATGTTAGATTATTTTTCTTATTTATTTATTTTTGCCTCAAAACAAGGACATAAGTGTCGGCATCAGTATTGTGCCTATGCCTATTCGGAATCATATAAATTATACTAAAAGTATCAAAGGTTAGCTAACAAGCTAACAAGACAAACTAATAGAAATAGTTTGAATGAATTTTTAATTTTTACGTCTATATCCGTCAATGGCAGTGAATGAGTTGATCATCAACTGAGTGTAGAGATTATATTGTATACAAAACATTAATTGCTACAATAATCTCAGGGGACAAACTGAATTAAAGTAAAAATAAATATTGGCATGTAAGTCTTGATACCAAAACTGTGTTCTAAATTCTGATGTTAAAAATGTAATATATACTGTGTATATCAGCACTTGGAATGTTGGTGATACATCTCGACCATTCAGAAGGTCAAATGTGAAACATGCATTACATAATGAACACATTTGTAATGGAGTGTAGCAACATTAATAGTATATCACACTTTCAGGTCACTCAACGACCTGCTTGCCACATAAATCCTTGTGGCATATTTGTAACCACTTTGTAATCCCTTGTGGTCAGTGCAACAGCAAACCACACGCGCTCTCACACAGGCTGCAAGGCAAGAACCTGCTGAAGTCATCGAGAAACACCTCCATCTGTCCACAAGTCCAACGTTGACGTACAATAAATGACAGCAGCTGTTCATAATTGCTGCGTTTAAGGAATGAGATTAATTAAAAGGTGGACTTGCTGGATTAGTTGGCTCAGTGCATATACGGTATGCCTTCGTGGTTGTCGTGCTAAGAACGAACATGTTTCATTTCATTGCTTCCCCATTCCCACTGTGCCACTTTGGAAGTGACTTACATTTCTGTTACAATTGATGCCAAAAATAGAAGAAATAAAATAGAAATATGTCAGTCATCATGACAGAAGTAATGCCTTCATAAATGAAAAACCCGAAAATCAAATCAAATATTTTTTTTCTCAGACCCACAGTGGAAATAAAAAGTCTGCACACCCCTTTTGAAATGCTAGGTTTTGTTACAAAAAATGAAGTGACACCATATAAAGTGCATCTTTAACCTCAGTTATTCTTCATCTTTTTTTTTTGCCTCCTGCAGAAGACTTAAGGTTTTGTGTTGACACTTAATATTGTATAGCATATATTCTCAATTGATAGTGTATATACTGTTTAGTTGATGTTTGAAACTGGTTGACAAATAATTTCCTGCAACTAAACCTTAAAAAAACTGAGGTCATTATAATTGGCCCGAAGGTGGTATCAAACAGATTACAATCCTCACTTGGACCGCTTGCTTCTAATATTAGACCCTCGCCCCGAAATCATGGTGTGATATAATATTCGATTCAGAACTAAAGTTTAAAATCGCAACTCCATAATATTGCTAAAATCTGGTATTTTCTTTCATATGAAGATACTGGGGGAAAAAATGTTCACACCTTTATTTCGACAAGACGGGACTATTGCAAGTCATTATTCACTTGCCTAAATAAGAATTCTTCGGCGGCACGGTGGTTGACTGGTTAGCACGTCGGCCTCCCAGTGCAGAGGACGTGAGATCGAGTCCGGGCTTCGGCCTTCCTGGGTGGAGTTTGCATGTTCTCCCCGTGCTTGTGTGGGTTTTCTCCGGGTGCTCCGTTTCCTCCCACATTCCAAAGACATGCATGGCAGGTTGTGGATGGTTATTTGTCTCTGTGTGCCCTGCGATTGGCTGGCAACCAGTTCAGGGTGTACCCCGCCTGAAGCCAGCAAACTAATTCACATTACCCCAATTTTGGTATATTTGCACTGGTTGCCAGTCCAGTTCCAAATTTATTTTAAAATTGTATTAATAACTTTCAAAGCACTCCACAGCATGGCACCAGAATATATTTGTGAGCTTTTAAGACAGACCAAAAACACTGCTGAGATCTGCTAACCAAACATTATTTGCTGTTCCAGAGTCTAGGTTAAAAACTGAGGGTGATCGAGCATGCCTAGACTCTGGAACAATCCACCAAACAATATTAGAAATGTGAAGTCTAAAGTCGGTTTTAAAGACTCTTTTTTTTTTTTAAAGGCTTGCTTTTACTGATTTTACAGTCTGAATTATTTTATTGTATTTGTAAATTTGCATGTATGTTTTCTTTTATTCTATTAATCTTTTCTTTTCCATGTCCAATTTCCTTATGGCAGTTCGGTTGCTTTTACAAGTATGTATTTTTATTTGTTTGTAAAGCACTTTGTGCTGCATTGCTTTAAAGGTGCTATATATAACATATTATTATTCTCTAAGATTAAGTTAAACATTACATTACAAATTACCTGGATGCTTCAGAAAGGTGCAATATTCCATTTCCTTAATTGTCATTATATAAATGAGCATCAGTAAGAAAGAAAAAAAACAATGAAATTGAAGGCAGCATGATAAAGTAGTGATTAGCACACCTGCCTCACTTCTTTACTTCCGTTTGAATCTCAGCTTCCTATGTTGAGTTATGAGTTAGCATGATCTCACCGTGCTTGCGGTTTTTCACCTGCTACTCCCATCTTCTTCAGTAAAGTACTTGCTAAATGTGGTTGGTTGGCAAGTCCCGTGTCAGCAGGCAGCATAAGGTGCAGCTCAACCATGAACCGAATATGTGCCTCTCATGTCATTTACAGCCTGACAATGCTAATTCAAAACATCAATTTTCACTTTGACTCAAAATTGGGTGCAATGCAGTAAATGCTACAAAAAATGGACTAACTTGTAGCAACTTCAGCAACACGTCAAACTTGTGGTCAAGCTGTGCGCGCAGAGTACAAGCACAACGCAAAGTCCTCTGCTGCCATCTCGTGGCGAAATAGTTAACACACCTGACCAGACAGAAACTCGTAGAAACCATTTTATTAAAAAAACAAAACGAATTTATTAGCAATCACATGAAAAGAATGCGTGACATCTAGAGGAGCATTGTTGCAATAAAAATGCCAACTTCTTATTTACAAAGTCTGCAATTGAATGTGAATATTATTAGCACATGCACATACAAATTGCCCAAATATGACACAAGCTTTTTATTCTCCCAGTCTACTCGGTCACCCGACTTCACAGCCCCTCCCTCTGCTGTGGTCACAACACTTGATAATTCTGCTCATCGCCAATACACACTGACAACAAGGAGCATGTGATGACTGCACAGACAAGATGAAGACGACCATATGAACAAACGCCATCTAGGCCATGATCGGAGAGCAGATTCGCATCAGGATTAAAGTGTCACTTAGATAAAAGCGAGAAAAGAAAACTTAAACGACAATCAGTCTTCGGCGGCATTAACAGACATCAAGACTCAAAATGATCGTCCAACGCGTTTGCTCTGTGATTTAGTGATCGATCTTTCTAGCTTTGCATCGTGAACAATACCAGGATTATAAAACCTGCTACTTGGGCGCACCCATATTACTTCCACCATATTTATTTTAAAAGGCCTGTTAATTGTCCCTCACATTTGAAGTATCCATCAATTGTTCAAAACGCCACTTTTTTTTGGGGGGGGCTCGTGTTGCATTAGTGCTTCCCACTGAGGTTATAATATATGTAAGGTGGCTGTTATACATTAAGATTCACATGAGATGGCTGTTGTGTAATCAAGTTGGTCTGTAATGATTTCACAATAATATGTTAGACGTAGCTTTGGGCAACGACGGTCTCATTGGAGCTCTCACTCAGCCAAAAGGCACTTAAAATTCTGCAGGCCTATTTTTGCCTCCGACAAGCAACAAGCGCTCATTACGTTTCCGTCTACGCATCTTTGTACAAACTTGACTTCAAGCCTTGGAGTTAATTTGGTATTTGACCGCCTACTGCAAAAGAAGGCTACATTGCGAAGAGTTCATTGGTGATTTGAAGGCATTAGCGCAATCCTCGTTTGGCAAACCTCGAAAAACCACAATCGCACTGTAAACACCAAACAAACAGTCATTTGTGACGTGATTAGGAGATTTATGAGAACGGAACTTTTGACTTCTGCGTGGAGGAACGGGCAGTAAGGCATGATGGGCATGAACAATCCACCTCCGAGCACTGATAACATTTCAGGACTCCAAAGAGTTGGTCTAATTGTGCTGTACATAGTCTACATGGCTACGGTGGAAGTGAGTGGTGGTGCGAGCGGGTGGGCGGACGGGCGGTAGTAGTACTTCACAGAGGCAGTTGAAGGGATGACTGAACCATCCGGAAGTGTTCGGGCTGCGTTTCACGTTCAGCTTCTCCGTGACTTGGAGTGCTGGATGAGCCACTGCAATGTGATATCTGCCGTGGGAAAATTCATCACCACCAGCATCCAATATGGTGCACTCAGCAACAATGATTTCAAATGATGTAACGGCGTTGCATACCTATGTTGTCTTTCTCTTTGCAGGATACCGAGTAGCAGCAGATTTCCCGATCCTGAATGGCTGACAGGTTCCTGTTGAAAGGAAAGCAGTCAATATGAAATCCGGAACTTGATTACAAGATCTTTCGGTCACACTTGGGCATTCAAAGTAATTAATAACGAGTTAATAGTAAAAAAATATATATATATATTGGTTAAATTATAAATTTCTGGATTTTTTTGTTTTTGTTTACTACCAGATGAAAATAAAGAAATTAAAAATCTTACTACAGTGATCTGCCACACCTTCCCGGTTCGGCATTTGCAAATTCACCTATTCACAAATTTTTTACAGAATTAGTGCAATTAAGATTTGCTAATATGCGGTCATTTGTAAACACTATTGGATTTCATTTCCCATGACTTTTAAAAACGGAAACAGCAAGTAGTTCTAGTTCCAGTATAATGAAAACTAGTAGGCCTACACCTGCTAGCGCTTGGATGTGGATGAGAAAGACAACGCAAACGTAAATGTGAAAGTAAAAAAGAAGAACTTTCAATTAAAGATAAACTAAGAACTATCTTCACACTTAATTACAAATGAGTGTGGATTTACTGAATTGAGGAGCTTTATTTAGACAAAAGTAGTGCTTTTCCTGCCATCTTGTGGCATCTGTAGGCGACTACAAAGATATTTTCCTACCCTTTGGTTCTTCAGTTATTCTGTTTGATATTTAGATATTGTGCTTTTGGTTGCGTGAAAAACACAATGAGTTGCCCTGTGCATGAAATGTGCTATATAAATAAAGTTGCCTTGCCTTGAAATTTAAAGGGGAAGTCAACCCAAAAACAATTCTTGATAATAATATATTCTATGCAGCCCCACTAAATTGAGAAAGATTGTCTTAGTTGAATATGAATTAACCATCAAAATCTAGCAGTTTTAATCTAGAGCAGAAGGCGGCCATTTTGCTCAGGTAACAACCAATCACAGCTCATCTTCAGAAAACAGATGAGCTGTGATTGGTCGTAGCCAGACTCCTGAGCAACTGTGATGTTTCCATTTAATCATATCTTAAACATCACTACAAATGTCCTGCTTCCAGTTTAGTACATTGGAAAAATCTGGACTTCTTATCTTTGGGTTGGAAAAGTTCACATAACACACCGATCCGAATTACATAATATCCCACATGGTTCTTTAAAACTATTGTACGGTACAAGCTAACTATGTTTTGAGCATAATGGGTGATAATATGGAATCACTGTGCCTCACATCTTTTCAATAAGTTGCTTCTCATCCAGCGCGTTGGCTAGATCTCGTTTGTTGCCGAGCACGAGAACCTGAAAAACAACAATGGCAAAGGCTGATTAATATCTCGCAAGTCAACAATTGAAAAGATTCTTCTCAACTAGGGTATTCTTGTTTCTTAAATAAACTTGCTTATGGGTGAAGTTCACGCCACTGGTATGAAAAAGACCAAATACGAGCTCATCTTTCAAACAATCTTGAGTGTGAAGTATCCACTGACTTACCGGAATTCCTTGTAGTTGCGGTTTCTCCAATAAGTTGTGGAGTTCATTTCGGGATGCTTCTACCTTATCTCGATCTGCTGCATCCACCATGTACCTGTACAAAAAATAATAATAGTAACGAATTAACAGAAAATAAAATAATAAAATACAGTAATGTCTTAAGATAACCATTTAATTCATGATGTATTCACATGCAAGTTTATTTTTAATGAAAGATAAATACAGATCTATAATAATGTTAATAATGTAAAGTTACAACATACCTAAATAGAATGTAATTCCAATTCAATGCTGCTGGCGTGAATGCCTTGGCCACCAGGGGAGGAGGCTAACTAATAGATTCAACTCTTTCCAAAGCCAGTGGGAAACAAGGCAAGCACGTCTTCTTTTGAAAGAAATGCTTACAGGCCGTCAGATGCTGGCTTTTAATGACTCGATATGTTTCTGGTCTTTGAAAACTGAGTTAAAAGGCTGAATGAAACAAACTACCGTCTTTACCGCGCACCGTTTTGAATGTTATGATGATAGACTTCCGGCGCCGAAGAGTGATGTTGCTCACGAAGAATATGTCACAGCAAACAAATGCGATTGCACGGTGCGTTTTGAGCCGGGCTGAAATAGCTTTCAGCGGCCGACTTACCAGACCAACTTTCTTTCCTTCGAGAAAGGGAGTGTGGTTTGCAATGGGGCACATACTGACCCGAAAAGTCCATACACTTACACAATAGCATTGACTCCTCGGCAGTAGCGCTCCCACATGCTTCGAAAGCGGGGCTGTCCACCTATATCCCATATCTGAGGAGAGAAAAAAAAACATTTTAATAACATATACATACATATGTATATATTGAATTATCTTTACAAAATACTTGTGTGACAGAATTAAGTTTGTATATCAATTAAATTGACTAGCCCTAACCTTATGAACAGTTTCCTTGCGACAAGAAAGACCATTAAAACTATAGGTCAGTGGTGGGCCGAGTGCCCACCCATGCTCTCGGCGAACGTTTAGCAAACGTGTGCAAACTTGAACGAACCCTGACATGAAACCAACATTTACTAGCGACAGCACATCAAAGTATTTTTTTTAAACTGGAAGTGCAGTAGCTAAATAAACTGTCTCTCATACAAATGAATGTTTAATTTGTCTTTATCTTAATATATTATAATGTATAATAGAACTGAGATTGTTTATTGTTATAAAGATGATTTAATTGCTTCTTTTTTTTTTAATACAAAATATAATTGCTTATTAAATCACAATTACAATTTTGAGAGGGGGTGAAATTCAATTATTTTCCAAAATCATTCAGGCCTCCACAATTAATTACGCTGTCACAAGACATTGGCACCTCAGGATCCAAAACGTCCTGCTAGCCTAGTTCACATACCTACCTTTATTGTCACATTGCCTTTTGTGACCTTCCGCATGTTGAATCCAACTGTAGGAATCATGTCTTCATTGAACTGGCCCGACTGTTAAGGCAAAACAATAGAGGGTGTGTCACCATCAAGAGCAAATAATGCACAAAATGATCTTATAAGGGATTTTCATAAACATAAACAAACCGGCTGGTGGTTACTGTGTATTCTTGCTGCTGTATTATGCACTGTGTTTATTATTTACTTGGTTTGGTGTACACTGTGCAGTGATTTGTATTGTATGGAAGTTATAGGAAAGTCACTTTTCTCACTGTATGCAGAAGAAAAACTGCTTGATTCCAATGTTGCTTGATGGCAAAAATGGCAACAAATAAAAGTAAATTTATGATCTTAGACATGTATGGGATAGATATGCAAGTTGAGAACAAATCTATATGTACCATACACAGTACTTAATTCTATTATGATGCAATTTTCCAGGAAGACTTTACTCGTGATGACTGCAGGCCTGCAGGTCACTGATTCCAATAGTGAATGGTTTTACTGATGTGATATTCGATGACGTTGACATGCGTTGGGCAGACAGTATAACAACACCAGCAGTTACATCCACGTGACTATTTAAAGAAGCGCCCAGTCACACTGTCAACTTGGTCAGTAGACAAGCAACAAGACTTGGGTAAAAGCCAATATTACGCCCCGTTTGCAGTCGAGTCATTCTTTTCCGGGTGTGCAGGAAAGGGATTAACATATCTGAATATTAACCTTTAAATGAAATTGAACTCTTAACTACCTTTGCACAGCCTTGGGCCCACACTGACAGAGCATGTTTTTTTTAGCGACTTACAGCAATCACGTTGACGAATGTGGTCTTCCCGGAATACTGAAGTCCCACGAGTGTAAGTTCCATCTCTTCTTTCCAAAAGAGGGACCTGAACCAGTCCAAAAGCCTGTTTATGAGGGCCAACATCTTGGACGACACGCTGGTCAAAATCGCAACGACTTTCTGATCTGACGTGAGTTGTAGGTTCGTAGCAATCCACACCGGAAGTAAGGAGCTCCGAGCTACTCTGACACGTCATGTGACCTACAGTTGCGTTCGCGTAATACCCTGAAATGGGAAATTCTCCCTTCATAAGAACCTGTGTTTTCTTTGCTGTTATAGTAGACAAAAGATACATATTTCCAGAACACTTAGCGTAGCTAACTAGTACACAAACACATGCACGTTCACGCACAACACGCAGCCCACTACCAGTATGTTGAATTGTAACTTTGCGATAATAATGCCCAAGATTAAACCGCCATAGCTGTTTATTATTTTTGTGTTGAGAGAGAAAACTGAATTTCCCAGATTCTACGTAATTCTCATGCTAGTGCAAACTTCTGGTCACCAACATGGTATCCGCAGTCCTAAAATGGTTCAATAGGTCCTATACCTGGAGGAAATGAATTCATTTTTATGACCATTGAAACTTTTGAATCTGATTGAATTCCCACGACATGTGGTGTCCCTCAATTTAGGATCCCTCCTTGGATCCCTTTTGTTCAGCCTGTATTATGCTACATTGGGTCAAATTCTTCAGAACTGTAATGTTGACTGTCATGGCCCGGTGCATTTGGCAATTTGGTGACCAAAAGTAGACTAGATTTTAGATGACATAAAACTGGTCTAACTTGTAACATGATTTTGATTGATTTAAACTAGGCACAAGAAAACAGATTCTGAGCTCCGTGGATGAGTGTCATGCATGTCATTGTATTAATCCTGCTGAATCATTGTAGAAATCAATTCATTAAACAAATTATAATCAATATAATTTTAAAACTGCTTTAACGGCACCCCCAGAACCTCTAACCATATGCTCCTAGATAGAATCTCCCTTGGTTAGATGATAATGTCATTAACATCTGTAACATACTACAACAAAAATAGTTACGTATTTTGTAATTCCTCATATAAAAAGCACATTGTTTAAATCTGTAACAGGTAGGTGACTTCTGCTCTTTCAAACATGTTGTCAGATGACATGACCACATTCATAGCTGTGGTGTGTAGCAGATGATCACTGCGTAGACAACATTTTCTTTAATTTTCAGCTACTCGGGGTGCTAAAAAAAAATTTGCTCATCCGTTCCACTCAAACACTGAGAAAATCACGGTTCCATTCCACGATCCACTGGAAGCCCTTCAGGTCGATGAGTCATGCGGCAGTCCTTATAAGAGATTAAAAGGGAAGGTCGATTTAGTGGATAGTGCATTGTCACTTGTTATTCTAAAATGAACTGAACAAGATAAAGGCAAGACTGTAAAATAAGAAATATAATAATAATGTATAATAATAATAATGTCATCTACTGACATACCGGTGGTCTGACAAGTGTGGTATAGTTCTCAGGCGTTGCTGCACTCATCGTTGTTGTATAAACTGTAATCCTGTGAAATGATTGAAACAGCAAACAATGAAAGTAAATTCATATTTGCAAAGGGCTATGTAAGCTGATATTCATTCCCTGCCCAGGTAACTAAATGAATTGTTATGAGGTTCATTGTCACAAAAATGAGAGCGAGCCTAATGAACAGATGTTCTGCTTACCCATTACACACCGGAAATAATGACAAAACCTGTCGAGAGACAATGTTGCAAGTTATGAATATATTATTTCGAAATGGTTCCAACATAAATTTGTTTCCTGTGAATATTAATTCATTTGTTCTGACTTACCTGATAAAGCGAATACATATTGATGTGCTCTTGACCAGTAGCATTCATTGCTTTTTCTGCTGCTTCTCTAAGAACAAGAGATGATAGTATGTAGTATTAAGATCATATTAATCAAGTTGCGTATTATGTGTATGTTGTGCCATATCATATGTCGTACATATTCCAGCAGTATTTATCTTTAGGCAGCTCACTTTCTATGATCCTTGGCTGGGGAAGGACGCCAATGGTCAAAGTTGGTCTCGACTCTGAACCATCTAAACAAACAAAAACAAACAAAAAGTTGCGAAATACCAATGAACAAACAGCTCATAACAAGCTCATAATACACCAACCCTCCACTCAGTGGATCCAATGGCCAGATGTCTGCGGGGCCTGCTCGGTCTCTGGTGATGACGACCCCTTCACCTGGACGTGTCCCACCCACAATGTAATACACTCCCGTGATGATGGGAATTTTGGAAAGGCGCAGGACGGCATCTTGAAAGTCTTCTGCCTCTTCTAGAGTCTGCACAGAACCATACGTAAAGTTCAATCAAGCCTCTGCACAAGAGATTGGATTAAATTGTGTTGTGGTGGTTCTAGTAATCTTTTTGCTCTGTGTTACTTTGTGTGTCTTTTCACTTGTTTGTAACCTACAACTCGGTCGATTTCGTTGCTGCCTTCAACAGACCAGATTTTGCCGTGCTTCCTTATCTGCTCTTTCCTCATCTCACCTCTCTCACCAACCAGCTGACTGGGCTTCGCCTCAACAGAAAAGCTGACACCATATTCTTCCAGAAGTCCCACAAGTGATTCTTGTCTGGACATGCACACAAAGCAATGTGTCATCATGTTTTTAGCACTTTATAAGAAAGGTGTGGTCTTACCTCGCTCGTCACCAGAGATAGTAAACTTGTATGGACTTTGTCCTGTCCACAGACCAACATAGCCAGCAAATGTGGTTCCAGTATATGAGATCTGCAATGGTACCAGGTTGTAAGAAAAACTTTTAGCTCATATCACTCTTAAATAATCACTTTGTTTGCATTCACATTCCTCAACTCATTGTTTTGAAATGACATCCCATTAAAAATGCCCAAGAACCATTTTAAGGATTCCCAAATTATTATGCTGTACCTTTCCTTTCTTCCAGAAAACAACATTCATAGTAAGATTTCTCAGAACTGAGTATGGGTAGTCGAGATTCCTGCCATGGTACACGTTTCCATCTTTGTCCTGAGCCACAATGCTGGTGCAGAATCTGCAAGTGCAAAAAATCTTGATGTATAACACATAATATCAATGTATCAATTACAAAGAATACATACGCGGTTGCTTCGTAGGCAAAGTTGAGCAAGATGGCATCAGGGAGACTTGTGCCAAAGTGTGCAGCCATGCCACGGAGCTCCTCGCCGTAAGGTTTGGGAAGAATGAACGTCCCTGAGACCTTTATCACAGATCTGAGAACTTCGTGAAGCCATTTTGGAATTGTTGAGCTGACAGGAAAAAAAATGTTAACACAACCATAACAAGAGGAAACATAGTTCCTGCAAATGGCAATTATTACCGTTGACAACATCAATATTGTTATTATTATTATGTAATGGATAAGTACAACAGAGTCATCAGCCCTCCATGAAAGAAAAAATATGACACAACAGGAAGAAATAATACAATTGTAAATTTTTATTCCAGAATATGACTTCAATTTTGAAAATACACAACTTCTCTTCCTGAAATTATGCAACTATTTTCCTTAAAAACTTACACAGGCTTTTCTAAAATACACAGCTTTTCATGTAAATATATGGCTTTACTGTATTCTCATAGCACAATGACTTTAAGATTACTTTAAAATATACACCTTTTCCCTCATTCAAACACCCATCCTTGAAAACCACTGACTTGATCTCAATTATGCAAGTTGTTGTTGTTGTTTTTTTAATCGTGAAACTATAGGACTTTTCAGGGAAATTATAAAACTTTATTATCATCGCGTTTTGTTTTGTTTTTTATGTCAGTGTGGCCACACCGTATGCCACACAACACAGGTAAAACTCATTTTGAAACACATCTATAGACTCATTTTGAAACACATTGTAAAGATTAAAATAAAAGATGTAAAATAAAGTTTGAGAACTTATTGTATTATATATTCCTTGGACGTAAAAAAAAAATATATGTTTCCCTTACTCTATGATCTGTTGAGCAGCATTCTTGAGGAAGTCGGAGTCAAAAGCTTTGAGTATCGGCAGCCATCTGAATTGTGGATCATCATCCAGGTTAATGTCGATTGTGGGAGGGGCGAAGTCCGAACTGCACGACACTGCCAACCCGACCAGCAGCACCGCGGCACGGACCATCAGCAACAGCATGACTGAGGCGGACCGGTCCGTGAACGCCTCTTTCACCTGTAAGGGAGACAGGCACTTTCAAACGTTTTACTCAGTGAAGGTCGGTCAAGGCAGTACTTCCGCTCTGAGTTTTTCCACAATTAAGGCTTCGGTTAAAAATCAAGTCTGAAAGTTAAAGTTGCCAAACCCAACCACGAACGGACTGTGTTATTTAGTAGCAACGCTTGTTATTACGTGTGTAAATCAAATGCTACCAAATAATAATATGTTTATTGTGAAATCCGGGTGAGCGGTATGGTTTGTACTGCCCCGCCTACTCGTCGTAGCGAGAAGTGAAGCCACCGGCGGCCATCTTGCAGTGCCACTCGCTGAGCCACGCCAAATTTCTCTGCGGGCGTTTTCAGTTATTTTCTTTCTCCATGGCGAAAATGCCTACGGTTGTATCTGAGTGAAGAGCTATGTGCATGTTTCATTGGTAAGAATGTAATTATAATGTTTCTCTTTTAAGGTATATCGCCAAGAGCTACTCAAAGATTCGTCTGCATCACGTTATCATGCACGTGAACCATGAACAAGGAAATTATTCCATACAGGGATATTGTCATAAATCAAGCTCTGACAGTGTTTTCAGCAAAAAAACTAATTTGTCACTCAGTAACAATGGCAATGCTTGCTTCAGCCAAATTGTGAGTCAACATCCGTGGATTGAGCGCGTTGATGCCGCAGCCATTTCGTAGCTAGATATAGCAACTTTTCAGTCTTCCCTAGCAACTTTTCCCTCAACAGGACCAACTTTAGCTACTTTCAAACTTTGTCTGGAAACCTAAGATACTTAAATGCACACATTTTCCCACTAAACGAGAGAAATAATTTATTGTCACGGTCAAAAACACGACCATCTTACAAAGGTCCATTGAGTTGCTGAAATTACATGGTTAAACAGTTTAATACCGCTAGTTAACACCAATTGAAATATGAATACAGTATCTAATAGATACTGTCTGTGTGTTGCCATCTAGCTATTTGTCACATCGAAAATGTAATATTTGCAGTAAAAATACTTGTATATGTGTATGGAAGTTGGATCTTATCTATGCCGTAAATAAGATTAGTAAAATAAAAACTGCACCTGTCTATGTGTGACTTCTTACGTATTATGCCGCTGCGCAAACTAGTCATCATGGTCATTGACAGTTTGCAACCTTGAAATGTCGTTTGTCTGTACCGTCGTAAAACGAGGACTAGTTGTTCTGTGAAAATGAGGGCTTGCGAGCTGAAATGCAATAAATTACCACTAGGTGGTAATAGCCGTCCATTTTGTTGTGCTTATAAGAATCAGCAAGTCAGCGAGACGAAGGCTGAATTTATGAAGTTGGTAATGCTGTATTCTATTTGCCGTCGAAGTTACAAAATAGGGTCAATTTTAGAATCATACACACATATGGTGGAAACTTTCAATGTATGCCACACTTCTGCTACTGAAACAACAACAAAAGCTACAAAATGAAAAGGGGCGCTATTCCTTTGTCAGTTTCTTTCTTTCTTTTTGTTCTCAATCCTTTTATGCATTCGTGAATGGGATAGTCATTTAATAGTCATACAATCCATCTATCTATGGGCTATGACATTTAAAAAATGTCATTCAGTATTAGGTAAATTATATTTAAATTGAACATTGATCAAACCTAAACTTACCTTGTCTTCTTAACTAAGAGCAAGAATTGCAATGTCGGTTTCTTATAGTTAATGTCATCTAATGGTGATCATTACGCAGCCCCCCCCCCCCCTCCCCAAAAAAAAACGGAACCATGAGTGCAAGTTTTACTGTGCATTTCTGCGAAGACTTCTATGCATAGTTCATTTGACATCTTTCAAAATTTGATATGTTTACAGCTTGTAATCTAAGACATGCTACTGATTTACGGCCACTGACTTGACTACTTTATGGGTTATGTAAGTGTTATGTAAGCATGTGATGTTACGGAGAGCTGTCAGGAGGGCTGGCTACAACACATACACCAACAGGCGGTGGATTCCACAGGGTCAAATAAAAAGAAGCTTTATTAATACTTTATATCAATAATACTTTACAAAATTCCGACCAACGAGCCTGTTATATTTCAAAATAAAAATCCCAAGTACCTCTTTCTATAGAAAACTATTCCTACTTTTGTCTGAACTTTACATTCACTCTGTTTGCCACAGACACAACATTTTAAAGCTAAATGCATGAAAAATGTATCGTCAGTGCGTCTGCACTAAAAGAGTCAAACATACGTGGAGATCTGGCTTGGCTTGATCTGGAATTTGAGAGACAACACAAGTTGGGTTGAAAACGAAAGCTATGTACACACTTGGCATTACAGCACACGATTACCATAAACCCTCCTCGGGTGGCGACGCAAATACACTCATTAGGTCACGTATCAAAAATAAAAATGTAGAGAGTAGCATTAACAAAAAAGAACACGACTGCAGGAGATCCATTTCGACGCACATATAAGTCATGTGTCACAAGGATTAAAAAAAAATTTTTTTAAAGCATGTATGCTCACTTCAACAGATCACGAGTGACACGCCTCATACAGTGACGACGCCCTGAATTATTTGCAAACACTCATAAACGTATCTCCCAAGATAGCCGGAGTATGAGTGATATACGGTGGTCAACACGAAAAGGAATTTTGTTAATAAAAATATAATACAAATCAGGTATAAATTGCAGTTCCAAGACAAAAACAGTAGATCTGTTGTTCTTGGAACTACAGCAGATCAAATGAGTCCAAGCAGCGTCTACTGTATAGTACAAGGGGCTTTTGTTTAATCCTTACATTCATTATAGACAGGTGTGCGTGTGCGCAAATAGACAGGTCTAAAGCACATATATAGCCTACTGTATATATATACCAGGGGTGTCAACCTATTTTTGCCATTATGACGGTGGAACCAAATAAATGTTTAACCATCTCATTTTATTAATGGATTACGTTTTGAAATCAGAAGTCAAACAATTTGGAAATTTGGTCAAGATTTTAGCAAGGATCATGGAAGTTGAATATGATGTGGCGGGCCAGGTCTTTGACACCTGTGGTATATACCTTTTTGTGGGGTGGGATCTTATGTCCCTTACATTCTGGATTCACCTCTGACATTCAACACTGAGTGCAGAGAAGTGAGTCTCTGCTACACTCATTCTTGCAGGTTCACAGTGTTTCAGAGCCATGCAACAGGTGGGCATGACCCTTGGAAAGCCACATGGAGGAGCAGATGATAGATGGTGGTTGGTAGTTTAAAAGTTCAGGGCCTCTTTTGTTTCAAAACTGTTACTCTTTGGTTTCCAAGTTTAATGGGGAGCCCTGTTTTAAAGCTTTGTGAAGTACAGGGGAGTCCTCGGAGCTCTGGCGTGAAACTGGAGACCCCGCCCTCTGGGACATCACAGGAGGTGGGGAGAGTGTCTCTGGGGATAAGTTGGCAGCGGAGGCGCTCATGCCAGGGTACATTACTGGCATGCCCCCAGGATACCAACATTTCTCCAGCATGGGCAGGTACGCCGCCGCAGCCGCAGGGGGAATGAGATAGAACGGGAGGCAGAGGGGGTGCTGGTTGGGGGAGAAAGCCACGTAGCTGCCAGGGGTTCCGGCTGGAAGACCAGAGGGGTTTTCGTCCTCAGAGGAGTCAGACCGCAACTTCTTCGCTCGAGGCTCGCCCACCTCGTGCTTGATGCCATCGGCCGTCCGCTCGGACGTAGCGTGCTTGTGCTCCCCCTCCTTTCTGCGGTTGTCCGACCACAGCGCTCTGGGGTCACGTTTGTCATGTTCGCCCCCGTAGCCGCTGTCGGTGTCTGTGTCGCTGCCGCTCTGCTCCCCCATCCCGCCAGGGTAAGTCCTTTGAATGACGGGAACGCAGTTCTTCGACGTGCCCTCGGTAGCTCTGGAGGGCTGCTCTGCGGGTTTCTTCAGTTTCTCCGAACTCTGAAAGATGGACTCGCTTGCGAGTGCGTCGCTTTGATGTTGTAGTACCTCCGAAGCGACCTTGTGGATGTGGCTGATGACGTGGGATGGCATCAGGTCCTGACTGCTCTCTTGGCGAGCTAGATAGTGGAGGACCTCTTTTGCGCACAGGTGGAATCCCGAACGGAACATCTGCTCGCTGATTTCCGGGCCGTCACCACCATGGTCACCTGGTGCAATGTAGAAGGAACAACGTTACTCTAAAAGGTATCACACACAACTTCAAGTTTCCCATCAAACTAAATTTAATTATTTGGTCTCACTCTAAATAGAGTCAAATTTACTATACAGTAAAACGGCCTTAAATACGGAATGTTTAATTCAAAGCTTAAAAAAATAAATTCAATATGGTTTCTCCATAATTGCGGATTTCCACTATTGCGGGTCTAGAATGTATCTGCTGCAATAAACGGGGGTTCACAATATACACACACATATTCTGTGACGTACTTATTTGCAAGTCCTTTTGCAGTGCCATGATCTGCTGCTGCTGCTGCTCCAGCACGGTGTTCAAGGCGTTCACGTGCTTCAGAGTGAGTTCCAGTACCACGGCTTTTTCCAAATGACCCAGCGTCTAAAAACAGGAAGACCTTCGATAAGAATGTTGATCTTTCTTATGTAACACATTCAGCAGCCAAACAGAGGCTAAGCCTCCTGCACCGGGGAAGTCATGCAAGGCAATCCATGACGTCTAACAAAATTCAGTATTGGTACAAAAATATACATATATAAACTATATAATTATTATTATTTTAAATGTGTACAAAAACCCTTATAGATAAACTGTCGTTTTTTGTGCTTTCCATTTAAATGTATTTTTAATTGTTTTTTGTTTATTTGTTTAGGTATGTTAGCTTCACAGCCATGCAACCAAAAGACACAACAACAAAACACTTACTGTTAGTTTGAGGTGCTCTGGTAGCAAATCTTTGAGCTGAGCAATGCATTCGTTGATTCTGTCTCGTCTTTTCTTTTCGATGAGTCGATGTGGCAATTTGTAAGTCTCCTGCACGTATAAATCACACGCTCACGTTGACATCGATAGTGAGTTTTCATTTAAGAGAAAAAGTGCATTGGAACTTGAAATTACCCTGCTGTCATCGCCGCGTTTTAAGCCCCTTCTTGACTTGTACACGTAAATAGGAAAATCCATCCTTTGGAGAGAAGTGAATTAAGGCAAAATTCAGGATTGAACGTTTTTCATGTAGTTGCACAAACAGTGTTTGTTATGTAATCCTTACCCCTGCATGTCAGCGATATCCATCGATGGGCGTTTGGGCACACATGGTGTGGGTTGCGCCCTTGTAATCCCCTCCATGTTGCTCAAATACAAAAAGTCAAATGATTAAAAACATACAACAAATCGCAAAGATCCAAAGCGAAAAAAATCCCCCAAAAGCTTTCGGTATTCCTGTAGCTCCGGTTTGTTGGCAACACGCTCTATTTCTTTTTTTGTCCTTTGGGAGCTGCGTGCACCGCGCGTGTTTGTCACCCTTGTGAGGTGTGCGAACCGGACCGCAGTTCTGGATTCCGTCCGTGGCCCGACTGAGTGTGCGCGAGGAATGGGCGGGTGGCTCGATGCCTACGTGTCGAACGAGTCCTGTGACTTCAGGCACGTCCCTCGTCTCCCAACACACTGTGCAACTGTGAAGACCATCACATGAGCCTCACGTGTTGGACGGCGCTTTCAAACACCCCCTCTACCCCCCCCCCCCTCCCTCCCCGCGCTACTGCTTCCTGTCTGTGCACGCACGCACAGCCGCACACGCAGGCTGAGGACAGCCTATTATCGCCACCCACGGGAGCCGAGTCTCGTGTACCACCACGCTCCGACTCTCTGGACACATTGTGCAAGCTTTTGTCCACCACGCAACTCCCCATTTAGCATCAAAGACAGAAAGTAGAGAAGCAGACATACAAACTTCCTTTATTGTGGATTGCAGTCATAAACACAGCGCGCAAAATGAAAATGTTTCCTAAACAAATTAATAAAATGTGAACAGATATCGTGTTACACAGGGGTCAACCAACATTTTGGAAATTGAGCAAGTCAAACTTATCCCCCCTGGCATGTTATTTTGTTTTCTTTTGTTGTGTAGTCAACAATTGCTTCAGTCATTGGTTTGTCATTTTTAAGAATGGCTATTTTTGTATGTTTTGCAATATTCAATAAAAAACAACAACTGAGCAACTCCCTGGCTAATGATTAGTGCAAAGGGCTACTAACAAATTTGCTCAAATTACATCATGTTAATATTATTATAATATTTTTTAGGGATGGGGGGAGGGTTGGCTAACTCGAGAAATGTACTGCCTCAAAATGGGGAGTGTAGGGCGATCACATCAGTATAAGAATCCATAAAGGAAAATCAATTCTAAAAAGACTCATTAGTGACAGGCTTAGTTATTTACAATAACTGATCAATAATAAATAATTAATGACTCCGATCACATTAAGGATTTCTCACAACAATATGTAACACTTTATTTCTATAAATCTCTTCCAATGTTTACATTTCCAAATGATCACTTGCGCAACATTCTTAGAAAATCACAATGCTGGTAAACTATTTTTGGAATAGGCCCACACTGGGTGCTCATGTGGTCTTTAAGGGCTACCTACCTGGTGCCAGCAGGCACCACGTTGGTAACCTGGCACTACACTGACATTCTAATTTATTACAATAATAATAATAATAATAATAATAACAGTAATAATAAAACATGTAGGCCTACTTGTATTATGTAATGCTGCTATGCTGTACCAATATTGTATTTTGTGGGGGGATTGCACCCAAAAAATAACTATATCTATAATTGATAACTGTTGCTGTACCAAATATCACTGTATATATATATATATATATGTATATATTTTTTTTTAAGTTGCATGATATTTATAGATAGACCCCCCAGCTCACTTGAATTTCTCTGGAGATCAATGAATGATTACTTTAGCATAAACAAATTTAAATGGCCTACAATGACATTCTATAATGTCAACGTTAGCTGTACAGTAATTTTATTTTGGGGGGAAAAACAGATTTGATTTGAAGGTAACACGTTACAGCAAAGGCCAGATGGTAAACACGTGTGGTTATTTTGACAATCATGGCGTTCTTCCAAGTGGTTGTGTGACTGTCGACAGACATTGAGTGTTTGGCAGCGTGCTTGGGTTTGCTACGTGGTTGGTTTATGCTTGCTGTCATGAATATGATAACTCCGAAACTGAACCTGCTTGTTCCGTGTCACGTTGCCTCAAGCGAGAAAAACAACCTAGTGTCCCCCGGGGCTGTGATGTCACAAGACGCCGAGCCCCGTTTATTGTTAGAAAGAAATGTCACGCAACATCTTTATTCATTTAGTTTTAGACTTCTTCAATTTTGATTTGGACTTGCCACAAAACTCTTTGGGGGATCACTATTTTGCCGGAAATTAGCTGGTACGTCTACTTCCACTTTTATAAACCTTTTAATTCAAGAGCATTGGTTGCAGTGATATTTCATTTTAGAGCTAGCAACCCTCTTCATTAAGAAAATAGTAAAAAATAATAATAATAATAATAATAATAATACTGTATTAATATGTATACAGTAGGGGAGACCGGGGCTAGTTATATCACGTGTAAGTTGTCACATTGTAATTATTTTCTCCATTACAGCGTGCAATGAAAAAGTGGAATACTAGTTGTCTTCGTATAAATGGTCAGTGGTTGTGTACTGTCTGAGAAGAGAATAGCACATTGTGAGCTGACATGAGTTCCAGTTATCTGTTTTGCACAACCCAAAATAAAATTTTATTTTTTTATCTTTCACATATTTTGAAACAGGCGTCATAGATAAATTCTAGCAGCAAATCATGTAGACTTGTTAGAGGAGAGATTCAGGCATCTTGTCATGCCTCAGTCACTGCTCCGTTTTACTTTTACTTTAGACTAGAGCAAGTATTAGCCAGCATGGTAGTTTAACAGCATGGCCTTGATTAAAAAAAAAAAAATTCGAACAATTGTATAAATTAGCAATTATCAACCAATAAATCTGTTTATATAACGGCATAGCCATGCAATACATTTGACACATATATACAGTAAAAAAAAAAAGAAGAAGCAACAATCATAAAGACATACCAGACTCACCATAAAAACCCCATCCATTTTCTATATTGTTTATCCTTACAAGGGTCACGGGTGAGCTGGGCATGAAAAGTAATGTGCAAGCACAAATAATTCAGAACAAGAAGAGGCAGAAAGCAAGCATGTTTGCTGCAACAGAGAAGAAATGCTTAATTATATTTGTTCAGGTAAGAATGACACAAATGTTCCGTAAGCCATAATTGAATCAATTATACAACACACGTGACTGCTGAGAAATAATAATACAGTAAGTCGTTATTACTGAAAATTTGATTTGGATTTACATAGACAAAGGAAAATTAAATACAACACGGCATTATTATGAAAATATTCTTATTGAGTGCAAAACATTTAATTTAAAGAAATAATACACAAATAAAAAATAAGGTCATCTTATTAAATACAGTACGATATCAACAATTCTGAAAGTAAAATAAAAGTCCCTATTTTATCCAGCAAGTCTTAAATACAAAATACAGGAACTCACATCCACATGAAGTTGCATATTTAATTCTATATATTGCACAAAATACAAATACAAATAATACTGCTTGTTCAGCCTAAAATAGAAATGATTTTTTTTTAATGGAGGCTAATCAAACTAGACAATTCATCATCTCCAGTTCGCATGTGTGACTATTTATTTAAATGACATGCATGGATAAACCTGGTGTAATATTACATAGAAAACATTTGGCACAAACAATTTTCTGGACTGGAAAGAAAATGGTGGCCGAGTGTCAATGTCATGACTGACATTTGTACACAGTAGAGCTACACACCATATTATCACTACAACTATATGACAGAGTGTCCTCCTAAGTTCCAATTGACTGTACTCACACTGGTTATGTGCAACGTTGGCGTGAGGACGACTCTGTCCAGACATAAGGCTGAATCCGAGGCGCTTCAGGCATCGTCCCTCGAGCCTACGCAGGCTGCTGGGGGTTGACGTTCATGTGCTGTGGGTGTCCCAGCAGGCCAATCCGCTGCTTCTGCTTCCTCTGCTCGGTCATCTAAAAGAGGACAACGTGGATGCATGGGAGAAAATGTTGAAAGAAGTGTGCTTATCCTTTCTGTACACTACTATCACGTCATCAGACGGAAGATGCGCAATATGCAACACTAATACTGAAAAACACTCATATAAAATGTCAACTATTGACTCATAGCACACTTTTCTGTTAAAAGTCAACTTTATAGTTGGTTGTTTGCACCTTGACACATGCCAGTCTTGGATGAACTGTTTGGTAGTTTCACTATGTTCCTTTGGCATTCACGTTTGTGATTCACATTGGCCCCATATTGTGGTTGTGAGCATTTGGAATCGTTTTTCTAATTTGAAAAATGTCAACTTTAGTTTGCCTGACCAAATTAGACATTCTGAGAAAGATAAGTCAACAATGTAAAAATTGAATGGTGAAATGGGTTGAATGTAAATAATTATTCCATTCTCATTAGGGTAGCTGGTGAGCTGGATGCTATCCCGTCTGATTTTGGGCGGTTGGTGAGGTCGACCCTGGACTGGCCACCAGCCAATTGCAGGGCACATTTAAACAAACGACCATTCACACACAAGGACAATTTAGAGTCGACAATGAACCTGCAAGGGATGGAAAGGGAGACCATTGTGACTTTACTTTAGATGAAATGCTACGTTCACATCAACGCGTTGTGAGCGTTCCGCCTCGCTTTACTCGCAGGCATTTTGTCTCGGGAGTTTGTACCAGATGCAGCCACTTCATTCGCACACACTGGAGAGAGGGGGAGGGGTGTTGCTGCAGTATTTCAGGAGGTCGAGAAAAGAGAGCACCGCCGAGTACTTCCACCACTGGGACTACGGCCAAGGCACTCTTTTTCTCCTGCAGCGCCGTTCTTTGAGGTACTTGTCCCTCAAGCACTTCCACTTTCTCAGTAGCAATCAGACGGCTGTGCTAAATGTTGGCTAATGCAAAACAACTATTGCTACCTTGGTACAGTTGGACAGCTGTAAACAAGTAAATACACGGACTTACCAGGGTCTATAAGCTAACTTCCTGGCTCACCATTCGGTGAACCTGGCTGGCCATGTTGTAGCACTCCGGGTGACTACAGACAGGAGGCTGTGTGTGACGCAGTACCCGAAGCCGATTGGCTGCCGCGAGGCGATGTGCGAAGAAAGTTCAGTTATTTTAATTTTTTGCAAATCTATGGATTGTACAGAAACAATCCTTCTGCGTTTGGTGTAAACATAGCATAACTTAAGAAGCAGTATTAAGCAATGCACTTATTGTAATTCAAAGTCCGTGGACTGTTATATAGCACCTGTATTTGATTTGTGGATGGTTGTTTTAAAAAATGTTGTTTTGAAAATAATATTTTTGTTGAATTTTTACTACACAATGATAATGTTGTTGTTTTAAAAACACTTACTAAAACTAATAAAAAATAAACTAAAATGACGAATTTTCGGAGAACTAAAACTTAGAAGACTAACAAACTCGCTCTGAAAACTAGTAAAAACAAACTAAATTTAAAAAACAATACTCAAATCCAAATTAAAACGAACCATAATGAAAAATGTAATTACAGTGGTACTTCGGAGTTTGAACACAATTCCTTCCTGTGAAGTCACAGTCCGATTTGTACGAGTTCCGAGGCGTTCAAGCTCCGCGGTTCCACTGTATTATTATTTTTAAATGTATATATTTTTTCACTCTTTAATAAAAACATAACATATTCTTTGAAATGTTGAGGCAACAATTAAATACATCAAAAGTGAAATGACAACGTGGAAATACGATTAGTTGAAAAAGGCCTTGTGACATTCGAACTAAATTTATTTTCTATTTATCAAAAGCAAGCTCCACATCACAAGTTCAGCAACATCATCATTTCCTCTTGTCTGGGTCAAAAAGGCTTGGTGACATTCACTTCCTCACATGCGGTTCTCATTTCAAGGGTAAAGCCGTTGTACAATTCTGTTACTAGAAAAATGAGATTGCAAAAATTGTGCAACTCTAGAGCACGCTAACCGCAACGCGTGCAAGAGAAGGCTCTTACACGCTTTCAACAGCTGAATGGCTTCAGAAATACTGAAATACAGAAATACTAACCCTAAGTAGAATTCCATAGATGACTACGTCATGTAGAATCTAACACTAACAAATGACACTGAGTTGAAAAACAAACAAACAATCTGCGACTCATGAGTGTTTTTAATAATCCAATGGAACACTTGCTGTCCAACTTTAAGACAAACGTTCTCCACATAAAATCAGACACGTCACCATATGTAATGTAGTGCAACCAACCTGTTCCTTGAGTTCGGTCAGCTGGCCAGAGAGGATGGACACGAGTTCCATGGTAGACTCCAACTTTTCCTGAAGGCTTCGAATTTCATTCTGCTCCCCGTCTGCATCGCTGCTGGCCAATGACATTGCCCTCATCCGGGGAAATAGAATAATTTAATTCTTATTAATAATACCATAATGAAAGATGATTTAAGACAATTTATCATTTCAGAAGTGTGTATCCAATTAGTAGCCCTTCACAATAATCAGTTGCTAAAAGTAGCTTTCAGTGTCAATAAGGTTGGTGACCTCTCTACTAGACTATTTAACCTAGCAGGGTCAAAAGGGCAACTTTGGTGAATTCTTTCATGCTTCCATTCTACTTCTATGACTGACTTGACCACCACGGGCCATTGTGAGTGTATGCTGTCTGAACCTACCTCCAAATCAGCCACATGAGTCATATGAAGGGGTCATTGTTTAACCCTTCAACACATTTTCCCACAAACCCTTGCCATAAGACGATTTACAACTAATGCGGTCACTACTGAGAAACACAAGTGTTTAAATGAATAATCAAAATTTCACATATCTAATTACAGTCCAGGCCTGAATATATCTATGGACTTATTTTTCACCTTAGTGGTTATGCTATGAAATTCTGTTGCCGTGGCTACGCATAGTTCGACCAAAAATAAAATACAAATTTGAGTGTCTTAACGCAGATGAAAACTCATGAAACTTTGCATGCACATCAGGCCTCGCAAAAATAGTATTTTAATAGTTTATTGTCAGACTTTTCAAAAATGGTTCAGTAACACCGAATACAAATTAGAATCTGCGGGTGTTTCATCTAAACATCTTCCCGAAAAAGCTAAAGTAAAACTTCTTTTACTTTGCCACATGCTGTTGCTGTGGCTACGCGCTGTTTCCCAAGAAAAAGTACTGTACGGTGTGTACGCTGATACGGGTGGTCAAAACTAGTGTTGTTCCGATACCGTTTTTTGACCCCCGATAACAATTCCGATACTCAGTTTTGTTTACCGATAGCTAGTTGTTGTTTTTTGCAGCTAGGTTTTTTTATGATAAAAAAAAAAATCTAATTCCAATGTGCCAGTACCGTACAGCAAAGTGGCCAAGGCCCTTTAGAGCTGCTCGCTGCTTTAGTTTTGAATACAGCTGCGTGTGCGCACACCACAAACTGATGGTGAAGGGGAATAACACAAAACTAAGATAAGGAGTAGCACACACTCATTATGAAAGGACGCAAGAAATGGCATGTGCAGGCTCCACTTCCAGGACGTAAATGAAGCTTGCGTTGGAAAGGTGTCAACACTACACACAACAGCTGAAAGCTTTCCTCTATCTACTTAAAAAGAAAACATATATATGTAATGGTTTTTAATATTATGCTGTCAATAGTATTTTAAAGTTTTTTAATCTTGCTTTATGCGTCCTACTTTCAGTTCAGCACTTAAAAAACAACAACAAAAACAACTAAATATTTACTTGGCAAAGCATTATGTTTTCTAAACAGCCAACAGAATGTGTATATTAGCCACATTTGTAATTAGCAGAACCAGAGTCTCACAGTTAAGTAGTGCAGATATGACTTCAGATTATAAAAGCAATTCAATGGTCATGACAATACTACTGTTCGGGCAGAGAAACATCATCTCAGAAGAAGATTGACAAGCTTTCTTTGTTGAATAAATAAATAAATAAATAAACAAACTACAAATCTGACCCCCAAAATTATTTCAGCATACAAGGGAACACCACCAGGTTTGGATTTTTATACACATACTGAGTAAATGCTGGGTTTCACATACGCAATCAAAATAAGGCCAATGAGTCATCGTTTTATGTTGTATACGTAACACTTCACCCCAACTCCTCCACTACTGACATCAATCTAAGTCAATGTCAGAGTCGTCCGCTTTCCACCGTCTTCTCTCCTGATGCTTCTTCCACACTATTTCGTCACGGAATAAAATGTAACCAAATAGGAGACAGACCTTAATAGACACAATCACAAATAGTTTTGACGCAATCCCGTCCGAAAATATCGCAACAGAGAGGAAAATTTATTTATTTTTGGTGTAGAATCAAAAAATTTCGGCTTGACATCAAAAGATAAATATGAGAACAGATTCACATTTCATCTTTCATTTCCATGTACAGTATTATTTAAGTTTACATGCACTTTGCTTTTTCAGTTTTATAAACAACTTTCTTGGATTTGTATTTGTTTACTTTTGTACTTTATGCAAAAAAATAAGTTAAGTTGCTTTGACCAACCAATCAGAAAACAGAGAAATGCTGCCGTTTTTGTTAGCTAGCTAACTGGCCCTGAGAGGTGACTTTAAATCTGTTTCGTTAAAGTACATTCACGTTTGTTAGCAAGTAGCAAGAAACAACACAAGCTTCTTTGGAAGAAAAAAAAAAGACAGCTAAACACAAGATGTGTCTGCTCTCCAAACTTCTTAAAGTTGTTGATAACAATGCACCCTTGACAACTCCATTTTGGTTCAACAGGCCGTGAGGTTAATAGGAGTAAGGATGGAGGTTAATCCCAAATCAGGTGGTTGCTCACAAGACTGAGAGAAACACGTCAAGACAAATGACAATGGAGTGAGCAAGATAGGGTCCAGTGAGGAAAACATGATAGCGGCACAAAATAAAAAATAAGCAACAGCTTTCTTATATTCTGCTTGGATTGCTTTTGTGAATCAATTATTTAAATTTTTATGTAAAAAGGGCACTTGATATTCGTATGCACTGTGACACCTAGTTGTTCATTGGTTATATTGACAAATAGGTATACTTGTACAACATGTGTCCGAAAAGTTACAAAAAATACATTTCAAACCCAAACTGTCAATTACAAGTTTTCACTTTCAATGTAGGGCAGAAGTAAACAGTGCATCTGCAAAGAGGTCTTGCTGCATTTGCTTTGTTCAGTGCGTGAGAAGAGATGAGAGTTGTTTATAGAACAAATGCTTCATCATGACAAATTGCTTGTTGCTTACAACGCCGACACTGAATCCATCGTTCTTTTACAGAATTGTGCTCTTCGTGTTGTTTGCGGTTGTGGATACACAGACCACACGAATCCATTATTTATACAACTAAAAACTTTAAAAAATTTATGAATTGATGGAGTTAAACCGCCTTAAAATATTGTATAAAGCCCATCATGAAATCTTACCAGTTAATATACAAACTAAATTCACAAAAAGGGAAAGTGAGTACAAATTAAGAGGAACAGACATTTTTTCCAAACCTAAATATAGAACAAAACAAAAAGAAAGATGTATTTCAACTCAAGGTGTCAGTCTGCGGAACAATCTGGATTGTAAAACAAAATCTTCTCAGTCTATTTGCATTTTAATTGTTTTTAATAAAAGCACAATTAGTGCAAAAATAGATAAAGCTCAAGGACACATAGTTTACAAAATTATTTTGTAGTACTTTTACAATGAAAGCGTCTTGACCGCTCGCTGTCATTCATTTTGTGTTGTTGTTGGTTTTTGTTGAGTTCATCAGGGGCAGACAAAACAAGTTTTACTTCTTTCTGTCCCCTTTCATTTCTTGTACTTTACTTTGAATTTGAATATTGCTTTATATTGAAATAAAAATTATTATTATTATTATTATTATTTTTACGTCCTGAGCATTTGAAAGTTCCATTCTGGACCAACTTCCCAACTAACCTGACCTAACCCTGTGATTTTTCTCCTCTTTCACAAGCTCAAAAGACGTCTTCACGGGGATCCGTTGTAAAGGTGTGGTTGATTTGACTATGGTCATAATGATGACGGAGCTGTGGAGGATCGCTGAAGAACCCTTCCAGTAGTGTACCAAGGCATGACACAGAAAATGGTCAAATTTCGGTCAATAACGCTTTTGTGGTGTGCGAGCGTGCGTGTGCATGCATGTTGCCAAGCTGCCTGGGGGATTAAGCAATACTTGCCAGAGGCAGACGGTCTGGATGTTAATTCTCTAGTCACAAAGCCGAGTCATGCAGTAATACTTCAGAAGAATTTAAGGGGATGGAATTACATAATGCTGACTTGCTGCTTTTGGTTCAAAAGCGTCAAGGCAACACTGTGTGATACTTGTGCGGTAAAATAGAACTCTGCTGCAGATTAATCCATTTTAACTTATTGCTAAATGTTGAGAGGCAAAGAGAACCTTACCCTGATCATTTCAGCCACATAGCTCTCAGGGCCAGTGTACTCAGTTGAACCCTTGACCTTCACCAGGACGATGAAGAATAGGTAATGCCACATGATGTGCGCAATTTTGATGTGCTCCTCAAAGGTAACCGTCTTATTGTCAAATTTAACTCTCTCCAAACCTGAAACAACCAAGGCCAAATGACACACATAGATTCACAACATGCTCTCTTAAAAAAAAACACTTATACTATTATTTTCTTGATGCTAACTTGTGGTAATGTGACGCAATTGTGCTCGTGACCTCAACAACAAAATGGGCAAACAAAAAAAAAAAATAGCAGGAGGAAATATGGTCATGAGGGCTGGTCAAAATGTCAAAGTGAAAGTGTCATTTGCTAAAAATATTTGTGTAGCTGTTTGTTGCACGAATAGATGGCCAATGTGTCTCACACTTTAGAAAAAAAATGAAGTGCTTATTACCCTTAGTAAACATCAAATAGTTGTGTTACAAAGCCATGAATTGTGTATGAAATAACAGGTCTAGACGAAGAGTAAAATAACAAAACAAAAAACACTCCCCAACAGCACCTGACGTGACTAACCAGTCATTCTGGGAAGCGGGGGTGTTTCATTGTTTACGCTACCCAGAAAGGCAGCCCATTTCTAAACTGTTGAATTTTGAAGTGGAGACAATATAGCACAACAGTGGCATTACCCAGGAGTGAATTTCAGTACAAAATTGATTGTTAAAAAAAGGTGAGAAGAAAACTGGTCATGGAGGCTGAAAAGAGGGTAATATTGCGGCTGTTTACAACATCTCCAATCCTCTTCAAATGTCTGGGTTATGGTGTAGGCTTGCAAGACCAGTACCAAAATGGAAGGAAGTTTTATCTAACATTAAGTCATTCACTGCCATTGACGGCCATAGACGTCAAAAATTCATTTGAACTATTTCTATTAGTTTAATTTTTTTTTCCACTTTTGTCAAAAAGAGTATGAAAACCTAGAATTTTTTTTATTGTACATTTAGAACAAATATAAAATGTTTGATTAATCGTGAGTTAACTACTGAAGTAATGCGATTAATTACGATTAAAATGTTTAATCGCCTGACGGCCCTAATTTTTAATAATCTTTTCTCTATTTTTTTTAAATCGCGTCTGGCAATATTTTTTTTAAATTGTAATTAATTGCATGACTTCAATAGTTAACTCACGATTAATCACACATTTTATATCTGTTCTAAATGTACAATATTTTTTTCTAGGTTTTCATACTCTTAAGTGGAAAAAATGTTAAACTAATAGAAATAGTTCAAATTATTTTTGGACGTCTATAGCCGTCAATGGCAGTGAATGAGTTAACATTATCTGGGTTTTCACGACTTGTCCAGATCTAATCTGAAGATTACATTACATATACAAGCAGGCACATAGACAGTTGGGATACATAATTACCTGCACAAAAAAACAACAACAAAAAAACCAAGAAGACTTTGTTCACACCCAACCAATGTGCTGTGGAGTATGATTAATGCGATAATTAATTAGTTAATGCTTTAACTTTGACAGTACTAATATTAGTGCTGTCAAAGTTATAGCCTCAATTGATTGATTAATCACAAAAAAATGATCGCATTAATCGTAAATGAATGCAGATTAATCACACTATTAATTTTGACCATAGATTAGCCTTTAGCATGACAGCGGATGGCTACGTTTAAAGTAGCATAGGTTGTGTGAGCAATAAACATAATTACATGCATGAAAGTAAAGCATATAATGCAATGTTTGCGCATCACACTTAGAATATTTGTTCATGTCAAAATATCGGGGTATTTTTTTTCCATTTTAAATTATGGAAGTAATTAACTGATTAGAAAAAGAAAACAAATTGTTGAAGACGTCCTCATAACATTAAATGTCAAAATAATTAACACATAACCGGTGCTCTTCAAATTCGGCGGGGAAAATTTTTTAGATAAAAAAGGCATTTATATTGAGCAATTAATCGTGATTAATCAAAATTCCAAGATGTGATTAATCTTGTTAAAAAAAAAATAACGTTTGACAGCTCTAACTAATATATAAATATATGTGTGACATCCTGAGGTTTGAGAGGAATTTTCATATTGACTTGATGTTGTCCGTGCTGTTGGTGGTAGCCACATTGAGCACTTTTAAAACATGAAATAAAAACTTGAAGGTGTGTAGTATGTACAACACATGTGTCCAAGCTATAGTTTTCTATTGTTTTTCATTATTTAAATATCACGTAATGATTTTGGTGTATTTTTTTTAATCACCCTGTGCAGATGGGCAACCCAGCTTTCTCCCATCTGGGCCGCACTGGGCTGATTATGGTGTCCCTGATTGTTACCCACAAGGACCTTTCACATTCATGCCACACAGTCCTTTCGTTACAAGCTTTAATAACAAGGAGACCAATAATACAATCAATTACCTTTTTATCATTATTGAACGCCAAAGAACAACAAATGGATCAATGTTTCGTCACTGTCAAACAGAATTATTCATTTTCCATCTCAAATGAACCTCGAGCCTGAAGTACTTGTTGAGGTGGCAAAATGTTGCTAGGTGGCAGACTTCCTTTAATTGGCTCAATGGGGGAAGGGTTTTCTCATATCTTTTCAGAATGCTGTGGCACACTTTCGTCTAGGTTTGACTATTAATCTTATGCTATCCGACTTGTATGAAATGGCCCATTAATGGTCCAAATAATACATAATAAGTTGAAATGTAGACTTTTTTTGTGTGTGAATTTTTTTGTAAAAGAAAATCTCACTTAATTGTAAAGAAATATAGGCCAGGGAGTAAGCTCCATCGGCCATGCTGTTATTGTGCAAAATCGGAATATTTTGGAGTGAAGCCCAGCCAGAGCCCACTTTTTGCCCATTCTTAGTTGCGCCCATCTCCTGCCCACCTACTGCCCAAGTGGGGCCCAACAACAAATCCCACTCTAAGCCCATGCCTAACCAAAGCCCAACTAGACCAAGTGGTGCCCATAGGGGCCCCAACTGTATGTGTTTGCTGGGCCTATCCCAGCTGTCTTCAGCCAACATAGGGAAGGCAATTGAGAGAAGATTCTTGTTTCCACCCCTCCCAATTTTAATCACAAGGGAGAGAGAATGAGGAACAACGGAATAGAGCAAAACACATTTTTATTGTCCATGTGACTATATAAATGTAGAGACAACAAAAGTCTAGAGTTACATCATATAGAACACATAGTGGGGCTTGCAAAGTTGAGTGAAAAGCTCAACAAGTGAAGCGTTGCATCTTTGTAGATTCTGCTGCTAATTAGGGAGAACACATGCTCAAAGCTGTCTACATGCATACACTTGCGCATATTAATCAATGACACCCTTACACGTTTAGGAAATTCTTTGTAGCAAAATAACAGGATTGATTTCAATTATTGGATGATAAACAAAGATAATAACTTTTAATCTTTCCATGGTGGAGTTGCTTTAATTGTTATTGTGTTTAGCCTCATCAAAAACTGCTGCTGCTGGAAAACAAATCTGTTGGCTGTTGCATATGCGTCAACTCCAATTTCATTGTGACATGTTGAACAGTGACAATAAAGCTGTTCTGAATCTGAACATTTTTCATACATTTATATTATTTACTAGCTTCAGGAGAGTACCTGTGTCATGTTTGTGGCGGAAGTGTATGCCTGGGGATGAGTTGACTATGCTTAAAACTCACTAGAAGTGCAGCGCTCTAACATAATTCTAAACGCGGCAAGTCGTGAAGGTGGTTATGCAAATGAAAAAGCGGTGCTGACTGCTTAAAAAGCCGTTTAAACCTAATGGATCAAATATCGTTGCCGAGGTCATAGTACAATCGAGGAAAATGGCTTTGCTGTGCTAAATAGTCAGGTAAGCATAACTACCGTTTTCATCAACTTCAAAACCTGCGTAGAGTGTTTTATCAAACTGCTGTGAGATAGTGCGGTAGTGTTTCAGCTTATCACCAGAGACACGGTAGAAGGACAAAGTGCCACCAGGACAGTCCAGATAAATTCCAAGCTTTTGCACGCCCGGAGCATAAATTCTCCAGTTCATAAAAGGCAAAATATATTTTAAGGTTATTTCTAGTAGATAGGAATTTCCAGCGTGTATTCCCCAGGAATTATTGAAATCTGTGAACTGTCTAATAGACCATCCGGTCTCTGAAAGGCTCCTCGGAGTTGACGTGTATGCGACAGCAAAACAAACGTCACCCCTAAACTCAACCTCCCAATAATGACGATCAGTTAGCGGCTCTTTGCATAGAACTTGCTTAAAATCAGTAAACCTTTCTGAGTTATTAGGATATGGCTTGGCACTGCCAAAGGTCACTTTCTTGTTCTCTTGTGACAGAGTGAGATGTTTGTTGGCAGTTCTTGCATCCAGCGTGAGATCAACAGCATCTGATGGATAGACAAAAATAAACATCTTACAGATCACAGTTGGTATCATTTGACAATTTGGAAGTGTGAATAGCAGCACAAAAAGGAACTTACACCACATGAGTTCATGTCTCTCTGTGATCGTCTCTATCGATGGGACGGACGGCTTTGTGAAGTTGTCAGTGCGAAGGCGGTAATCTTTGTAATGGTAGATGGAAGCTCCCTTGTATTTATTATTTGGTATAGCTGTTATAATGAACTTGATACTGTTGCAACGTCTCAAACGTTTGCCATATGTAATGAACTCTTGGGCTTTTTCTCTCATTCTGGTGAAGACGTCAGGCGCGATAGCCGTGTATTCTGTATCAGTTCCTCCAACCTGGAATGTTTCCAGGTACTTAGCCATACTAATAAGGCAGGGGTCCTTCGTGTCCAAGTCGGTGAAAACATAGCAAAGAACATCTGTGACACCTGGAGTAAGAATCACTTTATCCAATTCTGACTTTGTGCGCACGATTTGAGCATCTGTGTCGTTCAGCATCATGTTAACACAGGACTCAATGATGTTGATGTCTCGTTCCTTGGTCTCCAACCACTTGTTTAGGTGTGCTTGGTTGAATGGAGAACGTTCTCGCTCGTTTAAAAATTTTGCTAACTCGCTCTCATTTCCTTCGCCAGCACGGATGGAAGGGAGAGCTTTGGCCAGCTGCTGTTGGACTGCAGCTTTGTAGTAAGAACAAAGTTTTTGGAAACTGCTCACATTCTTGCGAATTTTGGGGAAATTCTTTGCTGCACTGCTAAACAAACTGTCGTTGCATCTCATATACACTTGATTTTCATCTTCCACAGCATCTTGAATTTTCCTCGATACTGAGACGCTGAGGTCTTTGACCAGCAATGGAGCTTTCTGGTACAGTCCGTGCAGAGGATACAGCCAGACCATCAGAGGAGCATAATTGTCCTTATCTCCCAATAGTGTTGGGAGATCAATGTAGGTTTCCACAGCTTGGACAAACGTGGAAGGGTTTTTTTCAAGAATGAGGTCTCCATAGAATGTGCAGCTGAACTGATTTGTCAGCTTTTGCTCCTCATCAGTCAGTTGTAATTTAGCACTTCCTTCAATGTCAAATGTAGGAATCTTCTTGATTACAGCGTGCATGTTACCCTGGATATCTTGAACACTGCTGGCATCCACCTTCTGACTGTCAAACACAAAGACCGCATTTGCCCCATAAAGGATACCTGTGACCAAATGTGTTGCTGTGCCGTTCTCAACCACTTGCTTTTGTTGGCTGTTTAGTGGCCCAAGAGCAGGAAGAGAAAGCTGCTTAAAGACGGTGGTAGCTTTGTACTGAAAAGATACCCTGCTCTGGTTCTTGAATTTCTTCTGGTTATTCAAGTACTTGGCAGATCCTCCAACTTCAACCAACCCACCTAACCAACTTACATTCAGAGACGCTTCAATGTCCATCAGAGAAGACTTTGATTCAATGGTGTCAGAGGATGAAATCTTAAAGGAACTGCTTTTTTGAGCCGTTTCACTGGTCTGGCTCTCTAGACTGTCTCTATCCCACAGAGTGAAACCTGCAGGAATAGACATAGATATGTAAGAACCTCGACAATCAATCCCAAAATAGCAATAATGACGACTGTTGCAGCAATTTGTACCTGGGATCAGTGCATCTTTGCGAGCATCATAGAGCATCCCCAAGGTGAAGGGCTGACCCAGAGCAGCCAATTGCAAGGGTTTTAGATCACTTGAAGACATGCTGAGTACCTGGCAGGCAAACAATAAAACATTTCATTGTAACATTAAAGCTATCCAACCACAACATCCAAGTGTTCTCTCTGATTTCTCCTGTAGTCGACACACAATTCGTACCGCTGCTGAGTTAGCACTCACCTGACCAAGGTGTGATGATCAGCTGAGTTGTTTGAGAGTCTTTTGAGCTTCTAACCGGAGATGCCAGCGTGATCGTCAGTGAGATGGCCAGCCCATTTATAGTTAGAATTGCCTGGTCTTTTGCATATGTTTTCCTTTTGCATATGTTCAGTTTGTTGAACGATGTCATTATCATTTGTATATATTTCCATATTAAACGTGTTCAAGTTAGTTACGGTTTCTAATTTTATTAACAAATGATCGTACCGCCAAGATACTCTGAGCCGGACATTTTGCGCTTTGTTGAGTTGGTTATCTACCTCTAAGAATGTTCATTGGTACCTGGAATTTTGGAAAGCAGCGGTCAAGCAGATCATTAAGTAAATAATGGCAGTCACACTTACGACAGCAGTTATTTCATGTTATCCTTGATAGCTCTCGGCAAATGACCTCCTCTTGAATGTTATGCACAGGAAGGCTTCAAATGATGAATGTTGAGCGAGTAAAGGTGTGGTTGAATGTATTAGGCCCACAAAGGGGTTTAATTTGGCCCATGAGATGATCTAAAAATATGAGTAAAAAATTTGAGTAATGTTGGACCAATTAATCAGACGGGCCAAAATCAAAAAATAAATTTGTAATTTCACAAGCAATTCTCAGATGAGAAATGCAACTTGCAATTGACCTGGATGTCAATATTTTACACACAACCTAAAGTCACTGTTTGTTAAAGCAAATAAAAACATAGACCAATATAAATCAAATAAACATGCTGAATACGATACACATTCAGCCGCTGACGCCAATTGTTTTTAAGTTATATTCTATGATTTTACCGGTCAGGCCCACTTGGTAATATATTTTCTTCAATGTGGCTCCTGAGCTAATATGAGTTTGGCACCCCTAATCTAAACTATTAAATAAATCATGATTTAACAGCATTTTAGCAATTTTACTATTTATAATTTATAATCTATAATGAATAATTATAAAAAAATTTGTGATGGTAGTTGTGAGCCCTGAGGTCAGAGGGTGAGGCGAACTGAGATTAGCAGAGGTCCAGTGCCGTCTGGATAAAGAGGGAGCTTCTGATCTGTTTTTTTTACCTCATCATGAACGTGACCAGCGACCACATCTTCCAAGAAAGCATACTTCTATCATTGCTGGAGGATGGAAACACAGTCATCCGGGTAAGCAGGGTTCAGAGTTTAAGAGAGGGTATGTGGTGGAGGGTATTATAATTTATCTTCAAAAGAGGTTGAATTCATGCACATTGTGATGCATGTTTGTTTATGTGTGTGCGTGTGCGCAGATAATCATGTACAGTAGGTGGTACAGGAACTCCATATCCGTGATCATGGCTCTGTAGCCTCGCGTGAATGTTCTACGGTTGCCAACAAACCTCATTAGGAACATGACTTTATTACATAACTGAACAACATTTGGTGACATTAGACAGATCACAATGACATGAAAATGGTGGACATATCAATGTTAAGAGCAGTAAAACTAAAGTAAAAGACACAGACACTCCCGGGTAGTATATCAAGTTTAGTTAGAGTCAATATAATCTGGCTGGACATATGGTTTAGCATGGTTTAGCTTTTGATACAAATTGGTTTATTTTATTGGAAAACTCAGGTTCATGCTTATTGCTTACTTTAAAGTCACCCAATAGAAGCTGTGTGGGCTCCAGGCCGACGGAGAAGATGAGCTGCAAGATAGGTTGGAGGCAATTAGCGCTCGGATACCGTGCGGCTGAGGCAAAACGATGACAATGGCAAGAGAAACCAGCATGGATCTTTACAATCATTAATAAGGTGAACAAAATGTTAAATTAACATAGTTCTATGGTTTTTAACTTTAACTTCACTTTATAGCATGGCCTTAGCATTAGCATAGCGCCTACTAAGAAGGCATTCCAATTGTAACCATGAAGTGAAATAACAGAAAAAAACTTCATATTTACTACAGGCTAGGTAAATTGGTCTGCAAGCTTGCCATTGGAAGCCTCCTTCTCGCCTCTGCGCTCAGACCCAAACAACATGTACTTGTTACATAACCCGGCTGGTTAAAAATATACTTGGCTCAAGCTAAATTAATCACTGATGGACCAGGGTGCTGCATTGTAGCAAGCCGCCCTGGCGCTAGGACTTGGCAGGAAAGGCAGACAGCGAAGCCTGGACGTCACACACACACAATACTGTCTGAGACCATTACTTTATTCTTGTGTATGCTTCAGCAAAAAAAATCGTGGAAGGAATTTATTAAGCCCCAAATATCTATACATTGTTTGTTGCAGGAATGAATTCTGATTTTCTTGAGTTTAGATATTGTCTGTGTTAGTTTGAGTGAGTTAATTTGACCAAATAATTTATAGAAAACATTGTTTTTGTATCGAGAACATTTTTTCAAACTATGTGATTATATTACAGGCTAGTCATTGAATCCTGGAATGAAGCTTCAAGCTTTCAGGACCTTTGACACTAATAGCTATATGACGTTTGTAAAGCTACTCTGACAACCTCTTCAGTCCTCTGAGGAAGTTCCAACAAAGGGGATCTCGCCGTTCCACCCCAGATCAGAACAATTGAAAGTTCATGAGTATCACAATGCGCGTCTTCTCTCTGCTCTGGAACAATAGAAGCCTTAATGGTTTCTCACATGCCCACAACTATTATCGTATTAACAATGCAAAACAAAGTTTTATAATATGACACTTTTTATTTGCACAGATTCTTTGGTTTTAAGATATCTGCTACAAGAAGGCCCACCAACTGCTTGTTATTCTGGGTTTGAAGCAAAAGTGTTTTCACTTTGATGTGTCTATGCTGGCCAAAGCAGAAAACGTCAACTTTGCAAAACACCACGACCAAACACAATCTTGACCTGCACAAATATAAAAACAGCCATGTGGTCTGTGGGTATCTACTGTATATAAGCAAATTCTATGTTGGAAAGTCTACATTCCTCTCTAAACTTATTGGAAAAGTTATGCCAATTTCTTTATTTTTGTTGTAAACTGTAAGTATTTATACACCAAGTGATGATCATTTGCACTTTTGTTTTTCCATGTTGTAATCATTGCTATTCCACACTGAAATTAAAAAAGAAGCAGTGAGTTTTCCGGTTTTTGTCAAAAGGTGCTCCTTCTGTGCAATCCAGCAACGTCCACCCCTTCAGAGATATTCAGCAGCAGGGAATAATTGCTCTCAGAAAAATCAAACAAGTGATGTTAATGTTTGTCACGTCTATAATATACAGGCCCAGTTTGCAAAAGGGAAGGTGAGTTTTGTTCTACTGATTCTCTCAAGAGTGCATTCTACTTAAATGTTTTGAATGAAGCAGTCAGTTATGGGCTTTTTCTCAAATAGAGAAAACACCTACAACTAAAAAGTTAATCAAAAATCAAATAAGATACAGTGAGTAAACATGGAATGTATAAACTGATTAGTCAATTATTATTTTTGTACTAATTATAATCCAAGAGGGATCAATTAATTGATTATAATGAAGAGAGAAGTCAATTTTCACTTGGATGTGTATATATTTGTTGCAGAGAACCAGATCACATATATGTAGGCAAGTAAGTGCTGCACCTTTTGAGCAATGTTCTTTTCAAAGATTTATTTATTTGTTTGTTTTAAACAATTGTCCGAGCTACTACTGACCAATATTATTATGATTATGATTATAATTATTATTACCTAAGCAGTGTCTGTCAGGGAAGACAACAAAAAACCCAACAGATGACAGTACTTGCAGAGGACAGAACAGAAAGAAAAGAAAAAGCCAGGAGAATATATTTTTAGCTTGCTAACCTCCATGAAAGCCCTCCAGAGGGTAGAAGGCCATGATCCTTCTAACAACAAATCATAACCTCAAAAGTGGTTCACAACAAGCAGCCATTTTAATAAATTAATCATAATTTGCACGTCCTATCATTGCAATATACCTTCTAAAATATAAACGGCAACTGAAAACAATGTGTGGAAATGACATGGACATCAAATTTACAACAATGGCTTTATTAGGCTTACTGCTTTAGAACCACTTTGTTGGAAGGGTAGCAATTAGTTCAAGTTGTGCAAAGACGACAAATTGTATTACTTTAAAACATAAGCAACTCCAAAAAGCAGAATCAGACTACAGTCAGTGCAATGCCTAAAGCGTTTACTTTTTGGTTTGGTTTGTTTTTCAACGGCCTGTTGATCAAAATAGAGGAAGTGAGGGTGGGGACTTTCAGAAGTTTAGCAAAAGACGTCATTCATGACAAAGGGCGAGCATCAGTGGAACAGTTTGCTCTCCCTCCACTTGTGATTATTCATTTTGGTAGGAAGAGAGGTCGTATTCTTCACATCAATGAAATCATCCTGTGTATCTGATCACGGGAACGAGCCACAACACGCTCGTCTACCTAAAGAGGAACAAAAGACGGTTGGTTCATCGACTGATGACATCTTTCATAGGGTCAACTGTATGGAGGACCAAAACTGCCAAAAGAAAAAATAAATAAATGATTACCGGTAAATAAATAAATGACTACAAGTGAAAATAAAAAGGGATATAAAAAATATATAATTTGAAAATTAAATTACAATTTTTTTTATATAATTGGAAAAAAAAACAACAACAAAAAAATATATATACATAAATAAATGCATTTGTATTTAATTTTTGAATTATATATTTTTTAAATCTGTTTTTATTTTCCCTTTTAGTCATTTATTTAGTCATTTATTTAGTCATTTATTTAGTCATTTATTTAGTCATTTATTTATTTAGTCATTTATTTATTTTTTATCTTTGCAGTTTTGGTCCATACTGCCAGGACGAAATGTTATTCAAATGAGGGGGCGATCCTAAGCATGTCTTGGGTTGGACTCCGTCGTTGCAAACTGCCTTTTATTGGTCGAGTGAGCGGCCTGGCAAACAAGGAAGTCTCGCCGGCTTGCATTGGAGAACTCCAGCAATGGACGACTATTTTGTCCACTGTCACCACAACTTGCGACTTGAGTTGCTCGACAACATGTTGCCAAAATGAAAATAATAAATACATAAATAAATAATGATAATAAAAATTATAAAGCGAAAATAAAAACGTATATAAAAACATAATTCAAAAATTAAATACAAAAAATATATAAATATAATTAAAAATCAATAAATAAAAACACTGTGTCATATTTATTTATTTCATGCTGCAGACAGGGACAGCATGAAATGCGCAAGGAAATGTTATTCAAATGAGGGTGCGGTCCTAAGTGTGACTTGGATTGAACAATTCGATGGTGGAGTGTTCTCTCACTCACACCAAGCAGGTCGGCGAACAAGGCAGTCTCGACGGCTTTCACGAAGAGCTCCAGCAATGGACGACCAACTTGTCCACCGTCACCAGAACTTGCTACTCGAATGTCAAATTGCTCGACAACTTCAAGCAAGTTCCTGGAAACAACAAGGCCCATTTTTTCGTGTGTGTGAATTCTCAGCCCTTGCTGTGGCACGGGCAGAGTCTGACATAGTCTGACATGTCGACCAACCAATAGGCAAATAGTCTAGAATAGAATAACATTTACTGGTGCATTTCATGCTGTCTGTAGAATAAAACAAATAAAAACGAGAGCAAAGCGTTTTTATTTATTTATTTATTATAATTATTTTTTTGTCTTGTTTATTTTTGTATTCATTTCCATTTATATATATTTTGGATATATATTTTTTTAAATTATATTTTATATTTATATTTATTTTTGGCAGTTTTGGCCCTCCTTATATTGGGGGTATTTTGGGGTTGAAAAAAGAGGTAGCTTACATAGCTACCTCATGCAGATCAGATATTTAAATTGTGTAGTTTTTTTTCCTAAATACAAGCAAAAATCCCTGAAACTTTAAGATCAGTTGAGAGTAAGACTAATTACTCCTAATTCTGACACATTCTATTTACGTCTCTTTCTGGCGGCAAAATTAAAACACTTGATATATTTTAACAAACAATAATATATTGAGTAAAAGTACTGTATTTCCTGGTTGAATGCTCACAGAACTGACGTCTAACTGAAAATATTTAATCTTGCAACAATCAACACAGAGAGACCACAATTGCATCAGTCAGTCTCGTGCATCACAGTCATAGTTGAACACACCCTTGAGTGGCTAGAGGCAAAAATTCAGACGTGAGTAAAGCAGCAAGTTATAACACTTGTTATTAAAATTTGATAAAGTTTTGCTTAGCAAGTTTTGCATGCTATGTCCACTTATATCTCTCCATGAAGCCAATGTCACATAGAGGTAAACCTAATCGAGTCCAAGGTTAAAAATGAGTATTTTATATTCATTTTGATATGGTGAAAAAAATAAACATTTTCTTCATCTAAAAAAAATAAATAAAAATCATAGTGTTAATCAGATGACTAACCTAAGAATAGTTTTGTTATCTAATAGCCAAGACTATTGTCATTGCCTAAAGGCAGATCTAGCAATTTTCCTCCAGTGGACTAGTCCAGTGTCTTCTTGTGCCGGTCCCAAGCCCGGATAAATACAGAGGGTTGCGTCAGGAACGGCATCCGACGTAAAACTTTGGCCAAATCAAACATGCAAATCAAATATCCATACCGGATCGGTCGAGGCCCGGGATAACAACAACCGCCATCGGTGCTGTTGACCAACAGGGTGCCGATGGACACTGGACTAATTTTGGTCAAAGGAGAGGAAGAAGGTGTGTTTGTAGGAAGAAAGAGAAGAGGAACACCAAGAGTCTAGGAATGAGAGTAGGGATTTTGAATGTTGGAACTATGACAGGAAAAAGTTGAGAGCTGGTTGACATGATGCAGAGGAGGAAGGTGAACATACTGTGTGTTCAGGAGACCAGGTGGAAAGGGAGCAAAGCTAGAAGTTTAGGAGCAGGGTTCAAGTTCAAGTATCATGGTCTAGATAGAAAGATAGAAAGAGAAATGGAGTAGGAGTTATCGTGAAGGAGGAGTTTGTTAGGAACGTCCTAGAGGTAATAAGGGTGTCAGATGAGTCTGAAGTTAGGAATCGAAGGTGTGATGATCAATGTTGTTAGTGGCTATGCGCCACAGAGGGATGTGAGCTGGAGGAGAAGGAAAACTTTTTGGTTGGACCTTGATGAAATGATGCAGAGCATCCATAGAAGTGAGACAGTGGTCATTGGTGCAGTCTTCAATAGACACGTTGGTGCAGGAAACAGGGGTGATGAGGAGGTGATGGGCAAGTTTGGTATTGTTGGAAGATAAGCTTTTTCCTCCGCGTGTTCGTTTACTTTCGGGTAGTGAGAATGTTGGTTATCTGAATACAGGCTGAAGATCGATGAACAGTTCCTTCAAAGCTTTTATTTCTACAGAATATTCTGGGCACAAGTGAGTTACAGACAATGGCTGTAGCATCTCACAAGTGCGAAGATTACAGAGGATTTACAACATTCTTATACTATCTTGAAGGGCGGTACCACACAGTTTCCAGTAAACAGTTCAACAGAGTTGACCGGACATGCGATAATACTCAAGGACACTATTCAAACACAAAACAAAGCCCATTTGAGGAATAGAGGAAGTTATTCAGTCATGACTACACCTGGCAGAAATAGCGATAACACTCACAAGGATATATCCGCAGAACAAAGCTCTACTGAGGAAATGAGGAAATTAAAACAGTTATGACTAAATTTGGGCAGAAGACACACTTCAGTATCCAGAAGAGGAACGTAGAAGGACAGATGGTTGTTGACTTTGCAAAAAGAATGGAAATGGGTGTTGTGGATTGTTTCTTCCAGAAGAGGCAGGAACATAGGGTGACCTACAAGAGTGGAGGTAGGAGTACACAGGTAGACTACATCTTGTAATCAAAGTAATCTGAAAGAGATCACCGGCTGCAAAGTAGTGGTAGGTGAGCGTGTAGCCAGACAGCATCTTATTAAACAACCCCTTTTTGAGCACATCTGCCTCCTCATTGTGCCTCTTTGGACTTGGGTCCTCAATCTCGCCTCAAACCCTGACACCGACTGTAATGACGAGTTTGCTCTATATTATTTCTTTGGTTGTTGCTAACATAACTATGAGATAAATTTTTAAAAAATAATTTCCAGTCTAATACATTTTGTAGAAACTTTATTTAGACATACATTCTTATTTACGTCGCAATACATTCGGTGCATAGTGACGTAGAATGGCGGCTGGCTCTCTGCTGAGCAATGTAAAACGTCTATAAAGAAAGCAAGGTAAGCCGTAATAGGAACAACATGTGATCTGGAGAGTCGCCCTCCACCACGCCGTGCTCTCGTCATTCACCAGACGCATTCAAGAGTTTCTCTTTAGGAACGCTACGAGGCTTGCCTTGGCGTAGGTCCAAATAAAGTTTCTACAAAATGTATTAAACTGGAAATTATTTTTGAAAAATGAATCTCATAGTTATGTTTGTAACAGCCAAATAAATAATATCGAGCAAACTTGTCATTACAGTTGGGGTTCCTTTTAACACTGAGGCATTTACTTGCTAATGCACGTACACATTGAGTTCCTCCACATATTGACTTGGTTCATTAGCATATTACGTTTCCCTTCATCTAACCATTAGCGTGGATTTTAAACATAGAAAGCCAAAACATGCCTTGTGAAAATTAAACTGCACTAAAATAAATAGCCACCAGAGGGTGCTAGAACTGCACAAATGGAAATCAACCTGACTTTTTTTAAAACAGATGTGGTTCTTTTGATATCGTGATACGATGATGATGATATTGTGGCAGTTTTAATATCGCGATATCATGATCTTGCTGTTATCGTTACATCCCTATTAAATAGTGGCATGCACATACATTAACAAGTGGGATCCAACTGCCACAAGCTTTTCATCATTGCAAGTGATAAGTGAACATTTTCCTCCATCTGCTCTTTTTACCGGCTAAAGACCTTTATTTCTTTTGTTTCAATCTCAGTAACGATAAAAATAACTTAAACAAAAAACTGTTGCCTCGCGTTTTTCACACTTATAAGAAAGTTTGATTCATTATTGTTTAATTTATAGTGATAATAGATCCTCTTTTTTTACATATAGTAAATATACAAGAGATAAAAAATAAAAAGCTAACTCAAAGCTTTGTAGAGGTGTGGCGCATTGAACACGGAAAATCCCATTCCGTTTTGATACAGATGCAGGAATCCCACATCCCTACCACCCCCATTTAAGTCAGTTCGGAATGTATGAAACCTTTTGCCCCCAGGAACTGCTGGTCTGCTTGTCATCCTTGATGAGCCTGGAGGCAGCCTGGTATTTAACAAATGCAAATATGGCAGCATGACATTTGCCAAATTGGCAGGTCTGTGCTCTGCTGAGCGACATCGTGTTTCTACATAAGCCATTGCTGTATTGTAAAAACAACATATTTAATGGTGGTCTAAATATTTTTGCACAGTACTGCAAATATACTGGAAAAATATTTTGGGGTGTTCCAGAGTCTTGGTGAAGAAGAGCCTCTTGGGGAAAGCGATCAGAGGATGGGTGTGTTGCTAAACAGGACATAAGCCGAAAGTGTTTACATCCCTAAAAGACTCAAGAGACACTGAAACAAAAATCTTGGGTGTAAGGCGAGTGCAAACAGCAAGACAATTATGAAGCTCTAAGAATTTTTGCAATGTGTGCATATCTGGTTAGCATAATGTGCACCACAAATTATCTACTCGTCACTGAGGTGGCTGGAAGGGATACGCCCAATAGTACGGTGCGCTTGTTTCGGAGCTGCAGTCACCTACACTTAGCTAGCCTGCTAGCCACCAGTAGCTGTGTGTGTGTGTGTCGGTGTGTGTGTGAGCACTAATCTGCAAGATTCCAAGTTAGCTGACATTATGACTAGCCATATTTGAAAAAGTGAATTATTTTATGTACCATATGACATATTACATGCTAAGTGAATTGGGAAAAAAACAAGGCAAACTCCTCCACTATTATTACCATTTTTTTCCGCTTACAATTTGATATGACAGCCTTATTTTATGTGTTTTTTGTTGTTGTTGTTTTTTGTCACTGAGTAATGTTACATCAGCATTTTTTTTCTGAAGACTCACTAGAATGCACCATATTAAGTGTAAAATGACCTATATTGTATATTTTTTTAAATCTAAATCCACATGATTCTATTATGTGCAACCACTTGAGAACATAAAATGGATTCAACCCACCATTTTCTTCAGTGTGTAATTAACAGATCAAATCTAGTTAGAAACAACAAGCACATGCCTGTGGATGTGCTGTATAACAATATATAGCCTAATATAGTTTAAGCAGCACCCAAGGGCATCTCCTTTCATGACTGATATGCATGTAAATTTGGATATCACACAGCCTGCAGATAAGCCATGTGCTAAGGAGGAGGGCCCCACTTGTTGACTGCAAGTCAAGTTTGCTGAAGGACGACTTTGTGCTGCCTTGTTTATTTTAGCAAATGCCTGCATGATGCATTATGCCTGAATCTGGATATTGGTTGCAGAAAATACATAGTTGATCTCACGGCGATTTCCCTTCCGTTTCAATTAAATATATATATATATATATTTTTTTTTAAACCAATTTTCATTCCCTTTAAAGCACTCTTTTAAGAAACAAAGTAAACATAATGTAAACAGATAGCTGCTGCATTCAGTCCAGTTTTACATTTGCCCCGCTAGGAACAGAGGTTGGCACCATCATTTAAGATGCCGTGCTAGCCATGCCAAAGAAGTAACAGGAGGCTGGCATTAACTTTTGTAGAAAGATCAGAAGCACAGAAGAGCAAGAGCGAAAGCTGGGTACTGGTCATGAAAGGGTGTGTAAAATAGCCCAAACAAAACTACATTGTGTTTACCAAAATGAAATGGAAAAAAAAAAGCAATGACGTAAATGGGGATAATTGATCAGAAATAACAGAAATACATTTGAACACCCACTTGGCAAAAAAAGGTTACACAATTTGTTTGACGTCTCACAATCCAGAGACTCTCCTTGGACAAGCTTGTGCCGTGAGTGTGCGTGCGTGCGCGTGTCCATCACCTGGTTCTCATGACAGGGACCTTGACAGTATTCAGTGAGGCTTTCCACAGTCTGGTTGATGAGTCCCACATTCTTTTCATTGATGTACAATCCAAGCAGTCCCAGTCCCAGTGGCGCTGCTGCAAATACAGCCCAGGAACTGAAGTGTCTCGCAAACCAGGTTCATTGTAGTTGCTCTTGTTATTCTGATTGCGTAGAAAGTTTTGGAGAAGGATAGAGATTAATGAAATAAAACCACAATAACGTCTGACTGTATCAGAGCTCACCAAAGTATTGCTGTACAGTATATTCGAAAATACTCAAGATTTACCAAAGCTATAAATAAGAAAGGAAGGGCACAACATTATGGTAAGACAAATAAATAAATAAATACATAAATATAATTACTCAACTCATTTACTACCATTGACGGCTATAGACGTCAAAGATCCATTTTAAGTGGGTTGGCAGTGAATGAGTTCAATTTGAACGCCTTCCTTGCTGATTTCGGAATTAAGCATAAATTCAGAGTATATTCACGTGTAGTTTTGTGCAACCGCAATAAGATCTAAAATCTATGTGTGTCTGTGTGCTGATCAACATTTTGCACCTGCACTGCCACCCTCACATATATCTGTACTGTACTGTGTGAGTGGCTTTATACTAAAAAAATTTACATGTTCACACTGTATTGACTGACTGCATACCAAAACCTGAGTTCCCCCTCAAACACAGTGTTGTTCCACTGAAAGATGTCGGTAGTATTTATGCATTTGTTATCTATCAAACAAGCTCAGCAGAAGAAAATACAAGCTCTGGGTTACAAGAAGTGGTTCAGCACCAGTTCAAACGATGTTTTAATTGTTTTGGAATCAATGCATGAAGGAAGTTTAGCTCTCATGAGCAACCCATTACTAAATAACAACTCATAGCTCATAGTGAAACCAGACTGAGACCTGCCAGACATGGAAACAGCTGCAACAAGAAGTTCTGCAACTGGTGCCTATTTTCAACCAAGTTTAATTTCTACACAAATGAGGATGGTGATAAAAAAAAAGAAAAAAAAAAAGGATATGAAGTCTATTATATGCAGAGGTGCTCTTGTATGTTGACAGACCTAAAGATCGCTGTTGTGGTTCTCGCACATCAGTTGCATGAGGTGTAAGATAGGCTGCATGATGGCGATTAATCTCTCCATCTTCCTGGCTATGGAGGACCAAAAGTGCTAGAATTAAATAAATGAATACAATAATTAGATAATTACATAAATGTGTCATTAACTCATTTGCTTCCAAAAACGTATAAATACGTTCTATTTTAAATGTTTTAAGTGTCCCAAAGACGTATTTATATGTTTTCTTTTAAATGTATGCATTTTTTTTTATGCTAGAGGATACAGAAGGCTTTGATGCAGCCTCTCAACTGCAGAGAACGGTTAAGGAAATGGTAGTTATTACAAAAACGGCCAGCAGGTGACAGCAGAGCAAAAGAGATCCACCAGGGCCATGTTGAGAAAAGCTAATTTACCCACAGTTCTAAACAGATTTGTGAATAATGATGAAACATAGCTATATTCTAATGCTAAATGCTGCAAAACGGAAACAGATAGAAAGTTACTTTTTTTCCTGATGAAAGAAGAGGCTCTAATCTTTCTTTTGGTAGGTTCCATGTCAAAGTACCACTGATATTCACACCCACATAAGTGGGGCAAAATTCTTTCTCTTCATTTGACCCATCCCCTGAGGGAGTGGTGAGCAGCAGCAGGGGCTGCGCTCGGGGATCATTTGGTGATCTAACCCCCCAATTCCAACCCTTGATGCTGAGTGTCAAGCAGGGAGGCAAATGGGTCCCATTTTTATCGTCTTTGGTATGACCCAGCTGGGGACTGAACCCATAACCTCCCAGTTTCAGGGTGGACACTACCACTAGGCCACTGAGCTGATTTTATTGAAATAGAACCCAATATTCGGTGGGCCTTGCAAAATCATAAAAAATCAGTAGAACAGTCAGGAGCGAACGGGATTGCTTCAATGAAAATGGCTGGAAGTGAATGAGTTAATTAATGAAATGTTTCATTTAATTATTTAAAAATGTGGAAATTGGATGGATGTTCAATTCTTCAATAAACATTTGAAACAAAACGGCTCCTTTGTCGCAATAAAATCGTTGTGGAGGAGGGGAGTGAGGAGGGAAAAATAAAACCTTGAGTGGGACACGAACCAGGGATCTTCTAATTTCAGGGTGAGCGGGCTATTTGTTCAGTTTGGTTCAATGGCACAGAAATTTTACTTGTAGTTCAGTTGTAGTTAGTGTCAGCCACAACCTGGGAATTTAAGATGGCCAATTGTCATTGCACTTTGACATTGCAAATGTGAAGGATAATTGATTGCTTTGAATTCATTTGGACAGAATGTTTCTGATAAAGGCTATTTTTATCACTATCCTGCGAGCATGGAGGTCTCAGAGCAAGACCTAGAATTTCTCATAGAGGGGCAAATGGGAGAAAACACCACTTCAGTCCTGTTTTTGGTGAGGAATTAGCATTTTAACATGGCTAAAAGCTGCCAAAAAAATAGATTTTTCATGTTACTGTCCCTTTAACAAACTAAACACCATTTAATGATTTAAAAAAAATATATTTATAAATGTAACAGTATATTCAATCGTAAAAAAAAAAAAATATATATATATATAAAAAAAAAGTTAAAAATAAATATATATATATATATATATATATTGGAGAGATGACCAAAGCTTTTTCAGCTTCAGTTGATAACCACTTTGTAATGTGCATTACTCAAACTATTTTACAGATACAGTATGTTGTAATTTGATCATTATTATATTTATTGTTGTTTCCTGCTCTTTTGAATATACAGTATTATACAATCTAATAATCTGCCAATAGTTATTTCTAGTTATCGTTAATAGTTATTACTGAGGGTAAACAAGGGATTAGTTCTAGACGCAGGGGGAAACCCTCGATACGTTCCATCCAGTATTTTTAGTTAAAAATAAAATGTTTTGGAGGGAATCGTATGATGTTTAAGTTGGCGTGACTATTCTCGCATATGGAAATGCCTTTCGTTTCAGTCCTTAGACATTCCTTTCAATGATTCTGTCGGGGATTCTGGTATTAGAAGTTATACACGGTGTTGGGAAAGTCGCTGTGTAGCAGACATGTTTAGGTATGGAATAGCCTACATACCACAGTGATGGCAAAACAAGACTTTACGCAGTTCTGGCACATAAACCACTAGGCTGGGCATCAATATTTCAATACAGTTAAGGAAGGAGAGAAATAAAAAAAACAATGACGGGAATTAGTTTACATGTGGCTATCCATGACTTGGAAATGTTACACAAAATAGGCAAATATCAAACCACTGGTCCAGGAACTGCTGAAAAATACTCCCAAACATGCACATGCTGCACACATGATCACATGCTTGCACACAGCTGTGCAGATGCCCAAGTCAACGCAGCATTTTTATTTATTTATTTATTTTGTGTGTGATTCCAGACCACAGACTACGCAACACCAATGTGGACCACGATTATGCAACTTTTCCAACATGGCCATCATTTGTCAGTTATTATTAAGAGATTTGTGAGGAAGTTAAAGTGAGGTGGGACATGTCTTTACAAAGGACCGCCTTGTCCCATGGCATTGTATGTCGGAACCTGTTGTATTTTGTACCTGTTCATATGTTCTGTCCTATTCTCTTCTCAACAATCCCTCCTTACATAAGAAGAGTAATCAGCTGAGTGGTTACAGTGAAGGCCCGCTGCCGCCCGAGCGCTAACACTGTTACATCAGCTCACAGAAGCTGATTAGTGGGGAGAGCAAAATGACGGGGCTGATGGAATCCTGAACCCAAACATGTCCTACTTTTTTAGTTATTGCAATTAAGTTCATATGAGCAGCAAGAATGCATATGTAATGTTTTATGTTGCCTTGCTTCCCAGGACAGTGCGCGCTCATGTGGGGCTTTAATGCTTCATATGTTAAGTGCCTTGAGATAATGTCTGTTGATCTGTTCAGCTAAAATAAATAAATAAATAAACATAAGCAATGAACCACATTGTTGTGGGATTCGTCAATTATTGTTGAACATGAGTCATTCAATTGTTTCAACAAGATAAAATTAATTGTTTCAAAATTTGCAGTTCCTGGTCAATAAATACATATTTTTTGGGGGGGAATATTCAAAACAGATATTAAGCGTTTTGGAAAAGAGCTTGATTTTCAAGACAGGTTTAAAGAAAATAAGATATTCAGAGAGAGGAGAAGATAAAATATCACATGAAAAACAAACGCAGAGCTAAAGCAGAAAATGTCAAATGGATGAAATAGTAATGTGAATGTGTGCAGTCTTCTGACTTCTGAGAATTAGAGAACATTTAATGCATTAAGTGAATCTGTTATTTTCGATATGTGGCCTTACAAATGATCCGATTAGGAGTCATTAGATTTACGCAAGGCAGCCTACTTGTCCGGAAAGTCAATAGATCTCCAGGATTGTTGGCTCACAAGACCAACTCAATCAACCTCATGACAGTAGCAATGCATAGTTGATGGCAAATAAGTCTTTCTGCCTTTATGTGCTAAAATAATTAAACTAAAATTCAATTTTGGCAAATTTGTATCACGAGACTCAAATAAATAGGATTGGAAAACAAATTTAAGAAAAAAAATGTTAAATGGTTAATTCTGACTCTTCTCTGAAAAAATCTGGTGATTTTTGGCAAATGCTTGAGATAGTGTACAATATACTATGCGGTCCATCTTGCTTCTAGCGCTTAATATAAGGACCCATTGATGACGTATATTCCGGTGTTTGTGAAAAAGGTAATTTTTTTTAAAGACAAATGGAAAATATGGCTGGAGACAGATATTCCTCCTATGGTATTTTTTGTTGCTTGCTCTACAGAAAGGATGACTGAGACTCCAAAACCTTCTTAAAAGGCCAGTGAGCAGGAGTTAGTACAATCTAGTGGTGAATTAACAGAAAGCAATAACCTAAGTTCAAAGCGTGCATTTTAAAGCACATGCACTACGGTGTCTCAGGGGGACCACATTTCGCAAGACTACCACCAATTACTACGCGTGTGAAGTTCTTCTCCTTCGGGTAGCCTTAGCAAAAAGGTGGTGGCAAAACATGTCAGCCTCCTGTAAGGCACGGCATGTAATTAGAGATTACTAAAAAACAACAACAACAACAAATTTACATTGAGGTGATAGAATATATACAGTATATTGTTTGCATATTATTAAAATTAATAGCCTAGTGGGTTTTTAAAATATGAACATTGAAAAAAGTTGAGAAATTCTACACACTGTCCCTTTGAAGCAATTTAAAAGGTTAGTGCACAAATTGGCTTTGTCGTTATTTATTCATAGTTTGTTAAAGTTTTCAAATGCTGTTCTTGCAACAGTGGCAGAATTTTCTGTGGACTTGAGATGAGTCTGATGGCCAGTTAAAAACAGTTTTTCCTTTGTTTTTGTGTGCTTTGAATGCACAAATATGGTCGTGATTTTTCTCATTAATCTATTTTCCACCCAAACGCAGATGTCTACAATGGGGAACACATGTTCCTATTAATTGGTATGATTCCTTCATATCAACACCATATAAACCTAAGACTATAAAAGCAAGATATAATAAAATAGATTGAATAAATGATAAATATACAAATTAATTGCCCTGGATGTGACAAATATTGTCAGTTTGGATTGCTAATGTGGTCCTATTATCATTAAGACTATTTTTGTGATGTATTGTGATTTGTGAACTGCTAAAAAAGAACCCAAACCAGAATGTGAACACGTTTGAATCGCGCATTTCGTTAGCGCTGCTGTACTGACGTCATCACCAAGCTCGACGGCGCTTAAATATATATTTTTTTATTTCTTAAATCTTCAAGTATCCTGCTTTTATATTCTTAGGTTTATTTACGTTTTGACAATTTCAGTCCATACATTTTGTTATTTAAATTACATCTTAAATATTTTCTTTCCAATGTTTGGACGTCAAACTGAGTTTTTTTTTCCAAATAACTTTATTGAACAACTGTAAACGGATCATGCCAAGGCTGTAGCGTGACCCCATCGGTAGGCGACCCCGATACAATCTGGCAGCCCGATTATATCTGGTACCGACCCTATCAGTCCTGTTTAGAAAGTTAGACCATTGAATTTGGCATTGTATAATACATACATGTTTATAACGAAATTATCTTACAAACATAATTGTCAATAAGTCAATACACATTTCAACTGTCAAGACACTTTTATTGTGACGAGGTTCGACAACAACAGTGCCTCTAACTGTGCGCAAATTACATTTTCAGAGCATGTTTGTCGCACATGACTGCACAAAGTCTTGTAAGCTTACTTTGAGCCTTGAAACTAATAAATAAATTGTAACGTATCGCAATTCACATACAATAACGCTAACGGCGTTTCAAATATGGAGAAAATAATTGGGTAGATTAGTCTGTTTATGAAAAAAGAACTGTTCAAGGCCTCCATGACATGAGGAGGCAAATCTGCTCAAATAATGGATTCTTCACCTTAACCATCCTTAAGGGTTTAGGGTTAGGTAACCCTAACCATATTTTTTAAGGCAAATTTGTATCCCTTACAGATGTCATTTCTTTGCAATAAACAAAACCTGATGAGTTGCAAAAAGTTTAGTTTGGTTTCATCTGTCCAAAGAACAGGTACTCTTTGGTAATCTACTATAGCCTATAGTCCATTTTACATTACAATTATTGGCAAAATACATCAACATTATAGCGGCACAATGATGAACCAACCAAGAACACTTAATAGCTTAACACACTAAATATTGATTCTCTAAATTAACTCATTCACTGCCATTGACGGCTATAAACGTCAAAAATTCATTTAAACTATTTCTAGTAGTTAAACTTTTTTCTCCACACTTTTCTTAACAAGAGTATGAAAACCTAGAGTTTTGGGGGGATATTTAGAACAGATATTAAATCGTGAGTTAACTAGTGAACTATTAATGCGATTAATTACGATGACAAATTTTAAGCGCCCGACGCCCCTAATTTTTAATAATCTTTTATTTTTTAAATCGTTTTTTTTAAGAAGAAAAGATTATTAAAAATTAGGGGCGTGCGTCGGGTGATTAAATTTGTTTATTGTAATTAATCGCATGACTTTACTAGTTAACTCACGATTTATAACAAATTTTATATCTGTTCTAAATGTGCAATAAAAAAAAAGATAGGTTTTCATACTCTTGTTAACAAAAGTGGAAACAAATGTTAAACTAATTAGTTCAAATGAATTTTTGACGTCTATAGGCGTCAATGGCAGTGAATGAGTTAAGCATGACCAGCCAATTTCAACGAGTAGTGCAGTACAAAAATTCATGATTAAAACCCTTTCTGAATTTTTTTCTTTAGTACATAGAAGAACAGGAGGGACTAAATATGTGCATGTTTAAACATGTGAACAGCAGACTGCATGTCAGAGAAAGTTATCTGTTATCGCCACTGCTACATCACAGCCTGTAGCATCAGCAGAAGCTTGAAGTGTCTTACGCCACAAGCTCCTTCCAAACCCAAAAGCCAATTGACAAAAATCATTATGTATTTGCTTATGTGGCATCCTGAGCCAACAAGTAAGTAACTGCAGAAATGGGCCTTTTGATAGAAAGCTGACACTTGACTTGTCTTGTGAATCTGCACTGGCACAACGACCAGCAAACTCAAACTCACTACAACAAGATGCACTTGTTTGACTCAAATACTTCACAGGCAGCACTGAAAAGAGTGAATGCTAATACATTTTAAGACAGCTGGTATGTTAGCAACACCATGGACTAGAATCTCAGTTGGATGAGGCTTTTTAAAGATTTCCATGAGGTTACTGTAAATTGAACTTGAATTCCGTAGTGGGTGGGAGAAGGCAGCGGGTGGTAAATCATACTAAGAAGGCCGAGGGGAGCCACAAAAAGCCTGTTGAGTAAGAGGGTGGCACCTGTTTTCTCATGTGACAGGATCTGAGGTCATGAAGACAGTGTTGTGAAGATGACGCAGTAGAGCGTCTACATTTCTTTCCTTATGTAACAACACACCCTCCCTGGATTGTTTTGATCGCTTTAGCCTCCAAGTATATCCGTGAGCCTGTGTACCCATGTGCCTGTGTTGGTGGGGTGTGCGGATAAGTGGAATAGAGTCGTTTTTTATTGAGTGGTTTTATGGCACATTGCATGTGGGCAGCATATATGTTACAAATCTAGTTTCACTGGAATGCATTACAACCTAAAGGATTGCGCTGTTCCTTTAAGAAGGCATTATAAATCTTTCACAAATTATAAAATGTGTGCACTGAGTGGTCTAATCTGGGATCTCCGTATTTTGTGCCATGCCATCTGAAAATGTGTATTAGTATATTTGGATACTGCATATTTGTATCCTTGAATTTTGAAAAATGGAAAATTCATTGAATCCTTGAAGATTAAACCTTAAATAGGTCTATAACTTAAAAGGACAAGGAGAAATTAAATGAGCAAGCAATTAAAATAAGAATACTGTATACTAAAATAATAGCAATTTAAAAAAAATACTATTCCTGAGCGTGTTGGCTTCTTAAGGGCAGTGTGGTTCCCACTGTTTTAAACAGATTTATGAATAATGATAAAACTTGCTGCAAAACAGAAGCAGATAGAAATATACATATTTTCCTGATGAAAGAAGAGACTCTAATCTTTCTTTTGGTAGGTCCATGTTTTAATAGCAATGGGGTATATGCCACGGAAGAGGCGGGACTTCCGACTTCCTGGTTTTCACACATCAGCTTTGTTTCCGTTTCCTGTTTGCGACGTGTGGGCTGCGTCCCAGTACCTGTGCTTCTGCATTTGTGCCCCTCGGTTGCGCGCTCCCGCCGATGGCCGTGTTTGGGGGCCGCAGGGGTGGGGGTGCGAGTGTTGGAACGCGGGCATCAGTGGTCTGAAACGACACTGATGTGCGAAACCCGGAAGTCGGAAGTCGGTGGCATCTACCCCATAGAACGGAATATTCTGTGGACCTTGCAAAATCTGTCAAAATCCAGTAAAACAGCCGGGGGCGATGGGGGTTGCTACGGAAAATGGCTGGGAGTGAATGAGTTAAGACTGATTCTTAATATTATTGGAAAGAAAATATTGGGGTTGACTTCCCTTTTAATAAGGTTTTTTCATACATGTCTAATTAGTACACAGTACCTGCCGTTAATATTTAGGGTACCTGGGAAGGGAGGTGTGAGCAGGCTGTTACACCAACACAATGGGCAAGATGTCAGCCATAAATCAGGTGGGCCGAATTTGTTTTTATGTTTATCAATTGATGCTGCTTGCAGGAAAACAGAGACTTCTGCACCCTGTGGTTCAGAGCGGTTCTAGATCATCATCTCTCTGTTCTTTCTCCGCACAAATTTGTTTTGCAATGGCCGAACCTAAGAGTAAATTAACAGCCTCTTAGGCAAATGTGGGTATGTTTTTGTCCTGCTTTGGACAACAAGAAGCCCTTTGTCCTAAAAAGGGGCAAGGCAACCAATCGTTATGTAAGAAATAGAAATGTGATGCATCTGCTGATGTGTTGTAAATTCACTCCACACACATCACACATGATCTATCGATGTTCACTTGTGGCCAGCAGCGTACCAACAACAATATGTTTAACTGGGAAACAATGCAACGGATACCCTCATTTGTTAGAGGAAATAAACAGACTACTGTACTTCACCAACAGCTGAGCAACTAATACAAACCATTCTGATTTTCACATTTAAGCTTCTTGTAAAGTGTTAAATAAAATAATTGAATCTAAAACTGAACCCTTACCACTGCCTTAGATTCAAGGCAATAGACACACATCAATGCCACGGGTATCTAACAGGACAGTGAGCCCCTTTGTGCTCAGTCAAATGAGTCAAATGAGTTCATCATCATTGGGAGGGTCTATGCCTCAAGTAGCACCCAGCTCCAGAGAGCTCCTGAAATCTCTCAGCTTTCTCCCGAGGCCTCGACAGGCTGGGACTTTTATTGCCCTCTTTTCACTGGCAAATGAGTCCAGTTGAAGTGTTAGGAAGCCAGAGCAAGTGGCGCCATCCCTCAGAGCAGGCAGCAGCTTACGTAACACGAGTCATGTGAGTGCCTTTGTGTACTCTCTGGGTAGTTGGCCTGGTCAGGTAATGCTACTTGCAAAGAGGAGCATATTATGCAACACATCTGTTCGTGCAACATAAAAGAGCACAAATACAGAGAGTGTGCAAAAGCACACATCCTCTATGACCAGCAATGAACTTCCTGACATCCACAACATTTTTCAAGATTTTTTTTTTTTTTACATGTGAAAACCCGTCTGATTAGTGTCAGAGAGTGAACACTGCAAAGGTGTCCTCGGTTGATGAGGGTGCTGATAAACAACATTTCAAAATTGCCAACGGCAGGCAATGAGCTCATTTGCATATCGATGTAAGAATACATCAGGTGGCACAAGACAGTTTCATTACCGCACTACTTGCTGTTTTTACATTTGATTGTTTTATACTTCTGGCCTAGAAGTTGTTTTCACAGTAAGATGTATTTATTGTAATAATTACTACTGCATTAGCATACTGGTGTTAGTGATTACAGTGCATTCAGACTTTTAAGACAAATTTTGTCCGGTTTCCTAACCTTGCTCTGCAAGATGAATTCTCGCGGTATTTGTGAGTTTACAAACACCGGAGAATACATCTTGTACTGAGCCCGTTGATTTCCACCGATTCGAACCAACAATCACAGAGCGACATTGTATTTGGGGCGAAAGTTGTGACGAAATGACATGAAGTGATAGTTGTGATGAAACCAGGAAACGCCGACGCCAGGGGAAACAAACAAACCTAACATGGACGAATGGACGCTGCAATTAATTCTGTTTTCACAGAATTACTCACTGTTTCCTTATTGAATGTTGAACAGCGATATATATATAGAGAGAGAGAGAGAGACAGAGAGAGAGAGAGAGAGAGAGAGAGAGAGAGAGAGAGAGAGAGAGAAGAGAAATATATATACTCAAAGATATTCAAATCATATAAAACGTAAAAATATAACCTATAGAGAGTAGGAAGTAGAGTAGGAAGAAGTATACACTTTTTAAACTCCTACCTCTATATAACTTAATGAAATATTCTCAAACAATAAGATTTCTTTTAAACATAATTCAAAACACAGTCCTATAAAATCACATGGAGTCACATAAAAATACAACAAAACAAAGCAAATAATCATTCCACGGACACCACAGCGCATTAATATTTTACATTTTGTCTATGGCACTATAGGCGTTAATGATTTTATATTTTAGTTTTTCCTTAAACCCCGATAAGGAAGTGCATAGTTTCAGCTCATCATCAAGACTATTCTACAATTTTACACCCAAAACTGAGACACATCTCTAATTGACATTCGTCCTCACTTTAAGTAACACAATTAAACACCTTAAATTGTAGATTCCTTCTCTTAGTTTAAATACATTTTGAATACAAAGATGTAAGCTATTATTTACTACAAGAAAAAGTGTTTCCATTGTTTTTAAGTACACAATATCCATAAATTTCAAGATACACGATCCTATAAATAACTGATTAGTTGTTTACCTGCAACCAACCTTATTTATTATTCTAATAGCTTTTTCTGTAATTTAACAATTGGGTCTATATTTGAACTGGTTGCCAGCCAATCCAGGTCCCTTTCAACAGTTTTTATAAATGTTTTCCATGTTTTCTGAGCAAAATATATTTGTATCATAAGCAAACATTATTTTTTTTTATATATTTGAAACAAATATATATAATTCAAATAAAATAATAACGGGTCTATAATTTGACACAATATGCTTCTCACCATTTTTAAAAACTGGTATCACATTTGCTATTTTATCAGGAAAAATACCTGTCAAAAAGAATTTATTGCAGACATAAGTGAAAGGTTTAATAACACAATGTTTTACTTCTTTTATAAGTGACATATCAAGTTGAGTTTTTGTTCTTAAACTTTCTAACAACTTTTAGCACATCACTCGAACAGGGAGGGGCCAAGGATACTTAGTATAGTATCCAAAGATTATGCCAAATACTTTTGTTTTATAAACAATTAATTTCAAACGGAGTCTCTAGATGTTGAAATATATTCAAGTACATATTATAGCACATGTAACCGGTTCAGGACATGCAGGAATGGATTATGGCACACAGGAGATTTTTGCCCATAAGGTGCTTGACAAAATGTACAATATTCGAACAATAAACAATTAACAGTGTTTGAAATTTGCAATTTATTTGAAATTTGAAATTTGTTTTAAGGAACAAGTCATATTTTCTTGTTTAATTTTCCACACACCCTATGAAAAACAATTTTGGGTTACTCCTAGCACTTTATTTACAACCGCATCATGTTACTAATGTTATTATTTAATAATAATGTAATTAAATCTTACTATTAAACCCCCCACTTCTAGACTAAAAACGTTAGGGCATATATACTAAGTGAGTAAGTGCTAAGCTGTATTCTTCATGCTGTTTTGTGTGTGGTGTTTAAATCTCTTATTTTGAAATAAATGCTTTTAATTTGGAAGGCCGCTCCGTACTTCTGTTTCCTGTTTCACGTCTTCGTTTGTCATTCAGCACATGGATTTATTTTTAGCTTGTGCAAAACAACTTCAACTTAATGATGTCCATTCAAAACAATCTATCTGAAAATATTTTAAACAGTCACTCACATCTCACGGGGAAACCAACATGACATTGCCAAAAACTTGGTGCACTGATCTGAAGTGTATTGATGGCACGAGGGAGATTCTTCTTTTCCAGACTCCTATTGAGGTGGATTGCAACATATTGTGGTATATAGCACCACCGACTGTGCAGGAGGGGCATAGCAATTAGTAGGCGTATGATTAAAAAAAAAAAAAATGGGAGGCTGCACTGGCAAGACGTGAGTGGCGCCGGTGCCGTGATATGTCAATAATATATATAATATAATATAATGTAATATAATATAATATATTGAAGGTATAATTAAATTTTGACAAGTCACTGTATAGACTCCTACTATTGAAATGAATCAACGAACCCTTCTTTTCCAAATTAAAAATGTCTTCAGAATAATATTCACAGTTCAATGAAATGTTTTGAAAAAAGTGGGTCTCATATAAACGTAACTCCAGAATCGACAGAGGAGAGGACCCTTGTATATTAACAGTAACTTTGACTAACTTTCCAGTGTTTTGTTTTAAGATGCTTGACATTGAATATATTTCATCTTGGAGGACTCCAACTCTTGACAACTAAAATTTAAAAACTGCAGATGACATGCACTTATTGTATAATTCTTGGTAAAATGTGATTCCAAGCGTCAAGATACTTCCAGGCTGACAAATGTGAACGTTGAAATTTACAAATACTGCACCCTCTCTTGAACTCAGTCAACCCTGCTTACCTGGATGACCTGTTAACGAGAGTTTAGCACCTTTTAAATATCCCATTTTAATATTGATTTGCTCTCTAAGGTTAATTGTATTGAAAAATCTTTTTTTTTAAGTAGTTTGTACTAAATCGGCAGGAATGAAGTTATTAGCTAAATTATTAGCTATTATTTAGTACAAACTATAACTGTAAATTACTTCTATGCTACAAATCTTTCAGTCATGTTGCCCTAATAGGCTCTTATTAAAACTAGCTGTGAGGTACTATTAATTATTATTGTATGTGTAATGTTTATTTAAAAACTTCTTTTGACATTTCCGAACATCTGGGCATTTCTGATATGTCCCCAGTGCAACACAATGCAAATGCTTCCTTTATACGGTAAAAAACAATGGCAGATAGTAATGCTTTTTCCTGTGACTATCATACAAACGACATATCATCACATTTTGAAATCAAAATAATCCTCACAAATCAAATTACAACAATCCAAAGTCCAATGCTTTTCAATGAGCGGATAGATTTCGTTCACCAAATTGACAGCAATCTTGACTTGTGACGTCATCTCCGAATTGTCAGTAAGGTATATTCCTTGTGCACAAAAGTGCCCTTTTTTCCCCAAAAAATCTCTGTGCACGCCACTGTCCTTATTCTTTCAACATGATAATTGACATTTGAAGCCTTCCTGTGCATAACATTCAAGAGGAGGTCATTTGCCGAGAGCTATCAAGGATAACATGAAATAACTGCTGTCGTAAGTGTGACTGCCATTATTTACTTAATGATCTGCTTGACCGCTGCTTTCCAAAATTCCAGGTACCAATGAACATTCTTAGAGGTAGATAACCAACTCAACAAAGCGCAAAATGTCCGGCTCAGAGTATCTTGGCGGTACGATCATTTGTTAATAAAATTAGAAACCGTAACTAACTTGAACACGTTTAATATGGAAATATATACAAATGATAATGACATCGTTCAACAAACTGAACATATGCAAAAGGAAAACATATGCAAAAGACCAGGCAATTCTAACTATAAATGGGCTGGCCATCTCACTGACGATCACGCTGGCATCTCCGGTTAGAAGCTCAAAAGACTCTCAAACAACTCAGCTGATCATCACACCTTGGTCAGGTGAGTGCTAACTCAGCAGCGGTACGAATTGTGTGTCGACTACAGGAGAAATCAGAGAGAACACTTGGATGTTGTGGTTGGATAGCTTTAATGTTACAATGAAATGTTTTATTGTTTGCCTGCCAGGTACTCAGCATGTCTTCAAGTGATCTAAAACCCTTGCAATTGGCTGCTCTGGGTCAGCCCTTCACCTTGGGGATGCTCTATGATGCTCGCAAAGATGCACTGATCCCAGGTACAAATTGCTGCAACAGTCGTCATTATTGCTATTTTGGGATTGATTGTCGAGGTTCTTACATATCTATGTCTATTCCTGCAGGTTTCACTCTGTGGGATAGAGACAGTCTAGAGAGCCAGACCAGTGAAACGGCTCAAAAAAGCAGTTCCTTTAAGATTTCATCCTCTGACACCATTGAATCAAAGTCTTCTCTGATGGACATTGAAGCGTCTCTGAATGTAAGTTGGTTAGGTGGGTTGGTTGAAGTTGGAGGATCTGCCAAGTACTTGAATAACCAGAAGAAATTCAAGAACCAGAGCAGGGTATCTTTTCAGTACAAAGCTACCACCGTCTTTAAGCAGCTTTCTCTTCCTGCTCTTGGGCCACTAAACAGCCAACAAAAGCAAGTGGTTGAGAACGGCACAGCAACACATTTGGTCACAGGTATCCTTTATGGGGCAAATGCGGTCTTTGTGTTTGACAGTCAGAAGGTGGATGCCAGCAGTGTTCAAGATATCCAGGGTAACATGCACGCTGTAATCAAGAAGATTCCTACATTTGACATTGAAGGAAGTGCTAAATTACAACTGACTGATGAGGAGCAAAAGCTGACAAATCAGTTCAGCTGCACATTCTATGGAGACCTCATTCTTGAAAAAAACCCTTCCACGTTTGTCCAAGCTGTGGAAACCTACATTGATCTCCCAACACTATTGGGAGATAAGGACAATTATGCTCCTCTGATGGTCTGGCTGTATCCTCTGCACGGACTGTACCAGAAAGCTCCATTGCTGGTCAAAGACCTCAGCGTCTCAGTATCGAGGAAAATTCAAGATGCTGTGGAAGATGAAAATCAAGTGTATATGAGATGCAACGACAGTTTGTTTAGCAGTGCAGCAAAGAATTTCCCCAAAATTCGCAAGAATGTGAGCAGTTTCCAAAAACTTTGTTCTTACTACAAAGCTGCAGTCCAACAGCAGCTGGCCAAAGCTCTCCCTTCCATCCGTGCTGGCGAAGGAAATGAGAGCGAGTTAGCAAAATTTTTAAACGAGCGAGAACGTTCTCCATTCAACCAAGCACACCTAAACAAGTGGTTGGAGACCAAGGAACGAGACATCAACATCATTGAGTCCTGTGTTAACATGATGCTGAACGACACAGATGCTCAAATCGTGCGCACAAAGTCAGAATTGGATAAAGTGATTCTTACTCCAGGTGTCACAGATGTTCTTTGCTATGTTTTCACCGACTTGGACACGAAGGACCCCTGCCTTATTAGTATGGCTAAGTACCTGGAAACATTCCAGGTTGGAGGAACTGATACAGAATACACGGCTATCGCGCCTGACGTCTTCACCAGAATGAGAGAAAAAGCCCAAGAGTTCATTACATATGGCAAACGTTTGAGACGTTGCAACAGTATCAAGTTCATTATAACAGCTATACCAAATAATAAATACAAGGGAGCTTCCATCTACCATTACAAAGATTACCGCCTTCGCACTGACAACTTCACAAAGCCGTCCGTCCCATCGATAGAGACGATCACAGAGAGACATGAACTCATGTGGTGTAAGTTCCTTTTTGTGCTGCTATTCACACTTCCAAATTGTCAAATGATACCAACTGTGATCTGTAAGATGTTTATTTTTGTCTATCCATCAGATGCTGTTGATCTCACGCTGGATGCAAGAACTGCCAACAAACATCTCACTCTGTCACAAGAGAACAAGAAAGTGACCTTTGGCAGTGCCAAGCCATATCCTAATAACTCAGAAAGGTTTACTGATTTTAAGCAAGTTCTATGCAAAGAGCCGCTAACTGATCGTCATTATTGGGAGGTTGAGTTTAGGGGTGACGTTTGTTTTGCTGTCGCATACACGTCAACTCCGAGGAGCCTTTCAGAGACCGGATGGTCTATTAGACAGTTCACAGATTTCAATAATTCCTGGGGAATACACGCTGGAAATTCCTATCTACTAGAAATAACCTTAAAATATATTTTGCCTTTTATGAACTGGAGAATTTATGCTCCGGGCGTGCAAAAGCTTGGAATTTATCTGGACTGTCCTGGTGGCACTTTGTCCTTCTACCGTGTCTCTGGTGATAAGCTGAAACACTACCGCACTATCTCACAGCAGTTTGATAAAACACTCTACGCAGGTTTTGAAGTTGATGAAAACGGTAGTTATGCTTACCTGACTATTTAGCACAGCAAAGCCATTTTCCTCGATTGTACTATGACCTCGGCAACGATATTTGATCCATTAGGTTTAAACGGCTTTTTAAGCAGTCAGCACCGCTTTTTCATTTGCATAACCACCTTCACGACTTGCCGCGTTTAGAATTATGTTAGAGCGCTGCACTTCTAGTGAGTTTTAAGCATAGTCAACTCATCCCCAGGCATACACTTCCGCCACAAACATGACACAGGTACTCTCCTGAAGCTAGTAAATAATATAAATGTATGAAAAATGTTCAGATTCAGAACAGCTTTATTGTCACTGTTCAACATGTCACAATGAAATTGGAGTTGACGCATATGCAACAGCCAACAGATTTGTTTTCCAGCAGCAGCAGTTTTTGATGAGGCTAAACACAATAACAATTAAAGCAACTCCACCATGGAAAGATTAAAAGTTATTATCTTTGTTTATCATCCAATAATTGAAATCAATCCTGTTATTTTGCTACAAAGAATTTCCTAAACGTGTAAGGGTGTCATTGATTAATATGCGCAAGTGTATGCATGTAGGCAGCTTTGAGCATGTGTTCTCCCTAATTAGCAGCAGAATCTACAAAGATGCAACGCTTCACTTGTTGAGCTTTTCACTCAACTTTGCAAGCCCCACTATGTGTTCTATATGATGTAACTCTAGACTTTTGTTGTCTCTACATTTATATAGTCACATGGACAATAAAAATGTGTTTTGCTCTATTCCGTTGTTCCTCATTCTCTCTCCCTTGTGATTAAAATTATATTGGGAGTGGAAACAAGAATCTTCTCACAATTGCCTTCCCTATGTTGGCTGAAGACAGCCGGGATATGCCAGCATGCTAAAGACATTTCTGGAGTTTAGTTAACATTTGATTTTTCACCAGCAACGACTACAAACTCACCTGCTGACTGCACATTGTGACAAACTTAGGTATTCGTGGTGTCCGTTGGAAGATGCAGTTGTGTTGGCTTGGCTTGGCGAACTTGAAAAAAGATGTCGGCCCCTCAAACGCTTCCACTTTTTCACCAGCATCCCGGTGGCCTCGCTAAATACTTTAGCTAATGCTAGCACTGTTGCTATCAACAGTTTTAAACAGGGAAACACTTACCGCTATCTCCGGGTGGCTACAGACCTGTACAGGACGCTGTGTGTGACTTTGCAGTCCGTTCCCAAAGCCGATTAGCTGGTGCGAACAAATGTATTTATTTATTCTTAGACGTTGGTGAATATGTGAATGTGCGGATTTTAAATGTGCCGCACTTTATGCATGCATCCGTCCCCGCCTGTCTGAACTACATTGACTATAAAGTGCAATTGCAACGCCAGAAAATGCTCAACCCTCGTTTGGTGTTTAATGTACCATTAGCCAACATGTCTGCGGTGTGGGCACATTTCAATTTATATTGTGCTTGGTTCAAATGCCAGTGCTAAAGAAATATTTTATAATTTTAATTATTTAATTATAATAAATGCAATGATAGTAAAAATGTGCTTTTTGGGGGGGCGTTTCGGTTTTCGGCCAAGCATTTTTCCTTTTCGTAAGTAAATCACGTTTTGTGTGTTTGTGGGGTTTTGGCATGATTTTAACTCCATAGGTCGGCCCCCTCACATTTTCGCCTGAACAAATCTGGCCCTTTTTGCAAAAGGTTTGGACATCCCTGGTCTAACCTTTGGCCTGTACTGTATATATCAGAAGATAATGAAACACAAAAATGAGAAAACACTGCATAGACACGACACATGGTCCCACCCATCTTGACATTAGTCAGCTATGACAAACAAAAAAGGGCGTCGAGTCACACTCAGCATCCCTGTAACACCCACTCACAACAACAACCAAAAACGGGAACCTGCTTTTATTCACTTCCTTATGGACACTGGTCATAAGTATACATCATTTTGCAATGGAAACATACCCACGCTATCTGGCTACTGTGATAAGGAGAATCCCCTGCTACATACTCACAAGTGAAACCATAACAAAGTCATGATTTTGCATTACTTGTAATTAAAATGTGACCAGAAAACTTAAAAGGAATCATACATAAATCATGTAAACATGTTTTTTTGTTATATATGAGAAGGTATTGCAAAAACCATAGTTTTTACTTTTTATTTATTTTGCTGAGTTGTCTACCATACCGCCAAAACATACAGTACAGACCAAAAGTTTCTCATTCAAAGAGTTTTCTCTATTTTCATGACTATGGAAGTTGTAGATTCACACTGAAGGCATCAAAACTATGAATAAGCACATGTGGAATTATATACTTAACAAAAAAATGTGAGGTAGTCACCTGAAATGCTCTTCCAATAGTCTTGAAGGAGTTCCCAGAGATGCTTAGCACTTGTTGGCCCTTTTGCCTTCACTCTGTTGTCCAGTTCACCCCAAACCATCTCAATTGGGTTCAGGTCCGGTGACTGTGGAGGCCAGGTCATCACTCTCCTTCTTGGTCAAATAGCAATTACACCGACTGGAGGTGTGTTTGGGTCATTGTCCTGTTGAAAAATAAATGATGGTCCAACTAAACGCAAACAGGATGGAATAGCTTGCCGCTGCAAGATGCTGTGGTAGCCATACTGGTTCAATATGCCTTTAATTTTGAATAAATCCCCAATAGTCTTTTACTTTACCGGTAGTTTAGTTTATTTGGTCAGAAGAGAGTTGTTGCTGTATGTATTCGAATGTGGAGATGGAACGAAAAAGTGAATAAATAGAGATCAAATGAACGCCAGACTACAGTGTGACCTCATGTCTACTGAAGTTCATTTCATTTACCCCGTTTGGACCCCACCCATTTGACGATGTGAAGCGACTGGGCGCTATCCGCGGGAAGCGCGGGACGACTCGAACTCCGGCGGAACTCCGTAAATGGCATCAGCTTAAAGTCGAGACATGCTTACAAGGCACAATTTAAAATGCAATCTCTCTCTCTCTCTCTCTCTCTCTCTCTCTCTCTCTCTCTCTCTCTCTCTCTCTCTCTCTCTCTCTCTCTCTCTCTCTCTCTCTCTCTCTCTCTCTCTATCTATCTATCTATCTATCTATCCATCCATCCATGTTCGTATGTTCCTGCGGCATTTCAGCATGCTGTGATGATTGGTAACTTGGCAATAGCCAGATTGATTATTGTGATTCACTCAAGTGAATTCTCCACAATATCAAGTTGGGACGCTGCAATGTGATCTTCTCAGGAAAGGCGGAACTTTCAGTACAACGGGCTGTATGCCACGTACAAAGGTAGTTGATTGGCGTCATCAAAACAGATTTGGTAGCCACAAATCGAAGAGCTATCAGCTTATTTTATAACCTCGGAAATATATGAAAAAATAGTGATGCTAAAAAAAATGGATAAAGCACTACTGGGTATACAGTATAAATAATCTTATTTTTTGTTTAAAATCTAAACTAAAATACAGGTTCGTCTCCCTAAATCATCAAAGGGCATATGAGTTCAGAATTTTCTGGCTATGTTAGAATTGACGCTTTAAAGGGCTGTAAAAGGCCAAGAGTTAGGGTAATCCTAGTAACAGCATCAGCTCCACGTGTCCTGCCAGTTTGTCTTTAATCCAGTCTGAGCTCGTATCAGGCAGAACAGCGTAGCCAAGTGTGCGTATCATGTGAGAACTTAAGTTAATGGGTTCAAAGCATATCAGGTTAAACACAGTCAGGTTTTTGAATGCTAACATTGAGTATATTTACCAAATGAATTTCCCTTTTTAAAAGAGAAGCATCTTCTTCAATATAAATAAATAACATACAGTATATTGTCATTTCATACTTGGATATGAATCCTCCACTTTCACATTTCTTGCGAGCTTCTGTGTTTTCAGGGAAGAGCAACTCAGGACGATGTAGGACATCCACAAGTACCGAGAGCTCAGCTTGAACCAACGGCCGTAAACGGTCCTCCAGAGCTGACACTATGTACTGCAGATGAACATAATCGGAGCCAGGTTTGAAAAATAAAAACTTAAAGCTAAGGAATTTAAGAAATTTCAGTTTATGTTGATTATGGTGGCACCATATGGACAAAAGCGGTAATCTTATGCCTGAAGGAAGACCACATTTTCCATGAGGACAAGAACGGTGCGTCGTTTTTGAGCTCATGCCAGCGAGTCGGTGTTGAACCTTGACTGTCCTTTTATCCAGGTAGCTTCCCTTTTCCTTTTTTCTTTTTTGTCTTCTCAGACAAAACTTTTCAGCTGTTTTGCAGGTTCTGCCAGGAAAGCAGTAATCGTGCGTCAACATTCAAATTGACTTCCGTCTTTTTAACAAATGGGTAAAGTCGAAGTAACGTATGCCATAAAGCAGTCAGTACATTTGTAGTTTTTTGTGTGGCAGTGTCCCTACCATCCTCCTCAAAGTTGCTTAGTGACAGTAAAAATGATACAGACCCCATCAGGCCATGGCAAAGGTAACATCCAACTAGTTTTAAGTCAATGTTTCATCAGAAGAGTTATGACAATAAGTTATAAAGGTTGAAAAGTTCCTTAGTGCTACTTTAAGAAATCAATCAATTTAGGTTTGAGTTCACAACACTTATAAATACTTTTTATGTTTTGAATAAGTCCTTCTAGAAAGTTAGAACTACAATGCATCACGTTAAATACTGTTTGGTAAACTTGTGTGATTCATTCTGGTACAGAATACTACTACTCAATAATAATAATAATAATAACAATAAGAAGCAGAAGAAGAAGAATCTTCCAGTTATTACACCGGTTTCTCAAATTCTACTGGTTGTAGTAAGAAAATAAATAATTAAATAAAATGTTAGCTTAAATAAATACTCAAGACTAGGCTTATAGGTTGGCTGGTCAAGAGTCAAATTTAACAACGGCTAGAGGTGACACATAATGACAAGTCATGATAATTTAAATAAATCATAATCATAAAATATGTTTTCATTTTTTCTTCTGTTTCTATAAGTTGGTTATAGTTTCAAAATTTGACTATATATATTTTTTTAAATCAAAATTGCCAATAAAAGAAACTGGATGATCAGCCACTGGCTCATTCTCAATTCATAAGAGTTCATGTAAGGTTAACACGCGAATCTTGCCCCTGTAAAGTGTGAATAGTGGTCTCTCTAGCGCCCTAGCCACATGACTACCTGCGACAGGAAATTAATGAACTCGCTTTGATCATGGGATGTCAATGTGCACATTAAGCAAGGTTGAGAAATTGCTACATCTGGAAACAGCACTCCTTTAGTCAATTTGTTTGAGATGACTTTTAGGAGGGTAATCAGAGACAGTCATGTGTTACAAGAATTTGACATGCAACAGCTTGGGTTATTGAATTCATTTCCCAGAAAGTGAATGTGAAGGTGTTTGCATTATTTGGTATGTTGCTCTGTATTCAGATTTGTTCTCTACCCTTTCTTTTCTCTTCCATGAAGTGATTAATCACAACATAGGTTATACGAGGCACATGGTTGGGTGTACAACAAGACAATAAAATAGTGATGAGATTTTTGGCTCTTTTGGGTGATCCGATTCATTTGGATCGGCTTAGTGAAAAGAGCCGGCTCTTTTTGGCTCTCAAACAGCTCTTTTGACTTTATCTTTTCTTTTAAATATTTATGACAAATTTTGCATACATTTTGACAAATGACTTGGTGAACTAAATATTGCACTCTACTGACTGCAAATAGCAACAATTATCAAGCAAAACAAATATTATTGTTTATTTTATTTAAAGTTAAAAAGGCTACAAACAATAAATAAGCAACAAAATTAAAACTTCAACCAACAACAATCTAAATAACAATCAAATAAAAATAGTGAGTAGTAATTTAAGTGCAACAGCAGCAGCAAACAAAACAAACTTAAAATTATAGGTCCAGGATAAAATACCATATTTTATTTCAAATTTGCATTCAGAAAAACTAAATACTTCAACTCTCTTCTTCTCTGTTTGTTTTTTCTCCCTCCTCTTGTCTCTCTCTGGCTGGCGGAGACGTGGAGCACGGTACACTCACTGCATGCCCTTGCCTCTCCCCTTTCTCTTCCCATCTCTCCCTCTTTGAGAAGCGCAGCCAAACCTCGCTTCAGACACGTTAAAAAGAGAGCGACATAGGATGAGAGCGAGAGAGCGAGGGAAAATGACTCTTTGTACTGGCTCATTCGCGAACGACCCATCCCTACAATACAGTAGATTCCCTGACTATGGTGGAAGACTCTAGAGATTTTAGTGAGCCAGCTGTTTGGACTCATCTGCACATCACCCTAGCGGTTAACAGCTGGTTGCTACATGGTGGGGAAAACAAATCTATTGGCTGATCTCAGCCCGAGAGGACAATAAATACATCAGTTATCTTTCCCAGAATGGCAGCCTGCAAAATAGAGTAGTGATCCATCCATCCATCCATTTACTACCGCTTATGCGGGGTCGGGTCGCGGGGGCAGCGGCTTTAGGAGGAAAACCAGAATTCCCTCTCCCCAGCCACTTAAACCAGCTCCTCCGGCAGGATCCCAAGGCGTTCCCAGGCCAGCCGAGAGACATAGTCTCTCCAGCGTGTCCTGGGTCGTTCCCGGGGCCTACCGCCGATGGGACATGCCCGGAACACCTCTCCAGGGAGGCGTCCAGGAGGCATCCGAACCAGATGCCTGAGCCACCTCAACTGGCTCCTCTCCAAGCTGAGGAGCAGCGGCTCGACCCTGAGTCCGTCCCCGGATGACCGAGCTTCTCACCCTATCGCTAAGGTAAAGTAGTGATATAATGGATAAATCTTGTGTAAAAAGAAAATGCAAAGAAGAAAATATTGTCTACTGGAATTCAAATGAAAGTGATGAAGTTTCACTGGGAAACTGCTTGTGACAAAAACCACAACATTACAACCAATTTGGCTTGCCAAGAAATACACCTAGGGCTTAGACATGGAGTGACCATTTCAAGCCATTGCATCAGCTACACCCAATTCCAGCAAAACCTTGTGCAACACACCCACAGATTCGGGAACAACAAAGTCAGTGTGCTGACTAAGCCACGAGAAACCCACACAGTGTAGATACAGAATTATTTTTTTACCACAATCAAAAGAAACAAGCTGCATTACCCCTTATGTCCAACAGGTAGATGGTTGGTAGGTTGCAGAATCACGTACAGTTGAGCATGTATTTGCCACCCTGGCAAAAGTTAAGTGTACAGCATAGTTTGTCTTGGTAAGGCAGTTAAAAACGGATCCTAATGTGCAATGCCATTCATGCTGCAGACAGTATTTGAGGCAGTGATGTATACTAATGTGAATTTATATCTACACATAATACACCCGTTTGAAGACATGGAACATTAATTCACTATGTGCTATATTACACTGCTCTCTGCAACCTGACTGGCATTACAAATACTGTACCTAAACTGGATAAATAAGGTTAAATAAACACATGACTTAATTGACAACTTGAGTTTTTAAATCTTTTTAAATGTTTGCATGGCAAGGTTTTTTTTGTGGGGAAAAAGAACAAACTGTAGATTGCAACAGTTTATTTGTGCACCTAAAAAAAGAAAAAAGAAAAAAAAGTGCATGTCGGCAACCTGGAGGACATCTGCCTGGCCGTACATCATTTCTTGTCCTGGCGAGTTCCTGGCTTACAATGTCCGTTTCACTGACTGAATCTATCCCTTGTGCGCTTTCCTGTTGGCATAGAAACGCAAAATTAATAACAGTTGTAAATAAAATGTCTTACCGACACAGGTGGACACTGAATGAGGGCTGCTGCTTGATGCATGCCGCATGATGATGAGCTCACACTTGTGCCCGCAACTTCAACATGTCCATCCACAACAGCTGTAAATGAAAACACATGCAGAAAAAAATGTCACAGATTAGTATTAGAAGATATGTCTGATTTCTGCATACATTTGCATTTAATCTTCAACAGTTGGCTTCTTAATATTTATTCAGGTGAAAAAAAAAAAGTGCAATACATTTTATTTCAATCATTATTGGAGTACATTTTATTTTCTTATACTTAAGCGCAGTGTCTATAGTTAAACTCTGCATATTACAGTGGATTACAATAACTTCATCCATCCATTTTACAAGCAGTTTATTACTTGATTTGGCTAAATTGTTTTTATGAATACTTAGGGTCCATATACTGTAGGTGGTGAGTAAAGCTTTGTAGGTAGGTAGAGGCTTTAGCTTTTGGCATCAGCCTGTTATTGCTTTATGTAACTATAAAGTGCTGCTGATAATTGTTATACCGGTAAAAAAAAAACAAGTATTTGTGTGAATAATTGAATGCTTTTTTTTATATGAATCCGCTATCCTTTGACAAATATTTAGGTTAGCCATTAAGCAGGTAAACAATTTCAATGTGGTATGGTCATTACAGTTTTTTTTACGATTTTTAACACACAAAAAATCTAAAATTTGGCACAGTTTGCACAACCTTAACTTCATGTACCATTTGCTCAACCTGAATTGTCACTACTTCACACTCCCTTATGACTCCCCTTATGACGCTGACTTTCCTCTTTTACACTCCAACGCCAATTGCACACCTTGTTGTCTAAACACTACATACAAAGTTCAGTTGTTGCACACTCCTCTCATGTAAAAGCTCAAAGCTTCAACCTACGATACACTCTGCAGTCAATTGCACATTACAGTTTTTATCCATAGGTTTGGCACATTTCTTGAAACTGAGATGACATTTTCAAAACTGCAAGCTCATTTGGCCAAACAGTCTTACAATTGTGCACAACCTATCAGTTCATTAGCAAAAGCACATAGCTATCCCAAAACTGCTCACACATGCTTCACTCCAAGTTTCTTTCTCAAACAAAGAGTCGGTACAGTCACAACTGCAAAGATCTTTCTCAATTGCTTTGGCTCATCTGCATTCACTTAGTGCTTTTGCCAAAAAGCTCATATCTCTCCCAAAACAGCTCACCTATGTGTCCAAATAAAATTTATTTGTCATACAAGTAGTCGGTGCCCCCAAAATGCATCGTCCCTTTGGCATTCTGTGAGCACCACAAGTCAAAATCATTAGATGTTTTCTCACAACAGCTAACAAAATACAATTATATGCAGGCTTGGGGAGTAACAGAATACATGTACCGCTGGGTTGGGGTGGATGGGGGGTGGGGGAGCCGTGGGGGGAGCGGGGGCTCTGGATCGGTGGGGTGCCTGGCTGGCCTGCAGTGCACCGTCCTGCTGCGTTGGGTCGGGGGCGCGGGCCGTGTTGGGGTGGGGGGCGCTCCTGCTCCTGGGTTTGCTCTCCGGCCGGTGGCCCTGGCGGGGCCCGGGGGTCGTCCTTTGGCGCTGCCGCGGCCTGGGGGGCCCTGAGGTGTTGCGCTTGCTCTGTCCTGTCAGGGGTCGACGGCTCCCCTCTTTGGTGGAGATTTTCATGCATGTCAGATCCACCACACCAGCATCTATCGAAACTCAGACACAATCTGCTTCCTCCTCAGGTCATTGAATCGGTGGAGGCTGGTGTCTGTGGATCTCACTCTGCTTCGTTTGTCCTTCCTTCCTTTCCTCAGTCTCTCCTTTGGTCTCTTGAGGTCTCCCTGATTTTTTGGATTTGTTGGAATTTAGATGTTTCTGGGGTTGGTGAAGAATTCTGGTTGGTGGCCCGGTGGGTGGTGTCTGGCCGGTGCTGGATTTCACTTTCCTTTGTTTTCTTTGGTCCCCTCGGGTCTCCTGACGGCGATGTTCGGTTTAGGTGAACGGTATGGGATTTTTTCTAATAGGTTTTTGGTGAGCTAACGAATACACACACACTCGCACGCACACGCACATACACATACACATACTCACCCACATAAAAAAAAAAGAGCAATGATGATGACATTACCGAATGAACAATACTGAGCTCTTTTTGAAAAATAAATAAATAAATGAATACATGTACCGCCGTTACGTAATCAGATTACAAAATGTATTCCATTACAGTTACATTGTGCTGCTAACTGTAGGCTAAATGTACACAACCATTAGCACAACTCCACTGAGGCAATTCAGAGACATTGGCAATTTGATGGCAATGAGAAATGTCATTCATTTGAGACCAATTGTAAGGTAGTTTAGGGATTTGTCCATGGTATTTTGAAAATGTCATCTCAGTTTCAAGAAATGTGTAAAACTTATGGAGAAAAACTGTAGCATGTCAAAACACTACATACAACATACTTCTCATGTGACATCTCAGTGGTATCAACCTACAACACGCAGGCGTTCAAAACTCAACACATTCACGTCTCTTGAGCAATTAGCTATCAGGACTGCAACATATAAGTGCCTTGAGCCTCCTCCTCTGTGTTTGGTGAACAATGGAGAACCTTGAAGACAGCAACCAGAGAAGGTGAAGTGTAAGAGTGAGAGGAGGAAGAGGAGGACATAAAGACCTCTCTGTTCTACTGCTCCTCCTGCACAATCAATACACAAGTGTAGTACTAGATTAAAAAACATTTTATCTTACAACAGTAAGAGATTTATCTCTTTTATGTCAAAGATGTTCTTATTTCGCTCACAAGTGACAGTCACGGTTTCATTTGAACAAATGTGCAACTAAAATTAAATGTGACAGTAAATTAACTGATTCACTGCCAGCCCATCGATCTTTGACGTCTATGGCCGTCAATGGCAGTGAATGAGTTAAGACACACACAACAAACTATGGGTAACATAAACACACTTAAACGATAATGATAAACGACTTTGTGAGGGAAAAAGTTCAGTATTGCATGCTGCAATGCATTCTGGGAACCAAAGAGTGGCCGAAAAGTACAAAAGACCTCAAACAACAGATTTTTTTTTTCTTCACAAGAACAGTTGTCAGTTGCAGTAAATTTCCCATCCCTGGTTTAGATTACTACGCTTCCTATTTATTTCCCTACATTGCATTTCACACAACAGTGAGCTCTTTTGAAAGGCCTTCACATAGGCCTACCACTTGTTTGTACCCATATATGCAAACAAAAAGGTACAGAAATGGTCCTTTTGCCCGTTTGGACCATTTCTGTACCTTTTCTAACCATAAGAAGTAATTATTTGCACCTAGGGGTTCAATTGTGAACCCTACTGGGTACATCACAAAAATCTGTACCTTGGAGAACAGAGTGTAGTATGTACATATGTATGGACAGCACAGGTCAAAAGTTTTGACACACCTTCTCATGCAATGCATTTTCATGACTATTTACATTGTAGATTCTCACTGAAGGCATCAAATCTATGAACATCTGCCGCCCTCTTGTGGTCATTTTACGACCAGGAACTAAAAGCATTCATGTCCATGCCCATTAAGTTGCTATTTCTGTAAGTACTGTGGATGCATAAAAACAGAAAAAGCTAATATAAATTTGTCATTAATTTGATTTGATGGTCCTTGTTAACTCTGTCATTGTTTTTGTATCAAATGTATTAGTTGCGGGATGGGAATGCAGGTGTCACACCCCACGCCAACATACCAACCTACTTTTTCAACACCCGCAGCCATTAGGGTTGCAGGTCGTGTCAAAAGAATATTTTTTTTAATACTGTATATGCTGAGGGCCAAACTGCCACAAATGACCCCCAGGCCGCAGTTTGGACACAAGAATCTGCCGTGTTTGATGGAGAACTAGCCCAGCTAAGATGAGGACTTTGAGGGATTTGTGGATGAGGATTGATCAAAAGTAACGCGAGTACATTGTTAAAGTACAACCGAACTCACTGTTTAAATTGTTAAATAGTTTAATAAAGTACAAGTTAACCAAATTCAGTTTTGCATATCACGCGGACGGGCGCGTGCGTGGGGCGGCGCGAAGGACGTGTTTGGAGGTGCGGTGACAATTTGCATATTCGCCAAAGTTGAAAATTTTGAACTTTCTTCGCATTTCGCCTCACTGAATTATGTGCCACATCGTCTTCGGTGATGGACTATGTCACATACAGCGTCCTGTCTGTTGTCACCTGCGTGCAACAACACGGGCAGCCACTTAATACCCCCGTAAAAAAAAATGATTCCCTCCTGTGGGCTTTGTTTTGTAACAAGAAAAAAGTATTTATCGCGGGGAAGCTAAAGAAAAGCAAGCACTTGCGCTGCATTCACTGACCACACACGCAGTAGGAAAGCTCAGACGACTCAATGTTAGTGTTTTTTCTGTTTTGTTGCAGATGTTTGAAGTTTAAATATCTGTTTACAAGGAACCTTTTCGAAGAATCTATATAATATCCCACGGCAGGGGATGCAATTTTTGTACAGGGGTAAACGCTTCCCCCTATTTTGGTGTGAACATAGCAAAAAGTGCTTTCGAATTGTTCCAGTGTGCTTGTGTAGCGTAATCAGTCTCCAACAATATCTATTATTTATTTATCCCACTGAGTTCTGTCCACCGGCTCCGTTCTGTGTATCTGACGAGTCACGTCGATGTGTGCAAAAAAACAAACACACATTCTGGCTGCGCAGCGACCTTTATGTCAGGGAGCTCCGGAAAGAAATTCTAGCCACTTTCACCCCTGTCCATAACTGAATCGCTTTGTGCTTAAAAAGACTTGTTATTCCCTCCGGAGGAAGCTCCGACACAAAAGCGAGTGGCCCCCGGGGGTCACATGACTACAGGGAATGCGCAAAAAGTGTTTCCATGACACTTTTGCAAAATACTTCTATTTCGACTCGTCTCAAAAACCACCTCATGAGAGCGTAAAAACTTTTTTGCGATATTTGAGTTTTTTCGAAAATCATGCGTGTGTGTCTGTGTGTGTGTGGGGAAGGGGGGGGGGGGTTATATCACATCATCGGGACCATTTTCTGGGTTTTTGCTATCATTGTGGGAACCACGTGTCCTTGTGGGGACATTTTGGTGGTCCAAACCTCTTTTTGAGGGAATTGGGTTTTGGTTGGGGTAAGGGTAAGGCAGTCAGTTGTGATGGTTAAGGTCAGGGTAAGGGTCTAGAAAATGCATTGCGACAATGAGATGTCCCTACTAGAAATGTGTGCGTGGTCTTGTTTTTGTCACATGGTGGGGCCAATATTTCGGGATTTCACAGAGTTGTGGGGCCCATTTTGCTGGGCCCCACAAGGTTAGACCACTTTTTGAGGGTCAAGACTTGGCTTTAGAGTTTAGGTTTGAATTGGGATATGGTTGAGGTTAGGGTAAGGAATGGGGGCAGGCAATCATTTTTTGATAAAAAAATAAGACAACAGAATGGAAAGTAAAGGATCATTACATTCATTTTAATAAATATTTCTACTGAAATATACAAAATAGCATGGTCTTGATTTTTTATTATTTCTAACAATACTATTAATTAGCAATTGTTGTCAACTAATAAATGTGTCTATACAAAAGCAAAGGCAAGCAATAAACTTGACAAATACTAAAAGAATAATAATAATAATAATAATAATAATAATGAAACAATCGTATGAAGACATACCTGACATACCATAAAAAACATCAAATCCATTTTCTATAGTGCTTATCCTTACAAGGGCATGAAAAGTAAAGTGCAAGCACAAATATTTCACAAAGCAAACATGTTTGCTGCAACAGAGAAGAAATGCTGAATTACATTTGCTCAGGTAAGAATGACACAAATGTTCCGTAAACCATAACAGGGGTACACTGAATCAATTATACAACACACTTGACGGCTGAGAAATAATAATACAGTACGTCGGTATTACTGAGAATGAGATTTGGATTTACACAGACAAAGGAAAATTAAATACAATACAGCATTTTTATGCAAACATTCTTATTGAGTGCAGAACACTTAATTTAAAGAAATAATACACAAATAAAAAATAAGGTCATCTTATTAAATACAGTATAATCTCAACAATTGCAAAAGTAAGATCAAAAGTCCCTATTTTATCCAGCAAGTCTTAAATACAAAATACAGGTCAACACTGAATGTTTTATGGAACTCACATCCACATGAAGTTGCATATTTAATTCTATATATTGCACAAAATACAAATACAAATAATACTGCTTGTTCAGCCTAAAATAGAAATGATTTTTTTTTAATGGAGGCTAATCAAACTAGACAATTCATCATCTCCAGTTCGCATGTGTGACTATTTATTTAAACGACATGCATGGATAAACCTGGTGTAATATTACATAGAAAACATTTGGCACAAACAATTTTCTGGACTGGAAAGAAAATGGTGGCTGAGTGTCAATGTCATGACTGACATTTGTACACAGTAGAGCAACACACCATATTATCACTACAACTATATGACAGAGAGTCCTCCTAAGTTCCAATTGACTCTACTCACACTGGTTATGTGCAACGTTGGCGTGAGGACGACTCTGTCCAGACATAAGGCTGAATCCGAGGCGCTTCAGGCATCGTCCCTCGAGCCTACGCAGGCTGCTGGGGGTTGACGTTCATGTGCTGTGGGTGTCCCAGCAGGCCAATCCGCTGCTTCTGCTTCCTCTGCTCGGTCATCTAAAAGAGGACAACGTGGATGCATGGGGGAAAATGTTGAAAGAAGTGTGCTTATCCTTTCTGTACACTACTATCACGTCATCAGACGGAAGATGCGCAATATGCAACACTAATACTGAAAAACACTCATTTAAAATGTCAACTATTGACTCATAGCACACTTTTCTGTTAAAAGTCAACTTTGTAGTTGGTTGTTTGCATCTTGACACAAAAGCTGCAGTCTTGGAAGAACATTTTGGCAGTTGGCAAGTTTCACTAACTTTATTCCTTTGGCATTAATGCAAACTCCACATCGGAAGGCCGCAGCCTAGATTCCAATCTCAAACCTCGGAACTGTGAGGCAAGGTTATTTTAGTTAACGATAAACAGTAACTAAAATAGAAAAATATATATACATATATTGTAAATGAAATAGAATAAAAAAATGTTGTTAACGTAATTTTTTTTGCTTTATACATGGAAAATAGTATGTGGACTGTCACACAGAAAATAATACTAAAACTAATTAAAAAAAACAACTAACTAACACAAAGAATAAAAAAAACAACAACTAAAACTAATAAGACTAACAAACTCACACTGAAGCAGATGTGCTAACCTCTCTTCACTGTGCCGCCTAAATTACAATTTGTTAAATATTATCTTTTTCACACTTTCAAGGATCTTTGTGCAGTTTGTCACTTTTTTACTCACGACTGCCACCTCTGGCCCAAAACGAAAAAGAAAAAGAAAATAAACCCTAACCCGCACAATCTACTATAAAGGGAAGATAAAAGCTGATTGGTGCAATCAGAGTAAAACAGTCAGGGCTCTTCATACTCATCTGGGCATTGGTGGACCATACATGATGTAGAAAAAGCTTTAACATTACTTTTTTTAAACGGTACAATGCACTTTTTATAAAAACACAACAAAGACTTTGAAATGTTGAGGGAGTAAAGTTAGTTGAAAGACAAAATTGAAGTTACAGAAACTATGCCACAAGTGAAATGACAAAGTGGAAATACAATTTGCTGACAATTTGAACTATTTTCTTTTGATTAAAAGTGAGCCTTACATCACACGTGTTCAGCAACACCATCATTTCCTTCTGTCTGGGTCTAAAAGTTTCATTGTCATTCATTTCCTCAAATGCAGTTCTCATTTCAACTGCAAAGTCGTCTTATACGCGTTGAATAGCGGTATGGCTTCAGAAATACTGTTTGAATTACAATTCCATAGATTACTACATCATGTAGAATATAACAGTAACAAGTAAGCAACACTGGGTTGAAAAACAAACAAAAAACCTGTGACTCATGAGTGTTTTTAACGATCATTTAATAATTCTGAATCGAAACCTTAAGAACACATGTTCACTTTCTCCACATCATGACATTGGACACGTTGTCACCATCGTAAGGAAGTGCAACCAACCTGTTCCTTGAGCTCAGTCAGCTGGCCAGAGAGGTTGGACACAAGTTTCATGGTGGACTCCAACTTCTCCTGGAGGCTTCGAATTTCATTCTGCTCCCCATCTGCATCGCTGCTGACCAATGACATGGCCCTCATCCGGGGAAACCAGTCCAGGTTGTGCTCCTAGCATACAAAAATCAGACAGGTTATGTCCATCATAACGGCACACATGTATCGGATTAATGTTGCATGATTTTCTCAGTAATCAGTTGTTAAAATAAAGGACTAATAATTCACTCAAACACACACAGAACAGGCTGGATTTGATGCACAAGAGAATTTATTCATACAAGTTCCATGCGGTAACTAAACTAGATTTCATTATATTGAAAAAAAGGCATAAAAATGCAACAAATGAAGAGAAGCATGCAACCTAATTGAAATATGGAATATAGATGTAAAGTGTACTTGTGAAATAAAAATACTAAGATTCAACGTAAGAATGTGGAACTATCAAACCTGATTTTCGATGATTGATGCACCAGCTATATACACGCTTGATTAATTTGCAGAAAAGGATGCACTTACTGATGAAGGCATGATGTGGTTGACTTGGTGAACAGAAAAAAATTAAAAGGACCAAAAAAAGGTAAACGAAGCAGTGAAGTTGATCAAACTTAACAACAAAAAGTTTATAATGTGCATATGCAGCTGTAAGAATCACTGGCGTAACATCATGCTGAGAGGCCTTGGCGCAATTAAAACAAAAAAAAAAAAAAAAACTTTTATTCTTTATTCACAATGCCTTATTCAATACTGGAAAACGAGTTATGAGTCTCGTATTGCTTTAAATATATGCGAAAGGCTCACTTTGGCACAAAACCCCCCAAACAATAACGTCATTTGCCATAGATCTGAATCCCAGGCAGTGCAGGCGGCGGAAGGACCACCGGGAGAAGCAGGACGCGGCTGGAGGGTCTATGTCGCTTCTGCGAACGAGCAGGTTGCCTCCGGTGCAGGGAGCGGGCCACTAGATTTTGCCCGGCCTGGACTGAAACCACTTTTATATCACGTCTATTTGAGGGTATTAACTTTTAGCGTCGTCATGTTGTTGTTTTTTTTCGTCATTTCTTTTTTGCCCGCCGAATTTGTGTTTGTTTGTTTGGGATCACTACTTTTATCGCAACTTTTATACAAATTGGCTGCGAAATCAGGCATTTTAGCCCGCAACAATCATAAAAAAATGCCTGTGAAATCCTGGATGGAGTGATAATATGAGATGACTCAATTTGAACTTGTTGCTAAAATGTTGAGAGGCAAAGGTAGAATTTTAAAAGAACAGACTAGGCTTGGCGCTTTGGAAGTGCATTCCAATAACCTTACCCTGATCATTTCAGCCACATAGCTCTCAGGGCCAGTGTACTCAGTTGAATCCTTGACCTTCACCAGGACGATGAAGAATAGGTAATGCCACATGTTATGTTCAACTTTGATGTGCTCTTCGAAGGTAACCGTCTTATTGTCAAATTTATCTCTCTCCAAACCTGAAACAATCAAGGACAAATGACACACACAGATTCACAACTTGCTCTCTTAAAACCACTTTTACTATTATTTTCATTATGCTAACCTGTGGCAACATGACATAAGAGTGCTCACGGCCGTAGCAAAAAAAAACAGAAGTGAAAAAAGTATTTAAAAAAAAAAAAGAGGTGACAATATGGTCACGAGGGCTGGTCAGACAGTGTCAAAGAAGATATTTGAGCACTGTACATTGCACTAAATGACGGTAAATGTATCTCACTCCTTACATGATGAAAAAATGAAGTTATAGACTTGTCAAACATCAGGTTGCATTACAAAGCCAACAATTTAGACTTTAGTGATGGGAGACCTGTTAATGCATTCATTAACAGGTCTAGACCAATAGTTTGGAAAAAAAAATAAAAATAAGGAAACCACTCGACCTCCTCCCCAATAGCATCTGACATGACTAACCAGTCATTCTGGGAAGCAGAGGTGGGTGTTTCATTGTTTACATTACCCAGAAACGCAGCCCATTTCTAAATTGGTGTGATGCTGCATAACCTCTGCGCTCAGTTTTGGCACAGCACAACAGTTCTACTACATAGCTAAAGCTACTTCCACTTCTAAGAATGCAACAGTAAATTTGGAAGGACCGGAAACAGCACTTTAAAAGTCACAAGTGGTTGGCACATACTTTGTTGGCCACATAGAGTGGATATTAAAAGTCTATAAACACCTGTTCAAATGCCAGGTTTTCTAATACATAAAATAGAGAGAAAGAGATCAGATAAATAATTTAAATGTGATCTATAACCTGTACAGTTCAACTGGGGGCAAAAGAAAATAAATAAAAGTGAAAATAATAAACAGGGGACGTGGCTTTGTTTACAATTAACTACTCACATTCAAACTCATGTCAAACACAGCACACACGTGATTTAAAGTATATTTTATTAACCCCAAATAAAGAATTAGTATACTTTCCCTGACATTGTTAAAGTTACATCTTGCACCACAAGCCATGTTCCACCAGAAGCTTTTACTGCATCAGAGAGGTGTCAGTCAGGAGTAGGGTTTAAAATAATTACCAAGGCATTGAACATATTGTAGGTTCCATGGAACACAATGAAGACAGTCATCCTTAGGTGGAGACATTATGGCACAACAGTGACATTATCCAAAAGTTTACTCACCACAAATAAAACATGTTGTTTTCAGGATTTCCTCTTTCTTTTGCTTCTCACTCCTCAGATCAGCAAATGTATCAATGATAACGCCAAAGATGAGGTTAAGAACGATGATGATAACCATGAAGAAGAACAGCAGATCATAGATCACCCTGGCTGCAAAGAGAGGCTCCTGAAAACCCAATAGCAGAAACCATTTTAGCTGAAAGGGGACTAATGTAAAGTCACTTCAGATTTAGTTGGCAAATGTTATAAGAATTAGATATAAGAAAGTAAGGTTTATTCCTTATTTTTCATTCATTTACAAATCAACCACTAAAATAGGGAACGGAAGCCTTGCTCTTAGATTAGGTATAGTGAACATTAGTGACTAGATTTACCATTGATTGTGAAAACAATCTTCTGTTTCAATTTAATTATAACTGTTTAGATTTAGTCGTGGCTGTGTGTATCTGAGGATGTGTATGTTTAAGTGCTGTCAAAGTCTTATTTGCTTTCTCCGTCTCCCTTCTCGGGTTGAACTAAAATATGATGCTGTCAAAGTCTTATCTGCTTCCTCCCTCTGCCTGACATTATTCACAGGATTGGGGGGAGCAAATGTGTTTTAAATGTGTTGATCTTGGTCGTCAAGATAGGATCCACCACACGGGCAAAAAAACAAACGGCAACGAAATACGGTGTACCGTAACGAGTCAAGTTAGAAGACACGCAACTGTGCACTTCAAGGGTCCATTTCAAAATAAAAGCCTACCAACCCTACTGCATTGACATCCACGTATTAGTTTGTAGCCATTTATTTTGGTTGGCCTTAAGCAGGCAGTGCATGGTGTCTATCTTGACTCGAAACCATGAAAACAGTCTCGACTGCTTTTAGCCAGGAAATTGTGCTCTTTCGTCCGTTCAATATTAAAAGATGTCTGGCGTTTTGGCATTTTTACTAGCGCTGCCTTTTTGCTGCTGTCAAAAGAAGGTGGCGAGGAAATGACATATAGTCAGATAGCTACACGTGGAGATTTGTTTACATTTATTGAACCAATGATATATGAGATTTTTAACTGAAGCCACTATTGGCCAATACAGACCACTTGTGACAAACAAGGGTGGGACTGATGTTGGGTCACATAAAATCAACCATGGCTCATTTTCTTTAAAAGGCGGACCAAACCAGCGTCTGGTTTAGGGTTGCGCAAGACGCAGGCCAAATCACTGAAAAGTAGGACTGTCCGGGCTAAATCCGGATGTCTGGCCAACCTAACATTGAGTCATGCTCAGTGGAAATTAAACCATTTTAAGGGTTGCGAAAGTTGACAACGGTAAAGACAAATCGATGACAATGACTTGTTTGAAGTACAGTAATTAGGAATTGTTCTGGGATTGTGTTGTAGCTGTAACTAGTAGAAATTAATTCTGAATGAATAAAAATAGATGATACCTTAATTTTAAAGAATATACACTTGTACGTTAAATGAGAATTTTCCAGAATAGCTACAGTAATTTCTGGAATAGCTACAGTAATTTCTGGACTATAAGCCGCTACTTTTTTTGCTTTCGACCCTGCGGCTAATACAAAAGTGCGGCTTATCCATCAGATCACAAGATCGCACTATAAAGGAAGCGCAAGAGCGTTAGGCAGAGCAAAACAAACCAAGTGAGACCAAATACAGTAGGAGAGAGAACGAGAGCGAGACAATTTGCGCCCTTCATTTGACAAAGAAAGTAGCGGGAACCCGGTGCGGTAACATTAAAACACCTTCGGCTTATATTTGTAACAAACTCGAGTATTCCCCAAATTTAGCTAGCGCAGCTTATAGTCAGGTGCGCCTCATAGGCCAGAAATTACTGTAGTAGATCCTCTTTAGATTGCAAATTTTCTGCACAAGCATCTAGGAATTGACATGCTCTAACTTTTAATGATGCAATCTACCAAGAGTCAAATCATCAAAAAATGACAATTGAAGTCATTGGACAATATCATTTTAGTACAATAGCGCTATACACCAGTTGGGTGTGTTTCCTTTCACTTTTGTACCTCTTTGGATGGCTTCCGCAGTACATCCCCAACACCTCCTCCACTCCTTAGACCGTGGCTCAATACTGTGACAATGCACATGAGTAAGGAATCACACGATCTGTCTTTGTCCTCTATCACCACTGCAGATGGCTGGATGGCAAGAGAAGCTGCAGAGACACACGCACGCACGCACGCGCACCACCAACAACAAAAAATATACACAATTTAAAAACAACCTCTTTTGACAGTGAACATTAGCTTAAATAGTCCATCAGCCTGTTGAAAAATGGGGATCAAGCGACTGAATAAATGCCATTAAAAGTGTCATAACATACCATTTCATCACCCCTGAGTTCTGAGGACTGTATAGCCCCTTTTTCCATGGTACCGGTTCCATTACAGAATGGCCTTGCTTAGCCCCCCTAAGTCGTTGCTTTTCAATTACTCTTTGTTATTGTCATGCGGTTACAAGGGAACCACTTTTCAGAACCTCCTGCAAGGTGGCCGAGTGGGGCCATGACATCAATGTCTTCGGATTGGCCGACAGATCTAGGCCTTTCGTAAGTGTTGCGGCAAGGAACTCTATTGCACACACCCATTTCCTTGTCGGAAAAATGCACCATATTCAGTACACACTATATTCAATATCCATATTTACAACTTCATATGTACTAATGGGTTTAGGGAAAAATATTTTGTGAACGCACAAACTGCCAACAATTACATGCACAAATCAGTCTTAAGAAGACCTTGTACACACCCAACCAATGTGCTGTGCAGTAGATGTGTTTTTTTCCCCCCTACTTACGAGCTCCTGCCGAACAGTTTTCTCCATTTTCTTTCTGGCAAACTCCACCCGAGAAGAATTTTCCCATCATAGTGGCTCCAAATTCTGGAAGGAATCAAGCAAAGCATGCACTAAGTACAGTTTTTTTTAATTTTCTGTGTCGAGTACCAGATTTTTACAAGTGCATATCAGGGGCGCAGGCAACCTCGTGTGTGTGTGTGTTTTTAATGCCAAATGGAACTGCTTAAGTTAAATGCCACTTTGCCACAAATTGCAGTTCAACATTTTTGGTAAAGGTCACATAAAAATCCAGACTTCAGACCATGATGCATGCATGACCTTAGCAAATCCTGCAAAACTTAAAAAATTATAAAATTAACTTCAAAATAAGTGTTTTATTTTTTGTTTTTGTTGTTGTTGTTGACCTACCACAGAAAGGTACTCGTGACAACTGAACAGAAACAACAACAACGTATTATGTCGGAATGTGGTAGACATAACTCTGCTCTGGCTGGTCAGTACTGTACAACACAGCTCGAGTGACAATGAGTTGGGCGGCGTGGATAAGTGGTAGAGTGATTGTCTCCAATTGGTGAGGTTGTGAGTTTGATCCTCACCCCTGGTAAACCATGTTTGCTCCCAGTGGACCTGGCGGCGCCATGCATGGCAGCAGCCGACCACTGGTGTATGAGTGTGGGTGTGAATGGGTGAACGTGAGGCTTCAATTGTAAAGCGTTTTGGGCACCATATGGTGTAGTTAAAGTCCTTTGTTAAAAGCAGTCCATTTTACAACAATAATAGTAATGTAGACAATAAACAATGGAGGTTACCCGGTATTAAAAGATCTGAGAATCCTGTGCTGAGACATACCCAGGGATTTGTTTGGTATCCTGTCGACAGCTAAAATGAAATCGTCTTTGAAGAAGATGTAGCCCACAATAGAGAAGAGGTAGACGAGTATAAGAGCCAGTACTGCTGTTAGCACAATGGAGCGGCCATTGCGAGTCACACTTTTGATAACATTCAGTAAGGTCTCTTCTCGGTAAATAAGATCGAAGAGCTGAAAAGGGAAAATAATGAAAGAGGTTCAATTAATGTACATTGTGCAGCATGTTTGTGTGTGTGTGTGTGTGTGTTGTGTGTGTGTGTTCACTCACTAGCAAGCTATAAAAGAAGACATGGACAAAGACCCCCAGAGTGCAGATAATCAGGTAGAGTAGGTGGTACAGGAACTCCACATCCATGATCATGGCTCTGTAGCCTCGTGTGAATGTTCCACGGTTGCCAACAAAGCTCATCAGGAAGATGACTTTATTACATAACTGACAACACAACATGCAGTGACATTAGACAGATCATGACATAAACATGCTGGACATGTCAATGTTAAGAGCACTACAACTAAAGTACACTTACAGTTAACATGCCAAGTCAATATGAATCTGGCTGGATGTGACATGGTTTAAGCTTCTGGTACAAACATTTATAATTTGATTGGAAAACTCAGGTTCATGCTTACATTAAAGCCACCCAGTAGAAGTAGTGTGGGCTCCAGGCCAACAGAGAAGATGAGCCGCAAGATAGTGGACACAATGAGCGCCCGGATACCGTGCGGCTGAGGCAAAACGATGACAATGGCAAGAGAAACCAACATGGCTAGCCACAGCAAGGCAGAGAGAGGAGGTTCAAGAGTTCCTGAAGATGAGGAAAAGTCAGCCGTCACACTTTACAGTCATTAATAAGGTGAACAAAATGTTAAATTAACATATAGTTTTTCTTTTACATATTACTGAAAGTATTCATACACTAAGAGATCAACATGTGTGCTTTTATTTTTCCATCTTCTCATGTTATAATCATTGCTATTTCATACTGAAAGAAACAAAGAAGCAGTGAGAGGAGTTTTTCATAATTAATCAAAAGGTGCCCCCCTTCTGCGCATTCCAGCATGTCCATCCTATCAGAGATAATCAGCAGCAGGGAATATTTGCTCTTAGAAGAAAAAGTGTGCGCAAAGTTAAAGCCCCAGTGTGTAACAATTTTTGCTTTGAGGATGTTGATAGAGAAGTACAGAAGGAGCTGCATTGTGTCTTTGTAGATCTGGAGAAAGCTTATCACAGGGTACCCAGAGAGGAACTGTGGTTTTGTATGAGGAAGTCTGGAATGGCAGAGAAGTATGTTCAATTGGTGCAGGACATGTATGAGGACTGTAGACAGTGGTGAGGTGTGCTGTAAGTGTGACAAAGGAGTTCAAAGTGGAAGTGGGACTACATCAGGGATCAGCTCTGAGCCCCTTCTTGTTCGCTACGGTAATGGACAGGATGACAGACGAGGTTAGACAGGAATCTCCATGGACTATGATGTTTGCTGATGGCATTGTGATCTGTAGTGAGAGCAAAGAACAGGTGGAGGAGAAGCTATAGGCGTGGAGGTTTGCCCTGGAAAGGTGGGGAATGAAGGTTAGCCGTAGCAAGACGGAGTATCTGTGTGTGAATGGGAAGGACCCAAGTGAAAGAGTAAGGGAGGCAAATGATTTGCTGTGGCGACCCCTGAAGGGAAAAGCCGAAAGGAAAAGAAGAAGATGTTGCTATAGAAGTGCATGAAGTTAGAAGCACGCACACTACGGTGGCGCAGACAAGCCTACCACCAATTCTTATTTAGCGTGAGCAAATGAGCATCTCCGCAAGCAACGGGGACTTGGCAGCTGGAGTGAAGCCCGGTGAGTGACGCTAGCAAAAAAATAAGCGAGTAAAAGCTTGTGAGAGCAAAGCAGAAGGTGACAAGTGACGGGAGCCCGAATCACGAGATTCATCAACGACCACCTGCAGGCCCCAACTGTGGAAGGCAAGCGACGGTCGATCCATTGGGCCCGACACAAGCGCCGTCAGGGCTAATTATGTTCGTAAAGTTGTCCTTTAGGCATCCGTAGAAGGATGAAAGCGTGTCAGCCTCTTCTAAGGTGTGACTCCATCCATGTAATATAATTAGTGGTTACGAGACTTACGATTATTTAAAGGAAAAAATGTACGTTGATGTGATGGAACATATATTTTTGTTTTTACATATTATTGAAATCAATAGTGGGTTTTTAAATTGAATGAATTCACCACTAGATCGTGCTAAAAATACACACTGGGGGGCTTTAAGTTTGTTACATCTCTAATATATAGGCCCAGTTTGCTTTCTATTGATTCTGTCAAGAGAGCATTTTACTCTTTTTTTTTTTTTTTATGAAGCTGCCATTGCTATGAACATTTTTCCATCACTGAGTAAAACATTACAAGTAAAAAGTTAATTAAAAAAACAAATGAGACATTGAGTGAACACAGAATTTAAATTTGTTGTTCTACATAATTATAAACCCCAAGAGGAAAGTCAATTTACACTGTGTATTATGATATCCAGTATATTTGTTGCACACCACACAGGGAACCAGATAACAAACAAGCAGACACGCAAGGAGGGTTGTCAGAACAAAAGTTGTGCGCAGACAGTGCTGCACCTTTTGAGCTACTAGCTATTGTCTGCAGGTTATATTGAACCGTGGCCCAGCTCAAGTCCTTACTGTTAAGCTAATACTGTCCGATAATTGATGAATGATAGATTATTATTATTACCTAAGCAGTGTTTGTCAGTGCAAACATAAAAAATGTGGAAAATAATTATAGTATACTCTCAGAGGACACAACAGGAAAAGAAAGGAGAATGTAGTCTTAGCTTGCTAACCTCCACCGAAACCCTCCAGCGGGTAGAAGAAGGCCACAAGCAGGTTCATGAGAACAGCCAGGTTGAAAGAGATGCTGCTCCACAAAGACATGTTCCTGGAGCACCAGTAGAGGATGGGCTGGGCTGAAAGACCAATCATTCAAACTGATCAAGACGTTCATAAGTATTCTTCGTGTTAAAATTCAGACTGAATTTAATATAATCATTCCAACAACAAAACATAAACTCAAAAGTAGTTCATAACAAGCAGCAATGTGATTAAACTAATCATAATTTGCACATCCTGCCATTGCAGTACCTAATAAAATATAAAAGACAACTGAAAACAATGTGTTGAAACTACATGAACATACAATTTACAATGGCTTCATACACGTGCACAGATAGGCTCTTGCCCCTCTGCCCTCTCTCAAAAAAATGCCCGTTGGAATTATTATTATTATTATTATTATTTTTACAATAGTTTACTGAGGTCAATGTTGACACGATCTTTTAGAAAAGCTGCACGACCTAGCTGTCTCTCTCTTCCTTTGTCACGTGAACGCAGTACAGCAGTGTAGCGACTGCACGGTCACGGTCACAGTGTGATACACACGGAAGCATCGCCCCCCCTGCTCCACCAGCCAGGTAACTCTGTTATGAATCCAGTGACATTGTATTGTTTGCCCTCCATGCCCTACCTGTAATAATTTTGTTGTGAAGTAATTAGCTAGTTTAACACTATACGCCAAATCAATAATAGATAACGTGATGACCACCACATGCAACTAATGATGGTGAAAGGAAGCTCTCTGTGGTCCGTGAATTGAAAAGCATTGGACTCTGGATCGTTGTAATTTGATTTGTGGGGATTATTTTAACTTCAAAATGTGATGAAAAGTTATGCTGGTCACAGGCAAAAGCAATCAAATTGACAATTCCGAACATCCGAGCATTTCTGCTACTTCCTCAATGGAACGCTTCATTACCATGGTGTATTGTATTGCTTTTGCCTGTGATTATCATACATACCAGGCATATTCATTTATTGGACCTGTTAATAAAATCTTATATTGTTTAAATTCCCAAGACACTTGATTCACCTTTATTTAAAGTTGATTAATTTTACTTTATTGGGTAATACTATGCAAGAAAGAATCAGTGTGATACTGATAATAAATTTATTTGTGGCTTCCAGTAACTAATTATTACTGTACAGTACACCCAGCCCCAAACCACGTAAAAACCACAACAACAAAAAGCCACATTTTTTGCCAACACATGCACTGTGGCCTATGACTTCCTAAAAAAGAACATTCCGGACCTTTTACATCTCTAATTGAGAACCCCTGATGTAGTACAATAACAGTCTCAATTCTAGCACATCCTAGCTGATAACATATGACTCAATATAAATATATCTGTCTTTACCCGGGCCTGGAGAGATATGAGAGGAAAGGATATAAAACAGGAACTACAAGGAATAAAGTTGTTTAAGAGGAAGACGTACAGGGAACGGTGTTTGTGTTACCAGTCGCCTCTTGAGTACCTCGCAGCTTCTTCTGCCAGTTCATCTCATTAAAAAGGTCCTCAGAGCGCAAGAAGAAGTCATTTATTTTGCTGCCTTGCTCGTCACGCTCTGTGGTGTAGTAAATGCGTAGCTTGGACTCTTGAGTAAGGAACTCGCAGATGTTGGGCACAGGAAAAACTATTTGCTCCATGGTTCGATCCAAACGGACAATCTAGACAGAAATACAACAGCAGCCACCATTCAGTCTCAGCATTCAATACAGTGAATAGCCTTTCAAGAATATTTAAGGGGCATCTTTAGGCTTATCCTTTTGCAATGATATAAAACCCCAACAACCATAACTGCATACAAAGTGCTGTACATAAAGTAAAAATCTAACAAAAACAAAGACAGTTAAAACAATTAATGAACATACTGAAAAGTTTTTCTAGTATTATGGTTAATTAAGGGTCAAAATATGACAACTTCGATAATACTGCAAACTAAAACCTACAACAGGGGTAGGCAAACTCGGTCCTCGAGGGCCGGAATCCTGCGGGTTTAGGAGGTTTCCCTCTTCCTTGGAGTAGGGAAACATCCAAAACCTGCCGGAATCCGGCCCTTGAGGACCGAGTTTACCCACCCCTGACCTACAATAGTTGTATTGCTCAATTAATTACCTCTCTGGAAGTGTCTGCCAAACATGAGGTTAAAAGGCACAATTTGTGATACCAAAACTAATCAGACTGAGCAGATGTCTCTAAGTGGGTGGTTGCGTGCATGTAACGTGTACAATTATTATATCTAATTTGGAGTCAAAGTTGTTTCCATCATTACAACACTTTAACCTGAAAAAATGGTATCTAATCTCATACAAACACGCACAGCTATCATATGTTGACGTGTCATGCCATTTGCTTTTCATTTTGGAAAGTGTGTAAGACAAGAAAAACCCAAGCCAATTCATATTTCTTTTCCTGTCACATATGTCAAAAACACTGTTAATTTTAATAGAATAATCAGTAAAATGAAAACTGAAACAGCAGATGAAATTTAGATGACTTTGACACAATGGCAACTAACCTCAATCTGAGCTGTGTGCTTTGCGTAGAACTCCAGCGCCTCGTCACCCTCTCCGTAAGTCCCCCCTGGTTTCAACATGGCTTGCAGTTCCTTGTTATGTCGGGCCAACTTAGTAACAAACAGCATTAACATTTATGGATATCAGGATTCAGCTAAATTCCTTCATTTAACAGGTGTACTTTACACAAGTGACTGCAGTGCCCTACATATACTGAAATTTTCATAATGAAAAACATTTTCATGTTGAGCAACTAGGCACAACACGTTACACACGTGCTCTTCAAAGCAAAGATGGTCCTTTTGTTTGAATAACCTCTCGGGTTCTAAATTGTCCAATTCCTGAGGGTGTACAAGGAAATGTAAATGTTATGTGTGCGAGTGTGCCCTCATGTGAATGCGCTCTTACTTGATGTGCCAAGATATAGATATTGTGGCCAACATTTCGTGGCGATGCAGAATGCTCCTCTTCTCCGTCTTCTCCCTCCTGAGGCTCTTCTACCTCTATCTCACCCTGCATGTATGCCTTTTTTATCACTTCAACCTACACAGAAATCGTGTCAGAAAAAATCCACATCTCCTGCAGTACAGTATCTAAATACTGTGAGTATTTGCATGGTTACCACATACCAGCTCTTTAGGCCTCATGTTGTACAGTATCCTTTCGGCATTCTCACTGTCATGGCGACTCTCCATAATGGCAAGAAGAAGCTTGGAGGCATTATTCTGTGGGAACATTACACAGAAAAATAATTGACATTCCTCATAAAACTAAAAGCAGTTTAGTTCACATGTATTTTCAGCACTAAATACCAAATATGCATAAAAAGTAAACTGAGGAATAATTAGTCGAGGGGGGACTGTCTCGAGTTCCACCAAAATTTAACAATCTTGAAGATTCTATTTAAAATTAAGCTGTGCAGTGTTTTAATCCACTCTTGTAGATGGTGGCATGCAAATTAAAAAGTGTGAGACAAATGCCAAAAGATTTTGCTTGCAGTGCCATATAAGTGAAAAGTACGGAGCCCCTCTGGTGCCAGGGTATGAATTTATTTTATTTTTTTGCTAATCTGTACCCACAGTTTACTCATCTGTACCCACAGTTTACTCATCTGTACCCCCACAGTTTACTCATCTGTACCCCCACAGTTTAGCACGTCAATAAGAAACAAAGAACACATAAAGAAGAGGCGGTATTGTGACGCCATGTTGTAAAGGATACTGTTTAATAGCTCTCTGTGCTAAAATTGCCATAAATTGAAAATTAGAAGAAATACAAGGTGATTCTTTGAGCATACCATACTGACCAAAACTGATTGGTCGGGACTGGAAGCCCTGCGGCAGCCAGCACACTGTCAAATTGTGACATTTGTTTTAGCTTGCATAACAAACATAGCTACTAATGCTAACATGTGTAGTGTACATGAGCCGTGAAGCACTTTGGCTCTCGCTATAGATCCTATATTATAAAACCTAAAGCGGTGTTGGCTGGAAGGGATGTAAATTAAATTCATAATCACTCACTTTTAGTTCCAACACCAAGTCCATCCTCTTCTTGCCAAGTGGATTGATGTCATTGAGGATAAGTGCTATGATAATGTCAATTCCATTGCATTCATGAGTGGCAATGCAGTTCTATAGGACAAACAAAGATAACACAGTAAACATTGACATTTATCAGCTTACAACTGAAACAACCAATTATTCATGGGATTTCACACATTTAGGCTTAATTTCGTTGAGTCTCTTATAACCTATTTTTCCCCTTTACTATATATAATTAAGTGGG